>NW_027142481.1:616956-1007865 GCF_026170545.1 Melanerpes formicivorus | reverse complement strand
CTTCCCTACCATCCAGCCTAAACCTCCCCTGGTGTAGCTTGAGGTGCACCCTGGAGGTGTTCAAGAAACCTACAGCCCATGGGGGTGTGGCTTGGTGGCTGTGGTGGTGTTAGGGGTGATGGTTGTACTTGAGCTTAGAGGTCTTTTCCAACCAAAACAGTTCTATGATTCTATGATCTTTAATGTTAAGCAAAACTCTGAGGAATGAGAGCATATAGAAAGAAACACAGCAGATAAAAATCCCTCAAGGATTCCCAAGCCTTACACTGAAGTTGTTGAGAGATGAGAGGTGGCCCAGGGAGTGGTGGAAGCCTCCTGGATGGAGGTGTTTGCAGCCAGGCTGGAGGTGGCTGTGAGCAAGCTGCTGTGGTGTGAGGTGTCCCCTGCCCATGGCAGGGGGTTGGGGCTGGCTGAGCCTGGAGCTCCCTTCACAGCCCTGCCAGCTCTGTGATTCTGTCATCGACTTCCAGAGGTGCTTCACAAGGTAAAGCCTTAAGGGGAATAAATGGGACATTAAGCTTAAAAGGAGGCAGAGTTTTGTGAAAGGAAAGCATGTGGATTGCTGAGATGGTAGCCTTCTCTCTTGCTAATCACAGTGTGAGCATCCACCTCTCAGACTGAGCCAGGCTTTGTGCTTCACAGCCAGGGCTGGGGAGGGGAAGGTGCTATCACACCTGGCTAAGCACCAGGTGGTCCCAAAAGAACGGCAGGAGCGGGAGAGAAGGGAAGGGTGAATTTCTACCTTCATATGTAAAGTTAGGACTGAGGAAATGACTCCTTGGTTAGTATTCCGTATGCAAGACCCCAGCTTATGTTGCCCGGGGAGGTGGCTGGGGTCCCATCCTTGGAGAGATTCAAGGTGAGGCTGGACAGGCTCCGGGGCAACCTGATCTCTAGTTGAGGATGTCCCTGCTGACTGCAGAGGGGGTTGGACTGGATGAGCTTCGGAGGTCCCTTCCCGTTCTGTGCTTCTGTGGCACAGACATTAATGAACGCAGCCCCCTGCCAGCTGCAGCTCTCTCTCTGGGAACTGAGAGCCAGCAGGCATTAAGAAGATGCTCTTCCGAGAGGGGGGATATTTAGACAACCTATTTAGAGAGCTCTGAGCCTCAGGAAGCTTCCTTTGATGTCAGTGGCAGCTGGCAGATGCACTGCACTTCTGAAAGCAAATCCCTGTGATGCCTCAACCCCTGGTGGTCTCAAGTGGCCTGGTTGAGTTAAGAACTGTCAGTTCAGGAAGGGAGTTCCCCCAGCTGAGTGGCTCTTCAGAGTCTCAGTAGGAACTCTCACACTGCCAAGAAAGACCACAAAAATATCAATGAATCCTAATTCATCAGTCAGGCAGTACTGGAACAAAAATCAGGGACACATCACTGCCATAGCACCACAGCAGGTTACTTGTGGTCCCCGGGGACTTGTTCTATCAGAATACTTGAGTCCTAGTCCAGATTACTTGGAGTGGACATTGTGGACAGCAAGTTCTGCATGTGACAGCAAAGTGCCCTTGTGGCCAAGAGAGCAAATGGGATCCAGGGTGCAGCAAGAAAAGTGTGGCCAGCAGGGCTGGGGAGGTTCTTCTCCCCACTCTGCTCTGCCCTGCTGAGACCGCAGTGCTGGGGGAGGAGAAGCTCCACAGGAGCCAGCAGGGAGCAGCCCAGAGAGCCAAGCAGAGCCTGGCTGCAGCAAGAGAAGTGTGGCCAGCAGGGCCAGGGAGGGGATTCTGCCCCTCTGCTCCACTCTGCTGAGCCCACAGCTGCAGCTCTGGGGCCAGCTCTGGAGCCCTCTGTGGCAGGAAGGCTCTGGAGGGGCTGGAAGGTGTCCAGAGCAGGGCCAGGAGGAGGAGCAGAGGGCTGGAGCTGCTCTGCTCTGAGGACAGACTGAGGAAGTTAGGGTTGTTCAGTCTGGAGAACAGAAGGCTCTGATGAGACTGTCATGCGGCCTGCCAGGATGTGAAAGCTGAGGAGGGACTTTTGAGGGTGTCAGGGAGTGATAGGACTGGGGGGGATGGAGCAAAAGTAGAAGTGGGGGAGATTGAGATTGGATGTTAGGAAGAAGTTGTTGCCCATGAAGGTGGTGAGAGACTGCACAGGTTGCCCAGGGAGTGGTAGAAACTTCATCCTTGGAGGTTTTGAAGGTCAGGCTGTATGTGGCTGTGAGCAACCTGCTGTGGTGTGAGGTGTCCCTGCCCATGGCAGGGGAGCTGGAACTGGCTGATCCTCGAGGTCCCTTCCAACCCTGACAGTTCTGTGGTTCTCTGACTGGATCCTTCCAGCACTGCCTGTGACCTATAAACCCTCAGTCCTGAGGAGACTGACTGTTATGCGAGGTTTCGCTATATTATTGCTTTGTGAGATAATCGATCTACAAAGTCACAGCAGTTTAAGAGCACAGCTGTTCACATACAAAAACCACCCAGCAGGCTGTCAGTTTAGCTACCAGGAGCTAAGTGGGGAAAAATCAACAGAACACAATGACATGTGTCTAATTCATTGCAGGAGACAACTGGGGGTCCTAATAGCTGAGCTAAGTTCAAAAGGAAAACAAGGAGCTCCATGAGAGCTAGCTCTCCTCTAGCTGAGGAAAAAAGCCACACACTGAAAACAGTTTCCAACAGCAGAAAGTAATTGGGACAACTCTCACCTGAGCAGGGCACATTTTTGCCACTCCCCTGGTGTCCTCTTTAAACATCTTCATTGATGATCTGGATGAGGGGATGGAGTCAGTCAGCAGCAAGTTTGCAGATGACAGCAAGTTAGGAGCAGATGTTGGTCAGTTAGAGGGCAGAAGGGCTCTGCAGAGGGACCTCGACCGACTGGACAGATGGGCAGAGTCCAATGGGATGGCATTCAACAAGTCCAAGTGCCAGGGCTGCACTTTGGCCACAGCAACCCCAGGTTTAGCTACAGGCTGGGGTCAGAGTGGCTGAGAGCTGCCAAACAGAGAGGGACCTGGGGGTGCTGATTGACAGTCACCTGAATATGAGCCAGCAGTGTGCCCAGGTGGCCAAGAGGGCCAATGGCATCCTGGCCTGCATTAGGAATAGTGTGGCCAGCAGGAGCAGGGAGGTCATTGTGCCCCTGGACTCTGCACTGGTTAGGCCACACCTTGAGTCCTGTGTCCAGTTCTGGGCCCCTCAGTTTAAGAAGGACATTGAGAGACTTGAAGGTGTCCAGAGAAGGGCAACAAGGCTGGGGAGAGGCCTTGAGCACAGCCCTATGAGGAGAGGCTGAGGGAGCTGGGGTTGTTTAGCCTGGAGAAGAGGAGGCTCAGGGGAGACCTCATTGCTCTCTACAACTACCTGAGGGGTGGTTGTGGCCGGGAAGGGGTTGGTCTCTTCTCCCAGGCAACCAGCACCAGAACAAAAGGACATAGTCTCAAGCTGCGCCAGGGGAGGTTTAGACCTCGAGGTGAGGAGAAAGTTCTTCACCGAGCGAGTCGTTCGTCATTGGAGTGTGCTGCCCAGGGAGGTGGTGGAGTCATCAACCCTGGAGGTGTTCAAGAGGAGATTGGACGTGGCACTTGGTGCCATGGTCTAGTCATGGGGTCTGTGTTGATAGGTTGGACTTGATGATCCTCGAGGTCTCTTCCAACCTTAGTGATACTGTGAGGCTGTGAGGCTGTGTTGATTTGTTGGCCACTGAACTCGTTAGTGGATGAGCTGCCAGGTGATAGGCATCTTGGGTCTGGCTCTGTATGGATAAAGACCATCTTGATCACAGAGCCACAGAAAACATCCTGTTGGAAGAGACCTCCAAGCTCATCCAGTCCAAACTTTGACCCAGTTTAGGGTCAGTCCTAAGCCATGTCCCCTAAGCACCAGCTCCACACAGTGCCTGAAACACCTGCAGGGATGGCAACTCCACCACTGCCCTGGGCAGAGCATTCCAGTGTTTGAGAAGCCTCTCTGTGAAGAAACATTCCCCAGCATCCAGCCTGAACCTCCCCTGGGGCAGCTTGAAACCATTTTCTCTGCTCCTGTCTCTTGCCACCAAGGAGCAGAGGCTGCCCCCTCCTCACTCCCACCTCCCTTCAGGCAGCTGTAGAGAGCAATGAGGTCTCCCCCTCAGCCTCCTCTTCTCCAGCCTGCAGTTTCTGTACTTACCCATACTCTAAACCCATAATATGTGCTCTGTTCATCACAGCTGTTCTTCTCTACCCATGCAGTTCTTTTCTCCTGCTTCCTTAAAGCCAGGGAGGAGCTACCTAAAGCAAAAGACTGATTTAGATGTAGTCCAACACCCCACATTACTCACAGAAGGAAAGGGTTGTGGCAAGGCTTCCCATATGGTTGCTTGAAACAAAGAAAGGTCACATTTACATGTTGCTAAGTGGTGGGTTTATGTGCACAGAGTACAGCCAGACTTTCCTTAGTGTTCCTGTGGAGACAGGAAGAGAAAAGCCTTGAAGGGCACTCAGCATGGTGGAGCCAGTCAGTGGTGGGCTGGCTTCAGAGCAGGGCAGCTCATAAGCAAAGCACCTGGTGTTGCAGGAGCTTTGCCACCAAAACCCACTCACCTCTCCTATGAGAGATCAGGCTGCCCAGAGCCACATCCAGCCTGGCCTTCATCCATCCCCTCCAGGGATGAGGCTTCCACCACCCACCTCCCTGGGCAGTCGTCTTAGTGTCCACTGAGACTGATAAGAAAAGGCAGACTTAAGTGCTTTGCTGAACCAGGCTCCAAACCTCCTAAACCATTTTAAACCACAGCAGAGACAGAAATCTGAGCCTTGAGATTTTACTCTGCAGCTCTATCTCACATTATGAAGCTCCCAAATCACTTCCTTTTGAACTGGATAGATTCAGATTGGATGGTAGGAAGAAGTTGTTCCCCATGAGGGTGGTGAGAGACTGGCACAGGTTGCCAAGCAGAGCCTGGGCTGCAGCAAGAGAAGTGTGGCCAGCAGGGCCAGGGAGGGGATTCTGCCCTCTGCTCCACTCTGCTGAGCCCACAGCTGCAGCTCTGGGGCCAGCTCTGGAGCCTCTGTGCCAGGAAGGCTCTGGAGGGGCTGGAAGGTGTCCAGAGCAGGGCCAGGAGGAGGAACAGAGGGCTGGAGCTGCTCTGCTGTGAGCACAGCCTGAGAGAGTTGGGCTTGTGCAGGCTGGAGAGGAGAAGGCTCCCAGGAGAGCTTCTGGTGGCCTTGCAGGATCTGGCAGGGGGCTGCAAGCAAGCTGGGGAGGGAACTTTGGAGGGGGTGAGGGAGGGATAGGACTGGGGGGGCTGGAAAAAAAACCAAAAAGTGGGGAGATTGAGATTGGATGTGAGGAAGTTCTTCCCCATGAGGGTGGAGAGAGCTTGGCACAGTCTGCCCAGGGAGGTGGTGGAAGCCTCCTGGCTGGAGGTGTTTGCAGCCAGGCTGGAGGTGGCTGTGAGCAAGCTGCTGTGGTGTGAGGTGTCCCTGCCCATGGCAGGGGGGTTGGAGCTGGCTGAGCCTGGAGCTCCCTTCCAACCCTGACAATTCTATGATTCAGAAATGAACTAGTGAAAGGCATGATTGGATTTCTTGCCACAGCCAGGTGTTCTATTCCCTTCATCATCCTCACAGCCCCTGATAACCAAACCCTCTCCACCTGGCTTTCAGGCCTGGGGAGCAGGCTGTGTTCTCAAACTGCAGAGAAGTTTGCAGCACCAGTGAAATGGAATAAAGTTATCCTTTGATATCCTGTTCAGCCCCTCTGAAGAGTCCACCCCTGCTGGGACTCGAATTCTCTGGGTGAAGAAAAAATTGACTTACAATTAAGACATGAGTCTTAAGCTTAGCTTCCAATCGTTTGCCAGCTATTGACGAGAAGGGCTGGGAGGAGGATCCGAGGAACTGACAGCCTGACCTTGGCGCTGAGGAAGGCTGTGGAGCCACCGTGTGGCTCTTACAGGACAGCCAGGGGAACAGATCCAGTCAGCATGGCTTCATGAGAGGCAGGAAGGGAAGCTGAGAGGGGATTTATTCAATGTCTATCAGTACCTGAGGGCTGGGGGTCAAGAGGGAGAGGACAGGCTCTGCTCAGTTGCACCCTGGGGTAGGACAAATGGATGGAAACTACAGCACAGGAGGGTTCCACCTCAGCATGAGGGAGGAACTTCTTCCCTGTGAGGCTCACAGAGCGCTGGAACAGGCTGCCCAGAGAGGTTGTGGAGTCTCCTTCTCTGGAGCCCTTCCAAGCCCCATCTGGATGCATTCCTGTGTGACCTGTGCTGGATTCTATGGTCCTGCTCACGAAGGAAGGTTGGACTCAGTGATCTCTGGATCTTCCCTTCCAACCCCTAACATCCTGTGTGAGCCTGTGTGTGAGATCCTGCTTGACTGCCCTGATCTCCTCCTGTGACACGGTGACCCACTTAGCAGATGAGGCTCTGGGTGTTGTCTGCCTAGAGTTTAATAAAGCCTTTGATGCTGTTCCCTACAGCATCCTCCTGGAGAAGCTGACGCTCGTGGCTTGGCTGCAGAAACTCTTTGATGGGTAAATGAATGGAGGGATGGCAGAGTCCAAAGAGTCCAATGGAGTTAAATCCACTTGGGGGCTGGACACAGGTGGTGTTCACAAAGGGCTTAGTATTGGAGCCAGTTCTCTTCAGTGCCTTTATTGATGATCTGGACGAGAGGATCAAGGGCAAAGTTTGCAAAACACCAATAAAAGAGTTGTGTGTGAGTGCTGATCTGCTTGAGAAGAGAAAGCTTCTGCAGAGGGATGGGGCCAGGCTGGATTGATGAGCCAAGGCCAGTGGGATGAGGTTTAACAAGGCCAAGTGCTGGCTTCCATACTTGGGTCCCCAACCACCCCGTGAATGCTCCAGGTTTTGGGCAGACTTGCTGGAAAGCTGCCAGGTAGAAAAGGAGCTGGGGGTGCTGGTCAACAATTGGATGAATATGAGCCACAGTGTGCCCAGGTGGCCAAGAAAGCCACCAGCATCCTGGTCTGGATCAGCAATGGTGTGGCCAGCAGGACCAAGGATGTGATTTTGCCCCTCTCCTGGGCACTGCTGGGGCCACACCTGGAATACTGGGTTCAGTTTGGGGGCTACTCACTCCAAGAAGGACACTGAAAGCAGCAAGGCTGGAGAAGAGCATGGAGCACCTGAGCTGTGAGGAGAGGCTGAGGGAGCTGGGGGTGTTCAGGCTGGAGAAGAGGAGGCTGTGTGGAGATCTTATTGCTCTCTACAGCTCCCTGAAAGGAGCTTGGAGTGAGGAGGGGGCAGCCTCTGCTCCTTGGTGTCAAGCCACAGCACCAGAGGGAATGGTTCCAGGCTGCCCCAGGGGAGGTTCAGGCTGGATCTCAGGAAATATTTCTTCCCAGAGAGGGTTCTCAGACATTGGAATGCTCTGCCCAGGGCAGTGCTGGAGTCAGCACCCCTGGGGGTGTTCAAGCAGAGAGTGGAGCTGGTGCTTAGGGACATGGTTTAGTGCTGACCCTGCAGTGCTGGGTCGAGGGTTGGACTGGATGAGCTGGGAGGTCTCCTCCAACAGGATGTGTTCAGTGATTCTGTGCTTGTCCCACAGACAGACTGCTCCAGAAGCCCATTTAAATGTCTCACACAGAGATGGGCAGCAGATAGCTGTTCCTCTGTTCCAGTGCTCACAAGCACATCACCGACCAAAGCTTTTCCAGTGAGTCACGTTCCTTGCATTGTGCTGGGAAATGAAGGCAAAGCACTGATGACCCCTGGCAGACTCCTGGCCCTCCCACCCGCACCCCTTGAGCAGTTCAGGGAGAGGAAGCATCTGCAGGATGGAAAAAGCACCTCTTCAGAGGCCAGTTGCCATGGGCTTGCATGACACAGCAGTGCTTCAAGCCTTGGCTGCCGCCCGTGCACAAGCTTTCCTTTTCCTCAAGAGATGAAGCTATTCTTTCCCACCTCAACTTCCTACCCTTGGAGTGGCAAAACCCCTCAGATGGCCAAGTTTGAGGGCAGAGGCATCCAGGATGCTCCTTTTATAGGCTGCTGTGTAAACATACTGGGAGCTGATGACAAATTAGCCTCACTGAATACAGAATTAACCAGGTTAAAGGAGACCTTTGGGATCATCAAGTCCAACCTATCACCCAACACCATCTGATCAACTAAGCTTTGACTGACTTCGGCCCTAAAACACTTATTTGGGCAAGGCAAGTCTAACATTTGCTTTGCCCTTCTGCACCATGAAGTTTTCCAAGCACACTGCCAGGGTTTTCAGGCACCTTGAAATGCAGGTAGGCACTTGAAGGAGGACGTGCTAGGCTGGGGAACAGAGCAATAGCTGTCACTCATCAGCTCTGAAGCCCAGAGAGCAGATGCTGAATGACACAAGGAGACAGAGCTGCAAGCATTTTCCTCTCTTTAGCTTCCTCATACATTTGGAAAAGGCAGGACAGCAGATTTCCCCCCCCCCCCCCCCCCCCCATTCTCAATTCAGGCTGTACTCATTAAGCAGCTGTTTAAGCAGTGCTGGACCTTCAGAGGGAGGAATCTGAGGATGAGGTGGTGCTGGGTGATGGGTTGGACTCGATGATCTCAAAGGTCTTTTCCAACCTGGTTAATTCTGTATTCTGTACTCTGTAATCTGAAGGATTCTAAGTGAAAGGGCTGAAGGCAGGCAGCATTTCTGCCCTCAAACACATGATGCTATCCGTGGGGGCAGAAGCTGACCACAGAGAGCCCAAGGCAGAATCACACTCATTTAGTAGCAGTTTAAGCTGTGTTGGACCTTCCAGTGGTGGAATGGAGAGCACAAGGCTGGGGAGGGGTCTGGAGCACAGCCCTGTGAGGAGAGGCTGAGGGAGCTGAGGTTGTTGAGCCTGGAGAAGAGGAGGCTCAGGGGAGACCTCATTGCTCTCTACAACTCCCTGCAGGGAGGTTGCAGCCAAGTGGGGGTTGGTCTCTTCTCCCAGGCAGTGACAGAAGGAGAGAACACAGTCTCAAGCTGCACCAGGGGAGAGTTAGGCCAGATGTTAGGAAGACATTCTTCCCAGCAAGAGAGATTGGCCATTGGAATGTGCTGCCCAGGGAGATGGTGGAGTCCCCATCCCTGGAGGTGGTTAAGAAGAGCCTGGCTGAGGCACTTGGTGCCACGGTTTAGTTGATCAGATGGTGCTGGGTGATAGGTTGGACTCGACAATCTCAAAGATCTTTTCCAACCTGGTTAATTCTGTATTCTGTACTCTGTAATCTGAAGGATTCTAAGTGAAAGGGCTGCAGGCAGGCAGCATTTCTGCCCTCAAACACACGATGCTATCCATGGGGGCAGAAACCCGAGGCAGAAGCACCCTGAAAAATGAGCTGGAAAGCAGCCGTGGGAAGCTTCCCTGTGACAGGTTGGAAAGCTCAGTCAAGGTATCTCTGTGATCCAGTTGCAAGCTGGCAGCTAAGGAACTGCTTTGAAGGAACTCTGGTACCAGTTTCTGTAGGTGAAAGCACTCTCCTTAATGATCATTCGGCAGAGGCAGAGCAGATCTTGCCCCATTCTCAATTCAGAGCTGAATGCTGTACCCATTCGGTGACAGCTTAAGCTGTGCTGGACCTTTCCATGGAGGAATCTGAGGATTCTAAGTGTTACCCAGATGCAAACTGGTAGTCAAGGAACTGCTTTGAAGGAACTCTGCCGTTTCTGTAGGTGAAAGCACTCCCTTAACGACCTGCTAGGATGCTCTTCATTTGGCAGAGGCAGAGCAGATCTTGCCCCATTCTCAATTCAGAGCTGAATGCTGTACCCATTCGGTGACAGCTTAAGCTGTGCTGGACCTTTCCATGGAGGAATCTGAGGATTCTAAGTGTTACCCAGCTGCAAGCTGGTAGTTAAGGAACTGCTTTGAATGAATTCTGGTACCAGTTTCTGTGGGTGAAAGCACTCCCTTAACGACCTGCTAGGATGCTCTTCATTTGGCAGAGGCAGAGCAGATCTTGCCCCATTCTCAGTTCAGAGCTGAATGCTGTACCCATTCGGCAACAGTTTAAGCTGTGCTGGACCTTTCAGTGGAGGAATCTGAGGATTCTAAGTGTTACCCAGCTGCAAACTGGTAGTTAAGGAACTGCTTTGAAGGAACTCTGCCGTTTCTGTAGGTGAAAGCACTCCCTTGACGACCTGCTAAGATGCTCTGATACCAGGAAGAATATGGGGGTTGTGATTTGCCACTCGAAACATGACTTTCCCAGCAACATGTAAGGGGCAGGCAAATAACAAATCGAACTGTTACAGGCTTAGGCTATGCTTGAATTGTAAATAAGAATTCGACTCTTCCAGAGAATTCAGGCCAGGGGCTGGATGAATTCCCACCAGCACCACTTCCTAAGAGACTGAGCGAGTAACCAAGCAACAGAGATAAGTTTATTTCGTTTCATTGGCTCTGCAAATTCCTATATAGCTTTGGGAACACGGAGTTTTCTCTCTCCTTCTTCTTTTTCCTCTCCGGGCTGCCTCTTCTGCTTCGCTGCTGGCTGCCTTATCTCTGACCTTGCATGCAAAGCTGAGCTGTCTTCTGTTGTGATTGTGTGAGGTACAGTGGGGGAGGGAGAGGGAGAGACAGCAGGCTGGCTGCTAATATAGCCCTCTAGGCTGCCCGGGGGTGGGGGGAGAGGATCACAGGATGCTAGGGGTTGGAAGGGATCTCTGGAGCTTTTCCAGTCCAACACATTGCCAGCATGCTGTAGATGTTAGCCGAGGAAAATCCACTGCTGGGCTTTCCTGAACCCAATGACTTCCCCACAGGATCACAGGGTGTTAGGGGTTGGAAAGGACCTCCAGAGATCATTGAGTCCAACCCCGCCTGCCAGAGCAGGACCATAGAATCCAGCGCAGGTTGCACAGGAATGCATCCAGATGGGGCTTGAAAGTCTCCAGAGAAGGAAGCTATACAATCTGTCTGGGCAGCCTGCTCCAGTGCTCTGTGAGCCTCACAGGGAAGAAGTTCCTCCTCATGTTGAGCTGGAACCTCCTGTGCTGTAGCAAGCAACAAGTTGTTACCTGCCTACGCAGCACATGAGGGGCAGCTGTGGGCAGGAGCTGCAGGATCAGTGACATGCACCCATGAGTGCCTTAAGCTTTGAGTGCTTTGAGTGCTGAAGCTTTTATGCACGAACACCCCGCGACATTCTCTTATCAGCAGCCAACGATTTCAGGCGTGAATGCCCTCACAGTTGATGCATTAGTGCCCAATCAGCTGCCCCAGGTCACGGGAGAAAGGCAAGGAGATGTTATCCTCCGGTGGGCTCGGCAGGAGGTGAACCCACGCACTGGTTCTGCTAGCAGAGCTTCAGAGGAGGGATGGATGTGTTCACCTGCAAGGGATGGGGAAAAACCATCTGAAAATGAGGCAGGTGGTGCTTGTTTTGTGGCTTAGTTTGAACCAGGAGAGCAGCTCAAAGCAAGCCCAGAGCAGAATCTGCACACCACTTCCTCCCACTGAAAACCCCAACCACCACCCCAGAACTGCAGACAGGGCCCAGGTTTTTGCCTCCTAGTGCCACCCATTATTCTCAGTCTTGTTTAGAAAAGCTTAGTGCCAGCTTGTTTTCATCAAGTGACTGAAAACCTTTAACTCAACCATCTCCAAAGCACAACAGAAAAGCAAACCAGCCCTGAAATGTTTTCTCTCTTTACAAAAGCTGAGTGCCAAATCGATTTCCACCCAGGCATCCCATGGCTTTGTGCACAACCAAAGGGTTTCTGCATCAGCATGGAGATAGGGCACAGGAGCACCCAGGTCAGGCATGCCTGAGTGCTCAGTCAGCTCTTTCTCACCTGGACCCTATCAGCTCCTGCATGAGACCCCATTCATCACAGAATTGTCAGGGTTGGAAGGGACCTCAAGGCTCAGCCAGTTCCAACCCCACTGCCATGGGCAGGGACACCTCACACCACAGCAGCTTGCTCACAGCCACCTCCAGCCTGGCTGCAAACACCTCCAGCCAGGAGGCTTCCACCACCTCCCTGGGCAGCCTGGGCCAGGCTCTCACCACCCTCCTGCCCAACAACTTCTTCCTCACAGCCAAGCTCCAGCTCCCCACTTCTACTTCTGCTCCAGCCCCCCCACTACTAGCCCTCCCTCACCCCCTCCAAAGTCCCTCCCCAGCTTTCTTGCAGCCCTCTACAGACCCTGGAAGGCCACCAGAAGGTCTCCTGGGAGCCTTCTCCTCTCCAGCCTGCACAACCCCAACTCTCTCAGGCTGTGCTCACAGCAGAGCAGCTCCAGCCCTCTGCTCCTCCTCCTGGCCCTTCTCTGGACACCTTCCAGCTCCTCCAGAGCCTTCCTGGCACAGAGGCTCCAGAGCTGGCCCCAGAGCTGCAGCTGTGGGCTCAGCAGAGTGGAGCAGAGGGGCAGAATCCTCTCCGTTGACCTGCTGGCCACTTACTTTACAAGTTTGTGATAGTTGATCTAAATCTCTCCTCTAGTTTGGATCCATTCCCACTAGTCCCATCTTAAGGGTGCTCCAGGAAAGCTGGGGAGGGACTTTGGAGGGTGTCGGGGAGGGATAGGAGTGGGGGGGCTGGAGCAGAAGTAGAAGTGGGGAGCTGGAGCTTGGCTGTGAGGAAGAAGTTGTTGGGCAGGAGGGTGGTGAGAGCCTGGCCCAGGCTGCCCAGGGAGGTGGTGGAAGCCTCCTGGCTGGAGGTGTTTGCAGCCAGGCTGGAGGTGGCTGTGAGCAAGCTGCTGTGGTGTGAGGTGTCCCTGCCCATGGCAGGGGCTTGGGGCTGGCTGAGCCTTGAGCTCCCTTCCAGCCCTGCCAGTTCTGTGATACAATCTCCATACCTGGAGCTGGTGCTGAAACAGAGAGGGGAGATTGAACCTGGAGATGAGGAAGAAATTCTTGAGAGTGAGGGTGGTGAGACACTGGCACAGGTTGCCCAGGGAGGCTGTGGATGCCCCCTCCCTGGAGGTGTTCAGTGCCAGCTTGGATGTGGCTGTGAGCAACCTGATTTAGTGTGAGGTGTTCCTGGCCTGGGAAGGGGGCGGTCAGAACTGGATGATCCTTGGGATCCCTTCCAACCCTGACAATTCCAAGTCTCCTTTATCACCTACCTAAAAGCCATTCCTTCAGGGACACTCCACCAACCCCCAGTGTGCTTTGGGGGATTCCAAGGGACACTCCACCAACTCCCAGTGTCAAACAGAAAGCATTTGGGGATCCCAAGGGACACTCCACCCACAGCCAGAGTGCTTTGGGGATTCCAAGGGACACTCCACCCACAGCCAGAGTGCTTTGGGGATTCCAAGGGACACTCCACCCACAGCCAGAGTGCTTTGGGGATTCCAAGGGACACTCCACCAACCCCCAGTGTCGAACAGAAAGCACTTTGAGGATCCCAAGGGACACTCCACCAACCCCCAGTGTGCTTTGGGGGGTTCCAAGGGACACTCCACCAACCCCCAGAGTGCTTTGGGGGATTCCAAGGGACACTCCACCAACCCCCAGAGTGCTTTGGGGATTCCAAGGGACACTCCACCAACCCCCAGAGTGCTTTGGGGTATTCCAAGGGACACTCCACCAACCCCCAGAGTGCTTTGGGGGATTCCAAGGGACACTCCACCAACCCCCAGTGTGCTTTGGGGGATTCCAAGGGACACTCCACCAACCCCCAGAGTGCTTTGGGGGATTCCAAGGGACACTCCACCAACCCCCAGAGTCGAACAGAAAGCACTTTGGCAGATTCCAAGGGACACTCCACCAACCCCCAGTGTGCTTTGGGGATTCCAAGGGACACTCCACCAACCCCCAGTGTGCTTTGAGGATCCCAAGGGACACTCCACCAACCCCCAGTGTGCTTTGGGGATCCCAAGGGACACTCCACCAACCCCCAGCGTCGAACAGAAAGCACTTTGAGGATCCCAAGGGACACTCCACCAACCCCCAGTGTGCTTTGAGGATTCCAAGGGACGCTCCACCAACCCCCAGTGTGCTTTGGGGATTCCAAGGGACACTCCACCAACCCCCAGTGTCGAACAGAAAGCACTTTGGGGATCCCAAGGGACACTCCACCAACCCCCAGTGTGCTTTGAGGATCCCAAGGGACACTCCACCAACCCCCAGTGTGCTTTGAGGATTCCAAGGGACACTCCACCAACCCCCAGTGTGCTTTGGGGGATTCCAAGGGACACTCCACCAACCCCCAGAGTGCTTTGGGGGATTCCAAGGGACACTCCACCAACCCCCAGAGTGCTTTGGGGGATTCCAAGGGACGCTCCACCAACCCCCAGAGTGCTTTGGGGGATTCCAAGGGACGCTCCACCAACCCCCAGAGTGCTTTGGGGGATTCCAAGGGACACTCCACCAACCCCCAGAGTGCTTTGGGGGATTCCAAGGGACGCTCCACCAACCCCCAGAGTGCTTTGGGGGATTCCAAGGGACACTCCACCAACCCCCAGTGTGCTTTGGGGGATTCCAAGGGACACTCCACCAACCCCCAGAGTGCTTTGGGGGATTCCAAGGGACACTCCACCAACCCCCAGTGTGCTTTGGGGATCCCAAGGGACACTCCACCAAACCCCCAGTGTCGAACAGAAAGCACTTTGAGGATCCCAAGGGACACTCCACCAACCCCCAGAGTGCTTTGGGGGATTCCAAGGGACACTCCACCAACCCCCAGTGTGCTTTGGGGGATTCCAAGGGACACTCCACCAACCCCCAGTGTGCTTTGAGGATTCCAAGGGACACTCCACCAACCCTCAGTGTGCTTTGGGGATTCCAAGGGATGCTCCACCAACCCCCAGTGTGCTTTGAGGATCCCAAGGGACACTCCACCAACCCCCAGAGTGCTTTGGGGGATTCCAAGGGACACTCCACCAACCCCCAGAGTGCTTTGGGGGATTCCAAGGGACACTCCACCAACCCCCAGTGTGCTTTGGGGGATTCCAAGGGACACTCCACCAACCCCCAGTGTGCTTTGGGGGATTCCAAGGGACACTCCACCAACCCCCAGTGTGCTTTGAGGATTCCAAGGGACACTCCACCAACCCTCAGTGTGCTTTGGGGATTCCAAGGGATGCTCCACCAACCCCCAGTGTGCTTTGAGGATCCCAAGGGACACTCCACCAACCCCCAGAGTGCTTTGGGGGATTCCAAGGGACACTCCACCAACCCCCAGAGTGCTTTGGGGGATTCCAAGGGACACTCCACCAACCCCCAGTGTGCTTTGGGGATTCCAAGGGACACTCCACCAACCCCCAGTGTCGAACAGAAAGCACTTTGGGGATCCCAAGGGACACTCCACCAACCCCCAGTGTGCTTTGAGGATCCCAAGGGACACTCCACCAACCCCCAGTGTGCTTTGAGGATTCCAAGGGACACTCCACCAACCCCCAGTGTGCTTTGGGGGATTCCAAGGGACGCTCCACCAACCCCCAGAGTGCTTTGGGGGATTCCAAGGGACACTCCACCAACCCCCAGAGTGCTTTGGGGGATTCCAAGGGACGCTCCACCAACCCCCAGTGTGCTTTGAGGATTCCAAGGGACACTCCACCAACCCCCAGAGTGCTTTGGGGGATTCCAAGGGACGCTCCACCAACCCCCAGAGTGCTTTGGGGGATTCCAAGGGACACTCCACCAACCCCCAGTGTGCTTTGGGGGATTCCAAGGGACACTCCACCAACCCCCAGAGTGCTTTGGGGGATTCCAAGGGACACTCCACCAACCCCCAGTGTGCTTTGGGGATCCCAAGGGACACTCCACCAAACCCCCAGTGTCGAACAGAAAGCACTTTGAGGATCCCAAGGGACACTCCACCAACCCCCAGAGTGCTTTGGGGGATTCCAAGGGACACTCCACCAACCCCCAGTGTCAAACAGAAAGCATTTGGGGATTCCAAGGGACACTCCACCAACCCCCAGAGTGCTTTGGGGGATTCCAAGGGACACTCCACCAACCCCCAGAGTGCTTTGGGGGATTCCAAGGGACACTCCACCAACCCCCAGAGTGCTTTGGGGATTCCAAGGGACACTCCACCAACCCCCAGAGTGCTTTGGGGGATTCCAAGGGACACTCCACCAACCCCCAGAGTGCTTTGGGGGATTCCAAGGGACACTCCACCAACCCCCAGAGTGCTTTGGGGGATTCCAAGGGACACTCCACCAACCCCCAGAGTGCTTTGGGGGATTCCAAGGGACACTCCACCAACCCCCAGAGTGCTTTGGGGATTCCAAGGGACACTCCACCAACCCCCAGAGTGCTTTGGGGGATTCCAAGTGACACTCCACCAACCCCCAGTGTCAAATAGAAAGCACTTTGGGGATCCCAAGGGACACTCCACCAACCCCCAGTGTGCTTTGAGGATTCCAAGGGACACTCCACCAACCCCCAGAGTGCTTTGGGGATCCCAAGGGACACTCCACCAACCCCCAGAGTGCTTTGGGGATTCCAAGGGACACTCCACCAACCCCCAGAGTGCTTTGGGGGATTCCAAGGGACACTCCACCAACCCCCAGTGTGCTTTGGGGGATTCCAAGGGACACTCCACCAACCCCCAGAGTGCTTTGGGGGATTCCAAGGGACACTCCACCAACCCCCAGTGTGCTTTGGGGGATTCCAAGGGACACTCCACCAACCCTCAGTGTGCTTTGAGGATTCCAAGGGACACTCCACCAACCCCCAGAGTGCTTTGGGGGATACCAAGGGATGCTCCACCAACCCCCAGAGTGCTTTGGGCATTCCAAGGGACGCTCCACCAACCCCCAGAGTGCTTTGGGCATTCCAAGGGACACTCCACCAACCCCCAGAGTGCTTTGGGCATTCCAAGGGACACTCCACCAACCCCCAGAGTGCTTTGGGGATCCCAAGGGACACTCCACCAACCCCCAGAGTGCTTTGGGGATTCCAAGGGACACTCCACCAACCCCCAGAGTGCTTTGGGGGATTCCAAGGGACACTCCACCAACCCCCAGTGTGCTTTGGGGGATTCCAAGGGACACTCCACCAACCCCCAGAGTGCTTTGGGGGATTCCAAGGGACACTCCACCAACCCCCAGTGTGCTTTGGGGGATTCCAAGGGACACTCCACCAACCCTCAGTGTGCTTTGAGGATTCCAAGGGACACTCCACCAACCCCCAGAGTGTTTTGGGGGATACCAAGGGATGCTCCACCAACCCCCAGAGTGCTTTGGGCATTCCAAGGGACGCTCCACCAACCCCCAGAGTGCTTTGGGCATTCCAAGGGACACTCCACCAACCCCCAGAGTGCTTTGGGCATTCCAAGGGACACTCCACCAACCCCCAGAGTGCTTTGGGGGATTCCAAGGGACACTCCACCAACAGCCAGCGTCGAACAGAAAGCGCTTTGGGGGATTCCAAGGGACACTCCACCAACAGACAGTGTCAAACAGAAAGCACTTTGGGGATCCCAAGGGACACTCCACCAACCCCCAGAGTGCTTTGGGGGATTCCAAGGGACACTCCACCAACCCCCAGTGTGCTTTTGGGATTCCAAGGGACACTCCACCCACAGCCAGCGTTGAACAGAAAGCGCTTTGGGGGATTCCAAGTTTGCAGGTGGCTCTGGTGTCAGGGGAGGGGGAGAGGGGGGGGAGGGGAGGGGAAAAAAAGCCCCAGGCCAGGCCCTGTTTATACAAAAAAGATTTATTAAAAAACCAGTAAGACACTACTACATCATGACACCGTCACACCGGGCTTCTGAACACGAGACTGGCGCTACGATACTCGGGAAGGGGCAGAAACCAACTCTGATCCTCTTTT
This sequence comes from Melanerpes formicivorus, assembly GCF_026170545.1. Lineage (NCBI taxonomy): Eukaryota > Metazoa > Chordata > Aves > Piciformes > Picidae > Melanerpes > Melanerpes formicivorus. Next base: position 990,217 of record NW_027142481.1, on the reverse strand, counting down.
GAAGCAGAGCAATTCAGAAGTAAGACTGTGAAAGCCACTGTTGTCTTGTGTTTGGTTTTTGAGTCTGTCTTTAAAGGGCTGGGAGGGGAGGGAAGAAAAATATCTGGGGGGGGGGGGGGGGAAATAAAAATGAAATCAACTGTGAGCTTCCAAAAGGTCTTTTTTGTTAAGCTTCCAATCTCGTGGACTTTGATAGCAAAAGGCAAAGAAAAGAAACCTTCCCCCCCCCCACACCCAAAAAAAAATATACAACCCCAACCCATAAGGTAAAAATGAGTTTGAACTGCTATTTTATAGCAGGCAGCCTGGTGCCACCTTCAACTGACTCTTCCAACTGAGAAAATTGACTTGTGTTCTCCACCTGCAAGAAAGAAAAGAAAGGCAAAAGTCACTGGGGGGAGGGTGGCAAGGGGGGCAGCTGGGCAGCCAAGTGGCTTTGCTTTTACAACTGCCATATGTAGGTAACCCTCTTAAAAGTTTCTCTTTGCCCAGGCTAGACCAATAGCTTTACACCTCCACATTAATCACTGGCAATACCAGAAGGCTTTTCATTACTTTTAACTACCATTACTTATGGGTTTCAATTACAAGCTGAGCAGGAAGAGTCCATGAGCTGGAAATCCACATGTGTGTGTGTGTGTGTGTCTCTGTGTGTGTGTGCACACCAATGGTTTTTAAGCCAAGGTTTCTTTTTTTAGGGTTCATTGCATTCCTGTAAGTTTACTTCATTGCTGTAAGTAAGTTTACTTCATTGCTGTAAGTAAGTTTACTTCATTGCTGTAACTAAGTTTACTTCATTGCTGTAAGTAAGTTTACTTCATTGCTGTAAGTTTACTTCATTGCTGTAAGTAAGTTTACTTCATTGCTGTAAGTAAGTTTACTTCATTGCTGTAAGTTTACTTCATTGCTGTTAAGTTTACTTCATTGCTGTTAAGTTTACTTCATTGCTGTTAAGTTTACTTCATTGCTGTTAAGTTTACTTCATTGCTGTTAAGTTTACTTCATTGCTGTAAGTTTACTTCATTGCTGTTAAGTTTACTTCATTGCTGTAAGTTTACTTCAGAGGCAAAAATGAAAAGGAAGTCAAAAAAATATCACTCCTCTCATTCTTTTAACTTAAAAGGTTACATAAAGTGTGTGACCACCACCACTATTTTGGTGATAGATAAAGGGAGGGAGAGGGGAGGTTAAAGGAGGGGGGGGTGGGGATGGGAAGGGAGCTGGCAAGGGGGGAAGGGGGGAAGCCCAAAAGCTGCCTTTAACCAGAACGGTGCCGACCCGGTAGGGGAAATATTGTTATCAGCTTAGGAGAAAAAAACAAAACCAGGAAACAAAAGCCCAAGGAAAATAACAACAACAAAGAGGAAAACAATCCAAAAAAAACCAAACCAAAAAGCAAAAAGGTCACAGGAACTACTAAGAGCAGGATTAGCCCTTGGGGGGGGAAGCTAAAGGAGGGAAATCAGCTCAAAGAACTCCTCAGCAAACCTCTAACCGCTACCGCGTCTACAAACGTGAGGGGTTGAGGGGAGTCAGGAGGGAAAAAGGAAGCATTACAAGAGATGAATCCATTCCAAATGCAGAAAGCAATCAATGAACACGAGGAATATAAAATGACTTCTCAAATTAACCAAAGACTGGACAATCCAGAGCCAAGCTGTACCCTTCAGGAGAACAAAGTCATTAGGGTTACGACTTAACGCCATTTACCGGGCCTGTAAGAAACCGGCATTAAAATAAGGGGAGGGGGGAGGTCGATTTTGTTTGGGGGTTGGGTTTTTTTTTACTCTTTTGGTTCTTTTGGGGGGGGGGTGTTGATTTTATGTATTCAGAAAATAATAATAATAATAACCAAACAGAAAAAAAACTGAATCCAAAATCATCAAAACCAAAAAGAACAGCGGAAAGAAAACCAAAGAGAGAGAGAGAGCGCGAAGGGGAGGGGGGGAAGCGTCCTGCTCGCTTTCATTTGGTGTCTTAAGGGGGGGTGGGAGGGTGGGGAAGAAGGGGAGGTAGGGGGAAGGGGGGGGGGGAGGAGGGAGGGGGTGGTTTTCTTGGTTTTTTTTTTGCTTTGGTTGCTGTTTGTACAATGCTGATACAGGATGTTGGAAGAGACCATACCAAGCGGCCGCATTCGAGAGCGTGAGCATCTCGTACCCTGTCCGCATTGAGCGGTAGCCTGTGAGAATCGTGAAGTCAGCGCGACACAGGGGCCTGCAAGGAACCTCCCGCTGGCGGGTACAAACAAGGTAATAATGTCAGAGTTAGTAGGCAAATATTGGCTTTTTTTTTTTGTTTTTGTTTATTCTTTCTTTTCTTTGCTGCTTTATTTTTTTGGCTGCAATTCCTTAATTGGGACCCAAGTCCTCCACTCCAACCTGGTTTCACGAAGCCGCTCTGCGGGTTTCGCTTTCGACCGATTTGATTCAAGACAAGGGCGAGAGAAAAAAAAACCAAACTCAAAAGCAGTAGAAAAAAAAACCAAACATAAGGACCAAAAAAAAACCAAACAACAAAAAAAAAGAATTAATAACCAGAACTGAAAATGAGAATCAAACCAAAAAAAAATCAATCAATCGATCATCAAAACCAAACCAGAGCCAAACCGATCCTCCAAAGCCACTGCTTTGATCCATCCACACCGGTTTGGAAGGGGCACCCCCAACGCTCCCCTCCCCCTGCTGCTTTAGGGTAGTCCACACAGGGAGGGGGGGGATGCATCCAGGTAGGTTATGTTACTCTAGTGCTGTGAAGGCTTAACCATTACAGGGGTTTAGGGCAGTTAAGGCTTGAACAACAAAACGAAACCACCGAACGAATTGCTTACTAATTAACAAAGGGAAAGGAAAAGCCAAAGCAAAAGCAAAAGCAAACAGCTAAGGCAGGGCAGGGCAGGGAGGAGCGGGGCTGGGACGTACCTGTCTGGGGTAAGTTGCAAATGGAATAATTTAGTAGGGTTTGTAGCTATTTTGATGACCTCCTCGTCGAGATACCTTCCCATAGCCACTCTGCTGATCTAAAGACAAGAGGGAAAAGTTGTCAGAGGGCGAGCTCCACAGCCTGCAGGGTTGTGTGAGGAAAGGAGCAAGGCCAACACCAAAGCTCCACAGCCTGCAGGGCTGTGTAAGGAAAGGAGCAAGGCCAACACCAAAGCTCCACAGCCTGCAGGGTTGTGTGAGGAAAGGAGCAAGGCCAACACCAAAGCTCCACAGCCTGCAGGGTTGTGTGAGGAAAGGAGCAAGGCCAACACCAAAGCTCCACAGCCTGCAGGGTTGTGTGAGGAAAGGAGGGAGCAAGGCCAACACCAAAGCTCCACAGCCTGCAGGGTTGTGTGAGGAAAGGAGGGAGCAAGGCCAACACCAAAGCTCCACAGCCTGCAGGGTTGTGTGAGGAAAGGAGCAAGGCCAACACCAAAGCTTCACAGCCTGCAGGGTTGTGTGAGGAAAGGAGCAAGGCCAACACCAAAGCTCCACAGCCTGTAGGGTTGTGTGAGGAAAGGAGCAAGGCCAACACCAAAGCTCCACAGCCTGTAGGGTTGTGTGAGGAAAGGAGCAAGGCCAACACCAAAGCTCCACATCCTACAATGTGTCCTAAGGAAAGGAGCAATACAGAATTAACCAGGCTGGAAAAGACCTCTGAGAGCATCAAGTCCAACCTCTCACCTAGCACCATCTGATCAACTCAACCATGGCACTGAGTGCCTCATCCAGGTTCTTCCTGAACACCTCCAGGGATGGGGACTCTACCACCTCCCTGGGCAGCACATTCCAATGGCCAATCTCTCTTGCTGGGAAGGATTTCTTCCTAACAGCCAGCCTCAACCTCCCCTGGCACAGCTTGAGACTGTGTCCTCTTGTTCTGCTGCTGATTGCCTGGGAGAAGAGACCAACCCCCAGCTTGCTCCAACCTCCCTGCAGGGAGTTGGAGAGAGCAAGAAGGTCTTCCCTGAGCCTCCTCTTCTCCAGGCTAAGCAACCCCAGCTCCCTCAGCCTCTCCTCACAGGGCTGTGCCCCAGACCCCTCCCCAGCCTGGTTGCCCTTCTCGGGGGTTCAAGTCTCTCAATGTCCTTCTTAAATTGGGGAGCCCAGAACTGGACACAGGACTCAAGCTGTGGCCTCAGCAGTGCTGAGCACAGGGCACAAGGACTTCCCTGCTCCTGCTGGCCACACTCTGCCTGACCCAGGCCAGGATGCCCTTGGCCTTCTTGGCCACCTGGGCACACTGCTGGCTCCTGTTCAGCTGCTCTCCACCAATACTCCCAGGTCCCTCTCTGCCTGGCTGCTCTCAGCCACTCTGTCCCCAGCCTGTGGCACTGCCTGGGGTTGCTGTGGCCAATGTGTAGAACCTGGTACTTGGATGTGTTAAACCTCATGCCCTTGGACTCTGTCCATCTGTCCAGGCAATACCAAAGCTCCAGAAACTACAGTGTTGCACAAGGAAAGAGCAATGGCACCAAGCTGAAGCAGGTTTCAATGCTTCCTTGGCCCCAACTCTGGTTCTCCCGCCCCTCCACTCTGCCCTGATGAGGCCACATCTGGAATACTGTGTCCAGTTCTGGGCCCCTCAATTCAAGAACAGCCTCAGGAACTGCTCAGGAGAGTCCAGCACAGAGCCACAAAGATGATGAAGGGAGTGGAACATCTTCCTTATGAGGAGAGGTTGAGGGAGCTGAGGGCTCTGTAGCTTGGAGTAGGAGGAGCCTGAGGGTGATCTCATTCATGTTGGTAAAGCTGTGCAGGGTAAGTGCCCAGAGGCTGGAGCCAGGCTGTGATGGGAGATGCCCAATGCCAGCACAAGGGGCAGTGATGGAAGCTGAGGCAGAGGAAGTTCCATGGAAACAGGAGGAAAATTTTCCCTGGGAGGTGACAGAAGAGTGGAGCAGGCTGCCCAGGGTGGTTGTGGAGCCTTCCTCTCTGGAGATATTCAAGACCCACCTGGATGTGCTCCTGTGTGACCTGCTCTGGGTGACCTTGCTCTGGCAAAGGGGTTGGACTGGATGATCTCTCAAGGTCCCTTCCAGCCCCAAACATTCTGTGATTCTGTGACTCCTAAGCAGCATGAGAACTACCCAAAACTTGTTCTCACCCTGCACACATCTTCAGCTTCTCTAGAATGTTCAGATTTCTACCCAAAAAGATCATTGAGTCCAACCATTCTCTAACTCTGCCAAGTCTGGTGCCAAACCACATCCCCTCAGCACCACATCTCTGCCTCTTTGAAACACCTCCAAGGATGGGGATTCAACCACCAACTTGGGGAGCCTCCTGCAGTGTTTGTGAAACCCTTCAGGGATTAAGTTTCTTCTGTTGCCCAACCTAAACCTCCCCTGGGGCAACCTGAGGCCATTTCCTCTTCTCTTGTCACTTGTGACTAGGGAGAAGAGACCAACACTAAGCTCTGTTGTTGGCCATGATGGCCACTTCAAGAACCCAAGGAGTCTACAGAGCAGCTTTATAAGGAGACAGCTGAGGTGGGGGCCCTCTCTCTCAACAACCAGCAGTGCTGTGAAACCATGGAAGCTGAGGGGCACCTTCATAGTATCAGTCAGGGTTGGAAGGGACCACAAGGATCAGCCAGTTCCAACCCCCCTGCCATGGGCAGGGACACCCCACACTAGAGCAGGCTGCCCAGAGCCTCAGCCAGCCTGGCCTTAAACACCTCCAGGGACAGGGCCCCAACCACCTCCCTGCACAACCCATCCCAGGGCTTCACCACTCTCATGGGGAAGAACTTCCTCCTCACATCCAGCCTCAATCTCCCCACCTCCAGCTTCATTCCATTCCCCCTAGTCCTATCACTGCTTGAGATCCTGAGCAGTCCCTCCCCAGCCTTCCTGTAGCCCCCTTCAGATCCTGGAAGGCCACAATGAGGTCACCTCAGAGCCTTCTCTTCTCCAGACTGAACAGCCCCAACTCCTTCAGTCTGTCCTCACAGGAGAGGTGCTCCAGCCCTCTGCTCATCCTCAAGGCCCTTCTCTGGACACCTTCCAGCACCTCCAGATCCCTCTTGTCACAGGGGCTCCAGAACTGGAGGCAGTACTCCAGGTGGGGTCTCCCCAGAGCTGAGCAGAGGGGGAGAATCACCTCCCTTGCCCTGCTGGCCACACTTCTCCTGCTGCAGCCCAGGCTCTGGTTGGCTTTCTGGGCTGCAAGTGCACACTGAGAGCTCCTGGTGAGCTTCTCCTCCCCCAGCACCCCCAAGGCTCTCTCCTCAGGGCTGCTTTCCAGCCAGTCCCTGCCCAGCCTGGATTTGTGCCTGGGATTGCCTCCACCCAGCTGCAGGACCCTGCACTTGCTCCCATTGAACCTCCCGAGGTTGGCTTGTGCCCACCTCTCCAGCCTGCCCAGGTCCCTCTGGATGGATCCCTTCCCTCCAGCTGTCTGCTGCACCACACAGCTTGGTGTCATCAGCAAACCTGCTGAGGGTGCACTCAGTGCCACTACCCATGGCACCCACAGAGATGTTGAACAAGCCTGGTCCAGGACTGATCCCTGAGGGACTCTGCTTGTCCCTGGCCTCCACTGGGACATGGAGCCATGGACAGCCACTCTTTGGGTGCAGCCCTCAAGCCAGTTCCTTATCCATCTAGTGGTCACCCATCACACCCATGTGTCACCAGCCTGCAGACCAGGATGTGGTGCAGGACAGTGTTGAAGGCTGTGCTCAGGTCCAGGTAAATGACATCAGCTGCTCTCCCCTCAGCTATTAATGTTGTCACCTGCTCATAGAAAGGCAACCAGGTTGGTCAGTGAGGATTTGCCCTTGGCAAAGCCATGCTGACTGTTCCAAATCACCTCTTCACTATTCTTCTGAGCCAGTAGTGCCTCCAGGAGGATCTGCTTCTGACCAGAGAGGTAATACTCCTATGTCCCAGGGCCTCAGGCCTACCACAATAACCACAAAAGAGTGGAGGCAGAGGGGTGTCTGAAACCAAGGACCCCCTATATGAGATGAATGATGCTGGGAGCCTAAGCCAGGAGGTTTCCAAGGCTTTCACAGCTGCAGCAGCAGTTTTCTCACAAGCAGCATGCAAGGAGTACTTACTGCTATAGTCACCATATCCATAGTAGTTGTTGTAACCAGTGTAGTCGTATCCTCCATAGCCGCCGTACCCTTGGCTGTTGTAGCCATAGTTCCCATACCCTTGATTCCAGTAGTTGCTGTAGCCCTGGTTCCAGTTTTGGCTGGGGCCTGCAACACAGCATGCCAAAAGTGAGAGCTGCAGGAGACTGGTATTAAGAGTTAGAATGAGCATTAACCAGGTTGGAGAAGATCTTTGAGATCATCAAGCCCAACCTCTCACCCAGCACCATCTGATCAACTCAGTCATGGCACCAAGTGCCTCAGCCAGGCTCTTCCTAAACACCTCCAGGGATGAGGACTCCACCACCTCCCTGGGCAGCTCATCAAAGTGGCCAATCTCTCTTGCTAGGAAGAATTTCTTCCTAACATCCAGCCTCAACCTCCCCTGGCACAGCTTGAGACTGTGTCCTTTTGTTCTGCTGCTGGGGGCCTGGCAGAAGAGACTAACCCCCACCTGGCTACAACCTCCCTGCAGGGAGTTGGAGAGAGCAAGAAGGTCTCCCCTGAGCCTCCTCTTCTCCAGGCTAAGCAACCCCAGCTCCCTCAGCCTCTCCTCATAGGGCTGTGCTTCAGACCCCTCCCCAGCCTCATTGCCCTTCTCTGGGGTTCAAGAGTCTCAATGTCCTTCTTAAATTGAGGAGCCCAGAACTGGACACAGGATTCCAGGTGTGGCCTAACCAGTGCTGAGCACAGGGCACAAGGACTTCCCTGCTCCTGCTGGCCACACTCTTCCTGATGCAGGCCAGGATGCCCTTGGCCTTCTTGGCTGATGTTATTAGGGTTCTTTTCTTCTTGTTTATATGGAGTTGTAATGGAGCTTTGTTGCCCTTCTCTGGACACCTTCCAGCAGCTCAACCTCTTTCCTAACCTCAGGAGCCCAGAGCTGGACACAGGACTCAAGCTGTGGCCTCAGCAGTGCTGAGCACAGGGCACAAGGACTTCCTGCTCCTGCTGGCCACACTCTTCCTGATCCAGGCCAGGATGCCCTTGGCCTTCTTTGCCCCCTGGGCACACTGCTGGCTCATGTTCAGCCTACTCTCAAGCACTGCACTCCAGCAAGGCCCTCAGCTCCCAGCAGTGTGGCAGTGCAAGCTTACCTCCACCTCTCCCTCGAGCTCTTCCGACAAATCCTCCCCGGCTCCCCCACTGCTGCTGCTGCTGGTACTGCTCCTTTGACATGGCTACTTTGATTTCACACTGCACAGAAAGGGCAAGGCAGATCCCATTAGCCAAGGTCTGGCCCACAAACCATTCTTAAACTTACAGGACAGTAAGCAGAAAACAGGATTGGGTGACCCTGCTGCTCCCCTTAGGGGGGGGGGCGGGGAAAAGAGGTACCTTCTACTCTCCAACTTGAGAACAGTTACCCACTGGTGACACAAAACATTTGCTGCCAGTGTCACTCATTGTGCAGGGAATGCAGGGTTCTTTCTATGCCTGTTTGCCCTTTGAAGCAGACCTCTGAGGTCAATTTAGCTGGAAAGCTGCAGTCAAATCTGAGTTACAGAGTATGCATCACAGGCTTGTTTCAGTGGGAAGAGACCCTTTAAGCTCACCCAGTCCAACCAGTCTCTAGCTCTACCCAGGCTGGGGCTAAACCACGTCCCCTCAGCACTGCATCAATGCCTCTTTGAAACACCTCCAGGGATGGGCATTCAACCACCTCCTTGGGCAGCCTGGGCCAGGCTTGGAGAACCCTTTCAGTCAAGTAGTTTCTTCTAATGCCCAACCCAACCCTCCTCTGATGCAACCTGAGGCCATTTCCTCTCATCCTAGCACTTGCTAGTGGGGAGAAGAGACCAACTCCCACCTAGCTCCAACCTCCTCTCAGGGAGTTGTGGAGGGCAGCTCTACAAGTTGCAGAGAGGAAGACCAACTCAGCTCTGTTCTCAAGCTTCCATGCCACATATCTGTCCAAAAGAGAAGACACCATCTACAGAGTCTGAGGTTTTGCCACTGGGTTTAATTTCCTCCAGCTCCCTGCAATGAACTTGACTTCCCCTCTCACTTCTGGAAGCACTCTGACATGACATGGTGCTTAAAGCAGGAAGCATTTCCATGTTCAACACAGGAAGATCAACCTACCAGGAGAAGATGGTGCAGCCTGATGCTGTGGATCAGTGACACAGCCCCCTGCCTACACTGCTGGAGGAGGCAGGGGGCTTCCCAATGAGCCCAGCCCTCTGCCCACTGGGGGTGCAGTGCCAAACCTCCCCAAAGCTCAGGAGTTAAGGTGACAGCAACCTGTTCTTAGCCCCTTAATGCCTGCCTGGGAGGTCTAATGCTTACAGGAGTTTCCAGCCTCTTATCCCCACCCAGTCATGCAATCCCATGGTTCAGTTTCTCCAGGGCAAACTCCACCTACTTTACTAAGCCCAACGTTGTGGTATTTCTTTTCCATGATCTTCTTCACTGGCTCCTCCTCCTTGAAGGTAATGAAGCAAAACCCACGCCTCTTGTTGGTTTTGTTGTCCATGGGGAGCTCTATTGATTCAACCTAGGAGAAGACCAGAGATGTGAGCTCCTGTCCTGCCATCCATGCTGCTTAAGAACACGGTTCCAACAGGTTGAATTTGTTAGCTGACATTGTTCAGGCTGGAATGTCATGGTGGGGGCTTGACAGCACTGGGAACCAGTCACCACCAGCAGCACAAACACCAGGAGGAGTGTTACAGTCTCACCAAGGTTGGAAGAGACCTCAGAGATCATCAAGTCCAACCTGGCACCACAGACCTCATGACTAGACCATGGCACCAAGTGCCACATCCAATCCCCTCTTGAACACCTCCAGGGATGGGGACTCCACCACCTCCCTGGGCAGCACATTCCAATGGCTAACAACTCTCTCTGGGAAGAACTTTCTCCTCACCTCCAGCCTAAACCTCCCCTGGCACAGCCTGAGACTGTGTCCCCTTGTTCTGGTGCTGGTTGCTAGAGAGAAGAGACCAACCCCCTCCTGGCTGCAACCTCCCTGCAGGGAGTTGGAGAGAGCAATGAGGTCTCCCCTGAGCCTCCTCTTCTCCAGGCTAAGCAACCCCAGCTCCCTCAGCCTCTCCTCACAGGGCTGTACTCAAGGCCTCTCCCCAGCTTTGTTGCCCTTCTCTGGACACCTTCAAGTCTCTCAATGTCCTTCCTAAACTGAGGAGCCCAGAACTGGACACAGGACTCCAGGCGTGGCCTAACCAGTGCTGAGTGCCCATCTGTCCAGCCTGTCAAGATCCCTCTGGATCCCTTCTACCCTCTAACATGCAGCACAAGACTTCAGCACAGGCAAGTCAAAAGCCTCTAGTGCAGAGTGAGCTGCAAGATGGCAGGTGATTGACATCCACGTTCCCTGACACAGAGTTGTCATCACCTAATGCTGGTGACACCTGAGAAAGGGCTGCAGTGATGGTTTAGAATTGCCCAATTGTTCTGGTTGGAAAAGAACTCCAAGATCATCAGGTCCAACCACCATGGCCACCAAACCCTGTCCCCAAGTGCCATGGCCACACCTTTCTGGAACACCTCCAGCCATGGGGACTCCACCACCTCCCTGGGCAGCCTCTGCCAATCCCTGACCACTCTGGCAGCAAAGAAATTGTTCCTCATCTCCAACCTAACCCTCCCCTGGCACAATTTCAGGTCACTTGCTCTTGTCCTATCACCAGGAAAAGAAACCAGCCTCCCAGGTGGCTCCAGCCTCCTTTCAGGGAGCTGTAGAGAGCAATGAGGTCTCCCCTCAGCCTCCTCTTCTCCAGACTAAACAACCCCATGTCCCTCAGCTGCTCTTCCCCCAGCCCTCTTCTCCAGGTCCTTCACCAGCTTCACTGCTCCTCTCTGGACACACTCTAGCAACTCAATGTCTTTCTTGGAGTGAGGGACCCAAATCTGAATCCAGTGCTCAAGGTGTGGCCTCACCAGTGCCAAGCTTCCCTGGTCCTACTGACCACACTACTGCTGATCCAGGCCAGCCTGCTGATGGCCTTCTTGGCCAGTTGGACATACCCTGGCTCATCTTCATTTGTCTGTCAACCACCATCCCCCAAGGCCTTTTCTGCTGGGCAGCTTCCAGCCACTCTGCCCACAGCCTGCAGCATTCATGGGGTTGTTGTGACCTAAGTGCAGGACCCAGCACTTGGCCTTGTTGAACCTCATACAACTGACCTCAGCCTATCCATCTAGCCAGCCTGTCCACAACCCTCCTGCCCTCCAGCAGATCTACACTCCCTCTCAGTTGGGTGTCATCTGCAAACTTACTGGAGGTATCCTCAATCCTCTTGTCCAGATCACTGACACAGACACTACAGAGAAGTGGCCCCAGCACTGAGTCCTGGGGAACACCACTTGTGCCTGGCCACCAACTGAATTTAGCTCCATTCCCCACCACTCCTGGGGCCTGGCCATCCAGCCATGGAGCTACACTAGGCCATTAAGCTTACAGGGGCATCCAGGCCCACTGCATTAAGGGGGAGGCTGGGTGTGGGGTGCTTTTCTTTCACTCAATTAGTGAAGACAGAACAAGCTCTACAAGAACAAGTAGTTCAGCTCACCACATACCTCACCAAAACCTCCAAAGTATTCCCTTATTTTCTCCTCAGGTGTGTCTGGAGATAAGCCCCCCACAAAAATCTTTTTCACAGGTTCTTTTGTTTTCATGGCTTTAGCTCTTTTGGGATCAATGACCTTTCCATTCAGCTTGTGTTCTTTCTGGTCCATGACCTGTGGAGAATTCAAACAGGCTCTTACTCCCAGCTCAATCAAAATGCTTCCCTGCTGTTTTAAGCAAGGCCCAGCTGGTTGCTGCTTCATTTTTGTGAATGCCATCACTTCAGTTGCAAGGCTGTGATTACAGCAGTGATCTGTTGCCCCAAACCCAAACAGCTCCATTGTTTTGATCCCACTGAGAACTCTATCAAAGTCACCTGGAGGCAAGCAGCAGCCAAGAGAAGTGAAGAGTGTGGTACCTCTCAAAAAGCACTCCACAGGCCCACCCTCAAACCTCAGCTGGTTTAAGAACTGGGTGACACTTTAAGGCACCACCAAAGGTCAGTGAAGATGAAAACTTTTCAGTGTGCTGTGCAACAGCATTTTAGAAATGCTAAGTTATTTTTTGCTTGGCTAAACCCCCAAATCTGTCAAAGCCACTGGCTCCTCTCTAGGGGTCCAGGCAGCAACTCTGGGATGCAGAGACTGGAAGCTCTCTGGCTGCACTCAGAGTGGCAGGCAGCAGAACATTTCTGTACAGTACTTTTTAAAGTGCTCAGGTCCAGTGGCTTGCAGAACACTCCCTGTAAGCACCCAAAGCCAGACTCTGGGAATCCCAGGCTCACAGGATGTTAGGGGTTGGAAGGGACCTCTGGAGATCACCCAGTCCAACCCCCCTGCCAGAGCAGGAGCAGAGAATCCAGCACAGGGCACACAGGAATGCATCCAGATGGGGCTGGAAAGTCTCCAGAGAAGGAGGCTGCACAACCTCTCTGGGCAGCCTGCTCCAGTGCTCTGTGAGCCTCACAGTGAAGAAGTTCCTCCTCGTGTTGAGGTGGAACCTCCTGTGCTGCAGTCACCGCTGGTCCCTGGCCACCGCACCACGACTGAGACAGCTGGGGTATAAAGCTGGAAGCAATTCAGTAAGCACCTTCAGGCTCTTCTATTCCAGAATCCCCTGGCACAGACCCCGTGCAAGGGAAGCATGCAGGCAGCCAGCAGAGCTCTGCTCACCAGAGAGCAGGGCTCTGCCTCTCTGCTGCCTGCCACCCCGCGCCAGCAGTACCTTATCCACGCTCTCCGACTCCTTGAAGAGCACGAAGCCGAAGCCTCTCGACCTCCCCGTGATGGGATCCAGCTTCAGAGTGCAGTCTACCACTTCACCAAACTTGGAGAAGTAGTCCTTCAGGTCTTTCTTGGTGGTGTCCCAGCTAAGGCCACCAATAAACATTTTCCTGTTGAGACAAGGCGGCTCAGCTGTTAACGAGTCTCACCCAAAGCGCTCTGCTCTGCAGCTTGACCCAGCAGAGTCTGGGCAGGGACACTCTGCACACAGCCTTCCACCTCCCACCTTTTCCCCCCTCCCCTTTAAGATCTTTTCCTCCCCTTTTAAGATCTCTTCCTCCCCTTTTTGGAACTTGCTTAACTGATCCTGGCCAGAGTGGATAAAGATTTACATGCTGTGCACCACCTTCTGCCACAGCTGCTCACTCTGCCACCCCATGAAACCACAACGCCTGGCAAGGAGGTGTTTTGCTGCTCCCCTCTATCCCCACCACTCCTGACCCTCCAACAGGCTTCATGCCATGTGGTCACCTGTGGGGCCTGCTTGTGAAACAAACACAGGCACAACAGCTTCATGAGGCAGTGCAGGTAAACAGAAGCACACTCTGGACCCCACATGTCAGTAAACTAAAACAAAGAGAGGAAGCTCAGTCAAGTCCCCTGCCCCAGAAAGCAGCCAAAGAGCAGAAGTATTGGATGGTCAAAATGTACCTTTCCTCCCCAAAACATGGCATTAGAAACACCTGGCATCATCCAAGACAACAGTGGGGATGCCATCCCAGCACACTACATACAGGACCAGTGCTGCTGGGCAAAGGTATACAGCAGGCAGTGCTGATCATGACTTCCACTGGAAGCTTGGAGTCACATCAGGAGCATCCCATCACATGGCAAGCCTCACACACACAAATACCAATCATCAGCCTGTGTCCCAACAGGAGACACACCAGGACTTGACAAGTGAGGGGATTCTGCCCCTCTGCCCTGCTGAGACTCCACCTGCAGCACTGCCTCCAGGTCCGGTCCCCCAGCACAAGGACATGGAACTGCTGGGAGAGGCTCCAGAGGAGGCCATGAAGATTATTAAAGGGCTGCAGAACCTCCCCTGTGGGGCCAGGCTGGGAGAGCTGAGGCTGTTCAGCCTGGAGAGGAGAAGGCTCCAGGGAGACCTCAGAGCAGCCTTCCAGTACCTGAAGGGCTCCAGGAGAGCTGGGGAGGGACTTTTGCCAAGGGCTGGGAGTGCCAGGATGAAGGACAATGGCTTTGAGCTGGGAGAGAGGAGACTGAGAGTGGAGATGAGGAAGAAATTCATTTGGGCTGGAGGATGAAGAGATGAAGAACAACCCTGCAGAGAAGCAGCTGGGAGTGCTGGTGGGTGAAAAGCTGGACATGAGCTGGCAGGGTGTGCTCACAGGCCAGAGCCAGCTCTGCCCTGGGCTGATCCCCACCAGCACGGGCAGGGAAGGGATTCTGCCCCTCTGCTAAGACCTCACCTGCAGTGCTGGAGTCCTCAGCACAGGAGAGGCAGGGACCTGTTGGAGCAGGGCCAGAGGAGGGACACAAAAATGATCTGAAGCATGAAACACCCCTCCTGTGAAGAAAGGCTGAGGAAGTTGAGGCTGTTCAGCCTCCACAAGTTTCCACAGAGACCTTCTGGGGGCCTTTCAGCACTTACAGGGGTCAATCAGAAACCTGGGGACAGCCTTCTTAGCAGGGCCTGTTGTGGTATGACAGGGGTGATGGGGTTAAACCAGAAGATGGAGATTGAGTAGCTAGAAGGAAGACCATTTTTACAGTGAGGGTGGTGAAACAAGCGGATTTCTCAAGACACAAGCTGCCCAGAGAGATGGTAGAAGCCCCCCCATTCCTGGAACCATTCCAGGAGAGGCTGGACAGGGCCCTGATAACCTGATCTAGTTAAACATGTCCCTCCACAGCACAGGGCTTTGGACTTGAGGAGCTTTAAATGTCCCTTCCAACCCAAACCATTCTATGAAACAGAACTCTGAAGGATTTTCTCCCCACCTTGCAGTAACTGCATGTGTGAGCCCAGTCACAAAGTGCCACACAGAGATGTGGACAAACTACAGCTCCACTGCAAAACTGAGGCCAGAACCAGCCCACAACACTGAAGGTGAGCATGCCAGTTAAGGTGCAATGTCACCCTGCTGTCACCAGCAGGGCCAGGGAGGGGATTCTCCCCCTCTGCTCCACTCTGCAGAGACCACAGCTGCAGCTCTGGGTCCAGTTCTCTGTCCCAGGATGGCTCTGGAGGGGCTGGAAGGTGTCCAGAGCAGGGCCAGGAGGAGGAGCAGAGGGCTGGAGCTGCTCTGCTCTGAGCACAGACTGAGAGAGTTGGGCTTGTGCAGGCTGGAGAGGAGAAGGCTCCCAGGAGACCTTCTGGTGGCCTTGCAGGAGCTGCAGGGGGCTGCAAGCAAGCTGGGGAGGGACTTTGGAGGGGGTGAGGGAGGGCTAGGAGTGGGGGGGATGGAGCAGAACTAGAAGTGGATTGATTCAGACTGGAAGTGAGGAAGAAGTTGTTGGGCAGGAGGGTGGTGAGAGCCTGGCCCAGGCTGCCCAGGGAGGTGGTGGAAGCCTCCTGGCTGGAGGTGTTTGCAGCCAGGCTGGAGGTGGCTGTGAGCAAGCTGCTGTGGTGTGAGGTGTCCCTGCCCATGGCAGGGGCTTGGGGCTGGCTGAGCCTTGAGGTCCCTTCCAACCCTGACAACTCCATGATTCTGTGTACACTTCCCAAGCCACAGGCTGGCTGGTCTAAGCCACACCAGCACAAACAGTTCTCTGGGACAGCTTCTAAACTTCAGAGTTAACAGAGCACAGACATCACCACACCTAGTGGCTGTGGCCCTCCTCCAGCAGGCAAGCCAGGAAGCTGCTTGGCAGTTGCCAACAAGTAGATTTCTCTAGTCCACACATTCTCACTGGGGTGATCTGAGGGGATGAGAACCTGCAGAGGTTTTCCTCTGTCTCCAACTCCTAATCCAAAGGGAACTACCAAAGATGTGCTGGTTTCCCTCTACTACCAAGAGGGCTGTCAGAACACTGCTTCTTGTCCAGCCACAAGAATTGACAGCTCAAAACCCAACTGGACTAAACCACAAGTCAGTGTACACCACATACAACCACTGCCCAACATCATGTCACTCTCTAGGCTGTGTTGCCTTAAAAGCTTCCTCATGACAACCCTTTAAGAGGTTCATATTCAAAAGCAAAGCATGAAACAAGTATGCAAACAGCAGCAACCAAACCATTCTGTTTCCCCTAACCCCAGTAAAAGGCTCCAAAAGAGGCTCCTGTTCTCTCTCCCTGCTCTCAGCACCATCCCTGGTGATCACAGGGAGGTCTGGATGGCAAGACTCCACAAGACCAACAGCTTGGTGTTCCTTCAGTCCGTTTTCTGCCTCGAGCAAAAGCAGACCTGCATCTTCAGTTTCTCACTGGCCAGACAGGGGACAGCACACAGCAGCAGCCTGCCCTGGAAGCGAATTCATGATCCACGAGTTTCACCTGCTGCATGAAAGCTTCACGCCAGGCATCAGGGCAGAGACCTCTCAGAAGATTAAGAGCTGTCTTCGCGCTGGAGCTGCCGCCTAAAGCAAGCAGCGTCCCCATGCAACGTGTTCCGGGGGAAGGAGGGAAGGAGCCCAGGCGCCTCAGCAGCACCCAGCTGACACCTCGGCTGTGTTTGCAACGCGAGGCGCCCGCAGCCCCAAGCCTCAGCCGCAGCGAGCTGCAGCCTGTAACGCTTGCAGGGCGCAGAACTCGCAGGAAGCACAACCTCACAGGCTCACACCACACCAGGAGACCTCCTGAGGAGGGAGACAGCTGCACCCCTCGGCACCAGCCGCCTCCGACCGCGCCACGGGACCGGGGGCCGAGGAGGGGCAGGAAAGTTTCCCCGCTCCTCGGCAGCATCTCCAACTCCGCGGCAGGGCTGCTCTGGCTGCTTTGCAAAGCGCCCCGGGGCACGGCGCGTCTCCCCGAGCCGCCGCAGCGCCGCGGAGGCAGCCCGCTGCCGCCCCAGCCGCGCCTCGCCAGCGCGGGCCGGCGGGAGCGCGGGGCGCGCGCGGGGCTGCGGCGGGGCGCGCGGCTCTCCCGTCAGCCCTGCCCCGCTCCTCCCTCCCGCCCCACAGCTGCGGGCACACGGAGGGCGGAGGTGCCCGCGCGGCGCCGCCCGCCCGAGCTCCGCCGGCGGCCCGCCCCCGCCGGCCCGGCCCGGTACGTGACGTCGCCGCGGCGCCAAGTAAACAAACAGGGCTGCAAGCGGGGCCGGGCCGAGGGGCGACGACCCCTCCCGCCCACCCGAGCAGGACGGCGCCAGGGAGACCAAAGTCGCGGGGCGTCCCGCGCTGCCCCCCGCCGCTCACCCCTCGTCTTCCTCGTTCTTGCTGGCGTCGATCTTGGCTCCCTCCGACTCGGCGCCACCGCCGCCGCCGCTGCTGCCGCCGCCGCCGCCTCCCCCGCCGGCGCCCCCCGCCCCAACCCCCGTCAGCCCCTCGGGCTGCTCCGCCGACTCCGCCGAGCTGCCTCCGGCGCCGGCCGCCGAGTCCATGGCGAACTGCTGCTCCGACATGGCGCCGCTGCGGCTGCCCCGCGCCGGCCGGCCGGCGAACCGCCCGCGCAGCCGCCGCCGCCGCCCCCGGCCCCGCTGCCGCTTCCCCGCCGAGGCCCCGGCCCCGCTCGCGGCACCAGCGCCCCGAGCCCTCCTCCTTTCGCTCGCTTTTTTTTAATGGCGCCGCCACCGACACAACCTAAAATGGCGGACGGAAGGAGCGCGGCGAGCGGGGCTCACGTGACCTCGCCTCCCGGGGAGGCGGCGGGGGCGGTGTGCGCCGGGCCCGGGCCGAGCCCCGCGGCCGCCAGCGCCGCGCCCGGACCCGCGCCGAGCCCTGCGGCCGCCCGCTACCCCGTCGCTGCCGCCAGCGCCGGAGCCGAGCCCAGCCGAACCTCGAAGCCGTCGCTCGCCGATCGCTGCTACCAGCGCCGGAGCCTAGCCGAACACCGATCCGTCGCTCGCCGTTCGCTGCCGCCAGAGCCGTGCCCGCAGCTGGCGATCGCTTCCGCCAGCGGCACCGCGTGTGGGTTTTCCGAGGGGCCGCCGAGCACAAGGAGCTCGGCAGCCCGCCGTCAGGCCCGGCGGGCCTGCTTCCAACCGCCAGCTACCGCGAACCTCGAGTGCGGGGCCGGGCTGCTGCCCGCGCCGGAACGAAGTTTTCACGGGAGAAAACAAAAGAACAAACGAAAAAAAAAGGGTTTCAATTTCAAACCTGAGTTGCTACCAGGTCGGAGTGAAAACTTGACTCTCGGCCGGGTCTGAGGGTTTGCATATTGACGGACGCCCAACAGCAACGCCAAGGCAAAGGCAAAGCCCGCTGCTGGCGGCCGGCCGGGGGCTCTGCCGGCAGGGACAGCTGCTGCGGTCAGCTGCGCTGCGGGAGGTGGGAGCGGGCGCACAGTCCTGTCCTTTCTTCCCAGCGGCCGTGTGCCCTTTTCTCCTCACAGAATAACAAACGTCGGAAAGTCCGTCTTTCTCCCCAACGCACCCCAGACCGCTGGGCCGTGTCCCACACAGCATCACGTCGACTCTTGAAACATCTCCAGGGGTGGTGACTCCACCACCTCCCTGAGCAGACTGTTCGGCTGCCTGAGTGCTCTTGCAGGAAAAGAAACTACTCCTGATGTCTTAAACCTCCCCTGGTGGTGCAGCTTGAGGCCACCTCCTCTCGTCCCGAGTTGCTCAGGAGATTGCATCAACGCTAGCCTCACTGAAAGTTCCTTTCAGGTCTCCTCTCAGCCTCTTGTTCATGCTGAGCAACCCCAGCTCCCTCCTCATGAGCCACACTATCCAAACCCCTCACGAGCTACTTTCTTGTCTGCCAGGGGGCAGCAGTGTCAGCAAACAAGGTAATTGCTCACAGAAGCCCCAGAGAGATAGGAACTGCTTAACCCATAGCAGATACAGTGTGCAGTTACCCGGGATGATAGGAAATAAGCCACCAAAGGTAATAGAAACACTGAATTGATGGAGAAACCTCTGAAAGGGAGAAAACTCCACCTAGGTGAGACTGCTTTTTAAAGCTTGCAAGGCCAGTCTCTCCTGTGAATGAGCTGCTAATACTTCATTTTTTAACAAGCAAGGTTGGGGGGTTGGGGATTTTTGATGGCTTTGTGCAGACTGCTGCTGCAACCCTCTGGCCTCAGGCAGGATGACCTTCACCTTGCCCAGCTTATTCCTGCATTCAGGAAACAACCTCCTGGGTAGTTTCCCCTTCTCTGGCAGGCTTGTGCTTGCCAAGTGTAAGATGGAAAACAAGTTTCCTGGTTGAGAAGAGTCCAGCACGTGATCCAACTTGAAGGAACAGATGCCAACTTGCACAGAAATAAGCACCACAACTTTAGAGTCAAACAGTAACCTCCTGTTGGAAGAGGGAGCAGTCTCAAGCTTGAGTTACAGCCTTGAGTGTTCAAGAACTTGAACAGTGTTGAGAGGTCACACAGATCTCGCCCTCCCACCTCTCAACCAGTCCCATCCCCCTACAAACAGTGGTGCTGTAGTTCTAGATCCCCCCCACTGGATGTATGAAGTCAGCACTGTTCAGAATCACAGAACATTAGAGGTCGGAGGGGACCTCCAAAGGTCATCCAGTCCAACGCCCCTCCCAGAGCAGGGTCACGCCAGGTAGTCCTCACAGGAATGCATCCAGGTGGCTTTTGAAGGTCTCCAGAGGAAACTCCACAACCTCTCTGGGCAGCCTGCTCCAGGGCTCTGCAACCCTCACACTGAAGCTGTTTCTTCCTCATGTTGAGACGAAATCTATGTTCAAAGGCTTCAACCACTCCTCTTTTCTCAAGCTGGCAGGAGACAAGTGCTGGCTTCCACAAAGCACCACAGGGAAAGGGGAGGGGGTGGCACTGCCCCTGTACACACAA
The DNA here is from genome assembly GCF_026170545.1 of Melanerpes formicivorus. NCBI lineage: Eukaryota > Metazoa > Chordata > Aves > Piciformes > Picidae > Melanerpes > Melanerpes formicivorus. The sequence continues at coordinate 970,438 of NW_027142481.1, read as the reverse complement.
CCTTCTCTTGAGCCACTGCTGACCTTCATAAAGGTACCTGTCACAGGATCACCTTCTATCCACGTGCAGTTCCACCAGTGCAAGCTGCCAGCCACCAGCAAGACTACACTGTCACCGAAGTAAGCCATTTATTAGGGAATCCTTTAACATGACATTGTACAAATGAAGTCTGTATAAACAACAACCACCAACAAAACAAAAGAGAGTCCACACTGTGTCATAAACATGGATGGCAAAAAAAACCAAACAAAAACAAAACCAAAAGAGAAAGTAAAATCCAGACCAGAAAAGCTAGTGAGCTGCTATGTACAGTTGGGACACAGCTGTGTCCTACACTAAAAAGTCTTTTACAAAAGAGTCACTTCCTTTCATGGAGACCACCCCTTCCACTCACAACTCACTCAGGAGGTGCTGCACGGATGACTTTTGTGGCAGTTCTCTCTCACCTGAAAATGAAGACAGAAATGCATGTCAGACCTGGGGTGGAAGTTACTACAGCTCATCGTTAAAAGGTCCATTTTCATCAACTGCTTTTAAGTCTTCTACATATTCCTTGCTTCACTGTTAAAAGACCATATGCACAAGAGGTTTGGTTTGCTTTTTGTTTGGTTACCCATCAGGAATTTCCAAGTCTTCCCAAATTCAGCCCATTCAGGAAGCTGTTCCACAACAACAACATAACCCCCCCCCAGATTTAGACAATGAATCAGGATGATTTTCACCCTGCCCCACACCTCAAAACACAGCCCAAAAGCCATCCGACACCAACCCTCCTGCCGCAGAAACACCGCCAGAAGGGTTTCCGACGCGTTTGGCTTCCGTGGCTAACCACAAGGCAGGGCTCTTCCCCCCCCCCCCCCCTCCAAAACCAATTAGAGACCCACGTGCATATGATCTTTTTTTGTTCATTATTCTCCAAGATTTAAAAGTTTGGTTTGGGTTTTTGCAGCTTTCACTACTGGCTACAAAAAAACAACAACAACAAAGAGAGGAGGCAAGCATTAAAACTCTTACTTTAAAAGGGATGCAACACTGATCAAAATGAGGCTCCACAATTGCAATACCAAGCACTTAAAAAAAAAAAACCAAAAACCAAACCCCAAAAAACAGAAGACTGAAGAACAAAACTGAGATTAAAAGCTGGAAAAGGCATTATTTTATTGTACTTTGGTTTTTATTTATCCATTTAAAAAAAAAAATAATTAAAACCACAACATTTTTTAAAGGCTCCTGTAAAAAACCACTTTAAGTTATAGATATAAGAAGAGACAACACTTTAAAATCTCCCAAGATATTTCTGGCTTTTTTTTTTTTAAAGAAATAATAATTAAAAAAGTAATGAAAAATAATAAAAAAAAATCTGATGTTTTTTTTTTCCACTGTTTTTTTTTTAATCTTTACGCTGGTACATGAAGTTGGAAGAGACCATACCACAGGACAGCGTTTTCTGGTGTATGCCTTGCGCTCTGCCTGCAACGTGCGACCCCAGAGATAGACGTGGTCAGGGTGACACACGGCCTGCAATGAAGTTCCCGCTGGCGGGTACAAACAAGGTATAATGTCAGAGTTAGAAGACAACATTCTTGGTTTTTCTTTCCTTTTTTTTTTAAAGTTGTACCCATTTCAGTACTTTACCTGTCAACACTTCTAAAACCAAAGAGCTTTTAATTAAATCCTCTAGGCGCAAACCGGCCAAAAACGGAAAAAAAAGGGGCAGAAAAACTCGCGGTTTTAAAAGCGGTTTTCTGAAGGACTAAAGGAGGACAAAGGCAACGTTTGTTTGGTTTGTTTGTTTTTTTTGTTTACCAGAGTTAAAGATCTATAGACACTGTAGGCAAAGCTGTGTTTTTTAAGGAAAAAACAAAGCAATACAACGACAACAACGACAACAAAAAAAGAAGAGAGGTGGTTTAAAGTTAAACGAAAGCTTAATTAAAAAGTCATGCTACACAGTTAAGTTTTGGTTCGTGGTTTGTTGGTGTTTTTTTTTTTACTCATTTGTCTATTGATCTTTAAATTAGATGAGGCACAGCCAGAATGGACCTTGTGCTCGTGCACACACCTGTTTTCCTCCAGCGCTAGGTAGTGCTTTAGTAGGGCTGGTAGTTGTTTTGATGGTTGCCGCCGCCACGGGATGCCTTTCCGTACGTGCTTTGCTGGCCTGCAGATAGGAGGGAAAGGAGCAACAGCTCAGAAGCATCGAGGTCTGACCAGAACAGGATGACACGACTCGGTATGAGTGAAAGAAATCATCCACCTTTGTTGTTCCACACTTCGTTATTTTCATTATCCAGTATCTGAAGGGGGCCTACAGGAAGGCTGGGGAGGGACTGCTCAGGATCTCAGGCAGTGATAGGACTAGGGGGAATGGAATGAAGCTGGAGGTGGGGAGATTGAGGCTGGAGGGGAGGAGGAAGTTCTTCCCATGAGAGTGGTGGAGCCCTGGAATGGGTTGTCCAGGGAGGTGGTTGGGGCCCTGTCCCTGGAGGTGTTTAAGGCCAGGCTGGATGAGGCTCTGGGCAGGCTGATCTAGTGTGGGGTGTCCCTGCCCATGGCAGGGGGGTTGGAACTGGATGATGCTTGTGGTCCCTTCCAACCCTGACAGATACTATGATACTACTTATAGTCTAGTCTTATGCACAGTTAATTCTATTCTAATTTAACACATACTATTGGTTTCTCTCTAACAGGTTACATCATTATTTCACTACTCTCTGGTTTTTTTCTACTCAGTCTAATTGCTCTTCTCTCCCAGATCTCGCCTCCTCCTTATCTTGTTTGTCTCTCCTCAGGGGCAGCTTAACCTTAGCATACCAGGCAATCAGCACTTTTCCATAACTCCTACTCCATTGCTATATTATCAACAGAAAGTCCTTCAAGGCCTAAATGGCACAGATGTTCCTGGGACCCATGTCCTTTTGCCCTAAGCCAGTCCTCAACAAAGATATCGTAGTATCAGTCAGGGTTGGAAGGGACCACAAGGATCATCTACTTCCAACCTCCGTGCCATGGGCAGGGACGCCCCACACTAGATCAGGCTGCCCAGAGCCTCATCCAGCCTGGGCTTAAACACCTCTAGGGACGGGGCCCCAACCACCTCCCTGGACAACCCATTCCAGGGCTTCACCACTCTCATGGGGAAGAACTTCCTCCTCATATGCGGCCTGAATCTCCCCACCTCCAGCTTCATTCCATTCCCCCTAGTCTTATCAGGTCTATGCATCAGGTCAATGCATCCAACACTTCCACAGAATGGTTTGGGTTGGAGAGGACCTCAAACACCATCTAGTTCCAACCCCCTGGGCTGGGATGCCTTCCACTAGCTCAGGTTGCTCAAAGCCTCATCCCACCTGGCCTTGGACACCTCTATGGAGGGAGCATGCAGAACCTCCCTAGGCAACCTGTTTCAGTGTCTCCCCACCCTCATTGTAAACCTCTCTTTCAAAGAGACTGCTCCCTGCGCTGTGCACCACCGAGGCCACTCTTCAGAGCCATGTGTTGTAATTAAGAGGTGTTAGGGGCAAGTGACCAGCAGAGGCCCCTGTTTGAAGCTGCATGCTGTTCCCTGGAAGGAGATGAACCCCACTTACCGCTGTAATCTGTGTAGCCCGGCCCGTATCCGTAATTGGGGTAGTTGTACCCAGAGTAGTCATAGCCTCCATAGCCACTGTAGCTTTGATCACTGTAGGTGCTGTTGTAGTTCCCATAGCCTTGATCATAGTAGTTATTATACCCTTGATTCCAGTTCTGTCCCTGACCTGAAACCAAGCAGACCACTTGTAAGTGGCAACTTTTAATGCTACCACAGAGTGTGCAGACTGACTGCTTCTGACAGCTCAAATGCAGACTATCACAACACTATGGAAACAGCAACAGGCAGAACTTCAACCTTCACCTACACTACTTCATCTAACTATTCCCTGCAAGAATCCTCTTACCTTCCCAAGAGCTCAAGAAAAACTCAACAAGAACTGAGGCAGCTCATTTGGGTATGAGAGATGGATCATACCCACAATGTCAGAGGCAGGCCTGCTCAGGAAACACTCCACCAAACCACAGCAGCACACTCCTGAAGCATGCATTACAGCAAGTTGTGATGTTTTCACTTCCATTTCAGCCCATTGTTTGAACACCAAGGTATGCCACAGAACAGCTCTATGGCACTGTGGTGGCTGTGGCTGCTTGGACTTCAAGACTCAGGTGCAATGGGACAGTTGAATGCTGCATTAGGTACTTGTGAGGTGAGGCAAGGTGAGTTTCTTCCTCTCTAGCAAACAGCCCACGAGCCAGCTAAGAGCATCTCTTCACATGAAAGGGTGACTGCAGTTAGCTATGTTGTCAACATAGCAGAAGCTACCTCCAGCTTCCCACTTCACCACTGCAAGCAGAGCTTCTTCAGCTTCCACAAGCACCAAGAAGCCATTTACTCCACATGTAAACACGAGAGCTGCACGCAGCCCCAAACCTACAAACACCCCACAGCCTTTAGCTGAGTTAAAACATCTGCACTGATTTCAATACCCAAAACACTCACCCCGGCCACGTCCCCTTCCACCTCCTCGACCACCAGAAGCATTGCTTTTTCCTCCTTTCTGCTGCTGCTGCTGTTGCCTGTATACCTCTTTGGGCTGTGCTACTTTGATCTCACACTGAAAAGGCAGAAACAACAAACGGTTCCTTAACTCACCAAGCATTTTCAGACCCATTTTGTGAGAGCTGCTTTCAGGGAAGCCCACAGAGATGGCCCACTTCACCTGCTAAGAATCACAGCTTCCATACCTTGCCTGAACCAATTTGATGGTATCTACTTTCTAGCAGCTTCTTTACCGGCTCTTCATCTGTGTATGTGATGAAACAAAAGCCTCTCCTTTCATTTGTCTTTGTGTCCATGGGAAGCTCAATGTTCTCAATCTGAAATGGAAAGTACCTATCAATAATGCATGACTTGCATAACCAGCTTTTTCTGCTGCCTGAAGCAGGGTCTGCTGCTGACTGCTATAAATCATCCCTCATACACAGAGCCACGAGCATACACAGAGCCCCCACCCTCCCTAGTTTCATACAAGCCTGAGCCAGCTCTCTCCTCACAAATTCTCCTTGCAACAGAGGCAAGGCTGTACTTGAAAACTAGAGCTGTTCTTATACTGTACCTCGCCAAAAGCACCGAAGTACTCCTTAATCTGTTCTTCAGAGGTATCTGGGCTCAGCCCACCAACAAACACTTTTTTGGGTGGCTCCTTTCCTTTTAGAGCTTTTGCCCTTTTAGGATCTATTAACTTCCCGTCCAGTTTGTGTTCCTTCAGTTCCAATACCTAAGAAGCACACAAGGAGGGGGGAAAAAAGAGCCTCAGATCACGAGTGGCACAGGCAGGCTCTGTGCCATCGATCCACGAGCGACGCACTCACCTTCTCCACGCTGGCAGCGTCCTTGAAGAGCACGAACCCAAATCCCCTCGACCTCCCAGTCACCGGGTCTGTTTTAATTGTACAGTCCACGACCTCGCCAAACCGAGAGAGATACTCCGTCAAGTCTTTCTTGCTGGTGTCCCAGCTGAGGCCTCCGATAAACATTTTCCTGGAAGGCAGCAGGGACGTCAACGCAGCTGGGCACAAGCCCCCAGGTGCAAACGCAAGCGCCAGCACGAAAGCAGGCCGCTTGCGGCCGCCGCCAGCCGAAGGCGCTCAGGAAACCATCGCCCCCCCGCCTGGCCTTCACGCGGCCCGCCAGCCGCTGCAGGCCGCAGGGCTCGGCCCGCCGCCGCCATGATGCTGGGCCCGGCGCGGCGCCCTCCCCGCCTGCCCCAGGCTCGCCAGCCGCGCAGGCCCCGCAGGCTGCCGGTGACGTCACCGTGATTGACAGCCGGCCCACGGAAACTGGGTCAGCTGCCCGGCACACAAAGGCAGGCGCGGCCATTGGCATGATGAACAGAGGCCCCGCCCCTCCCCCGCGACAGGGCCGCCCGCCCTCCCCCGCGCGGTTGAGGAGGGCGGGAGAGGGAGCCGCTACCCCCCCCCCTTCCCCGCCCCCCCCTTTCCCCTCCCCCCCCGGCCCTACCCGTCGTCCTGCTGGTTCTTGCTCGCGTTAATCTTGGAGCCCTCAGCGAACTCCTCCTGACCGCCGCTCATCTCGGTTGCGTCCTCCATGGTGGGGCGAGGGCAGCGGGACGGCGAGGGCTAGCGGCAGAGAGAGCAGAGACCTACGCGGCAGAGAAAATGGCGGCGGAAGAGATCCGGGCACCGCCTGCACCAGCTTTATATACCCGAGCCGGCAGCCAATCAGCGCCGCTCTCTCGCCCGGCACCGCAGCGCCCCTGTCGGTTCCCGGTGGAGCTGCGGCCCCCGCCTGCCACCGGGGTCCGGCACCCCCTGAGCGACCCCTAAGCCCCAGGCCTCAGCCCGACTGCTGCGGGTGAGGCGCCGGTACAGCCGCGCTCTGCTGCGGGGCCCGGAGTGCACCGTGAAGCTGCCATCCCCGCTTGCTTCGTCTTTCCGCGTGCACCGTGCTCCCCGCACCACTCCCGCCGCGGGCCCTGTGGCGAGGTGGGGGTCGGTGCCCTGAACGGGGACCGGGAGACCGGGAGAGGCGAGCTTCGGTGTTGGGGGAGGGGAGGGGGCGTAACGGTGCAAGCCCGTTCAGGAGGCGGCGGGGCGGGCGCTCCAGGGGCGGGCACAGCCGGCGCGGCACTCTCCGCTGTCGGCGTTTCGCGGTCGCCACAGTCACCTTCCGCGTTCCGCGGCCGCGCTGCCCGGCCCGGCCCGGCCCCCCGCGCGCCGCAGGGCGGAGCGCCCGCCGCCGCCGCCGCCGCCTCTGTCCGCCGGTGCGCCTGGCTCCCCACGTGCCGCCGCGGCCATGGGCTTGCTGCCGGTGCCGGCGGAGGTGCGCGCCATCCTGCTGGACATCGAGGGCACCACCACACCCATCGCCTTCGTCCAGGTGAGGCGCAGCCGGCAGCCCCGGCGCCATCGCTGGGGGGGCTCCGCTAGCATCGTCGCCGTGATCCCCCGGCAGCCGGGGGTGAGCGGTGCGCGTACAGATCCGTGTCCGTATGACCCTTCCGCGGCGGCTGTGCCGGGGCTGCGGGCGGCAAGGCCCCGCTCCCTCCCCGAGCCTCCTCCCGCTTTTGCTGCGCTTTGCTTAACAATGGTCCCAAGGAGATCCGGTCGGTGCTCACCCGCCGCCTGCTCTCCCGTGGGCAGCACAACCGGGAGCTGTTAGCTCCGGGGCAGTTCAGCAGAAGGTGTTTCCCGCGGGGTGTCGGCAGCTGGGGTTGGAGCATCGCTGCTGCCGCTGGAGTGAAGGCTGCGGGATGCAGCACCTCACCCGAGTGGGCAGGGGCCTGGGGGACCACCTCGGGTGAGCTGCTCTCCTTTCCCTTCGGGAACACGCTGCGGTGTCGCCAGAGGTTGATGTCCTTCCCCCGGCACAGCAGCAGTACGCGGCAGGGTTGCGCAGAGGGCACATCAGGTGTAGGTGGGGAGGGCTGTACGAACGGGGGGGGGGGGATGTGCGAGGGGCTTCCCTTGCCTAGGAAAAGACTTGAGACTATGAAAATGTTTAGGGTGCCGGAGCCAGGGGACTGGGAAGCCTGGGAGGCCAGCAGGAGCCATTGGAAGAAATGCTGTAAAGTGCTAAAACGTGCAGTTCTCCCAGCGCTGTGGGTCCCTTTTACACAGAGAGCCTTTGGTCCCTAACCAAGCCTCATGCCTTTACACAGGAGAGCAGTTTGCTTGTATTTAGGACAGGGAGCAGAATTATCCCTGCAGAATAGGTCAGGGAGCAGAATTATCCCCGCTTCTGCCCTTAACTTGTGTTTGCCCTGAGACACTGGAGCTTTAGTTTGATCTTTTTCTTTGCTGGCAGGTGATGCGTGGAAGGGTAAAAGCTCTTTCCAGAAATTCTAGGTGCTGTCACAGATGAACAACGTGACCTACATCTTTCCTGTCGGTGTGCTCACAGTGCTCTTGAAGAAACTTCAGGTCTAGGTGGTAGTGCAGCTGCATCTTGCAAGTGAAAACAGCTCAGATTTCTTACTGAACATCTAAGGGAGCAACAGAGTTGGTTGCATCCCCTTTGAGTCGCTTTTGCTGTCATGCAAGTCACATCCAACGTTCCTGAGATGGTTGCCTTCCTGGAGTCACTCTGTTGCAGGGATTTGGGGTTCCCAATAAAACTCAAGTTGCTGGGAAGCCTGAAAATGCTTGAAACAAGTTGTTTCACTTGGACTGTCAGTTAACCTCCACCAGCATGTTTGCCTCTGGAAAGGTCCTCTGCTGCTTCTGTGCAGGCATTTTATTCTTCACAGTTCATAGAATGGGTTGGGTTGGAAGGGACCTTCAAGATCATCTAGTATCAACCCCTCTGCCATGGGTAAGGACACCTCCCACCAGCCCCAGGTTGCTCAAGGCCTCATCCAGCCTGGCCTTGAACGCCTCCAGGGAGGGGACAGCCACAACCTCCCTGGGCAACCTGTGCCAGAGTCTCCCCAGCCTCACTCTCAAGGATCTCTTCCTCATCTCCACTCTCAATCTCTCCTCTCCCAGCTCCAAGCCATTGTTCCTCAGCCTGGCACTCCCAGCCCTTGTCAAAAGTCCCTTCCCAGCTCTCCTGGAGCCCCTTCAGGTACTGGAAGGCTGCTCTGAGGTATCCCTTGGAGTCTTCTCTTCTCCAGGCTGAACAGCCCCAACTCTCCCAGCCTGGCCCCACAAGGGAGGTGTTTGCCCTGTGGCTTTTTATGCCCTAGCCCTGGCTGTCCCTGCCCCTGATGTGACATCTGGCATGATTTGGGTGGAGGGTTGAGTTGTATCTGGTTAGTATGGCCTTTGGTTTATTATCATACAGAGGGCTGCCACTTCCATATTCAAATTGCAGTTAATTAGGCAAAGGGCCTCACTCAGGCACTGTAGTTCTCAAGATGTGTGTGAAAGCTTCTTGCTTCTCATGTGTCAGCCTTGCTTCATCAGTTTTAGCCAAAACAGGACCAGCTTCTCTTCACCTCCTTCAGCCACTGGCAGGCCAGCTCAGCTGATCTGCACCCTCAGAGGCAGCAGAATCACCTCTTGGTTGGAAGCATCTCAACCTCTCTCCTGAAAGGCACTAAATTCAGTGGCAGTGGAGTCACACAGCAAGCTGGGCAGTCTGCCCACGCTGAGGAAACAGCTCCCTGCCTTTCCCTGTGTCCTGAGCCTCTTCCTGCTCCCACAGATCCTGCCATGGCAGCTGCTTGGGACTTCCCAGTTCTGAAACAGCACTCATGAGAGCAACTCATAATCATTTCTGGTTGCCCTTGGGGTTCCTAGGAAGGCTTGTCATTCTCCTGGGGTATTTTCCCCTAACCTTCTTTCATTTCATTTGCAAGACTGTCCTACAGAGCTCAGTGTCATGGAACTAGACCTTTCTGCTTAGAAAGGTCCTCTAGCTCTGGTGAGGAGTGGAGATGTGGTGCTGGTGGTGGCTGGGGTGGAGTTAATTTCCTCCTTACTAGCTGTTCTGGGCTGTGTTTGGGATTTTCCATACTCCTGGGCACTGCTGACACAGAGTCAAGTCCTCTCCTGCTTCTCACCCCACCAGCGAGCAGGCTGAGGGGGTGCACAGGAAGCTGGGAGGGACACAACTGACCCCAGCTGACCAAAGGGACATCCCAGACCATAGGGCATCATGCTCAGCAGGCAGAGCTGGGGGAGGAGGGGAGGATATTTGGAGTTGTGCCATTTGCCTTCATAAGTAACCATTGGAGGTGATGGAGCCCTGCTCCTGGAGATGGCTGAACCCTGCCTGCCCATGGGAAGTGGGGAAGGAGATCCTTGTTCAGCTGTGCTTGAGCACAGCTTTGGCTTTCCCTATTAAACTGTCTTGATCTCAGCCCACTTTGACTGTTCTGATTCTCTCCCCCATCCCACTGGGGAGGGAGGGAATGGCTGTGTGGTGCTTGGGTGCCAGCTGCAGTTAAGCCACTGCAGATGTGCCTGCAGAACAATCTTCCTTAGTGCCCCATTAAAGACAGAGTCACTTCAGAACTGATACACACTCAGCTTTCTACTCCTCAGCTGGTGGGAACTTGGGAGCATGTCTGTCATTTGAGGCAGTTCTTGGGAAGCCCAGGGAAAAGTTGTTCATCCACCATTCCATCCTGGGACTTCAAAGTTGCAGTTGCAGAAAGATTCAAGCAAAACCGTCCACCCTCTTGGCTCATCTGTCTGGCCTGTGCCCAGCCCTGCCCTTGGCAGGAGGTTTCACAGGCTGCAGTAGTGTGGGGGGAGCTCTAGCAGGCAATCAGAGAATGGCAGGGGTTGGAAAGGACCTCCAGAGATCATCAAGGCCAACCCTTCTGCCAAAGCAGGATCACCCAGGGCAGGTCACACAGGAACACATCCAGAGGGGTCTGGAAAGTCTCCAGAGCAGGAGACTCCATAACCTCTCTGGGCAGCCTGCTCCAGGACTCCAACAGCCTCACACCAAAGAGGTTTCTCCTCATGTTGAGGTGGAACTTCCTGGGTTCCAGTTTGTGTCCTTTGCCCCTTGTCCTATCACAGGAAAAGAGCCTGGCCCCTGCTTCTTGTTCCCAACCCTTGAGGTGCTATAAACATTCATAAGATCCCCTCTCAGCCTTCTCCTCTCCAGACTAACCAGCCCCAGGTCTCAGCCTGTCCTCATCAGAGAGATGTTTCAGGCCCTTCATCATCCTCATAGCCTCCACTGCCCTCTCTCCAGCAGATCCCTGTCCCTCTTGAACTGGGGAGCCCAGAACTGGACACAATACTTCAGATGTGGCCTCCCTAGGGCAAAGTAGAGGAGGAGAACCTCCCTTGACCTCCCTTCATTCACCCCCAGGAGGCCATTTAGCCACAAGGGCACATTGCCATTCATGGATAACTTACTGTCCAGCAGCACTCTGAGGCCCTTCTCCATGAGCTGCTCTGGGAACAGTCTTGCTGTTTGCTCATGGAAATGACCTCCCAGGCCAGCCTGTGCCAGCACTCCTCTAGCAGCCTGCCAGCCTCACCCCTGCCAGCCTAAAGGAGCTGCCTGCTTTTCATTGAATCACAGAATCAACCAGGTTGGAAAAGACCTCAGAGATCATCAAGTCCAACCCATTACCCAATACCTAACACCCCCTGACAGCTAAACCATGGCTCCAAGTGCCACATCCAATCCTTTCTTGAACACCTCCAGGGATGCTCCCTGGGCAGCTCATTCCAGTGGCAAATTATTCCCTCTGTGAAGAACTGTCTCCTCATCTCGAGCCTAAACCCCTCCTGGCACAGCTTGAGACTGTGACCTCTTGTCCTTTTCTTGTGTGCTGGCAGGAGACCTTGTTCCCTTACATCAGAGACAACCTGAAGGAGTACCTGCGTGCCCACTGGGAGGAGGAGGAGTGCCAGCGGGACATCAGGCTCCTGAGGAAACAGGTGAAGTACCAGCTGCACCCTGCAGGCTCCCTGGGGCTTGAGGTCACTCAGGCTCCCTCAGTCATCCCACATTAGATCATGCCACTCTTTGGCCCCCACAGAGGCTGCTTGCCTCGCTTGGCTTTGGCTCCCCCCCTGCACCTAAAGCCTGAGGTTTTGCTCAGGGCAGGGCTGGTGCTTGGTAGGCAGCAGCACCTCAGCTGCTTCCCTCAGCTTGCCTTGGTCGTGGTGGCCCCAGGCAAGTGTCAAAGCATGACACTTCAGCTTCATGCCTGCACTGTGTCCTTCTGTGGTGGGTTGAAAATTCCCCCCCTCCCCCACTGCAGCCTCCTTTCAGGGAGCTGTAGAGAGCAATGAGGTCTCTCTCCCCTCAGCCTCCTCTTCTCCAGGCTAAACACTCCCCGTTCACCTCAGCTGCTCCTCACCACACCTACTCTGAAGCCCTGCCAATGAGCCCAGCCAGCTGCCATGCTCAAACCCTAGTCCCCTTTTGGGTGAGGGGTACCCCATCAGCTGCCAGCAGGCCTGGCATCACGGAAATGGACCCATCTGCCACTGTCCTTGTCCAGTTGTGCCCTGTGGTGGGTTGAAAATTCCACCCCCCCCATTAAATTGCCAGCCCAGCCCAGTTGGAAGCAAAGGAAAGCTGTATTTACAAGCAAAACTCCAATCTACAATGGAATGCAGTGAGTGTGTACAAATATACAGCACTTACAGGGATTTGCAATTGATAAACAGCACAAGAAACACACCACACCCCCCCCTCACCTTGGCCAAAAATCCAGGGGAGCTAATAGCTTTCCCTTTCCCTCCTCCCCTCCTTACCCCCCCTGGACACAAAGGGACAAGAAACAGAGCAGAGAATTGTTTTTTAGCACTTGGCCAAAACAAAGGACAGAGCCAAGGTCAGCCAGAAGCAGGAGAGTGTCTCCCAGAGCCAGGAAGCTGAAAAGAGAGAGAGAAAGCTCACAGCCCTGAGCTTTATGTCTATTATCTGTCCAGTGGGAGATTGTTGAGAACTTGGCATTGTTTTCCTTCTTCCACCCAGTGGTGATTTCTTTACCACTTTCTGCTCAAGATCTGTGGAAGATTTTAAAGGTTCAGCCTGCAACTGCCACATCCTCTTGCTGAAGCCACTGCCTGCAGCAGAGGTCTTGTCCCACACACAGGGCAGTGGCATTTGAAACCTGTGGCTGGCTGAAGCCTACAGATGCATTTGCTACTCTGCCTTCACTTCATTGATTCAATCCTTCAGTGCCATTCCCATCAGGGTATTGACAGTGCAGCTGCAGCAGTGCTGGTTGTGGGGTTTGGAAGGAGCAATCCAAGTGCTGAAGCCCTGGAGGAAAGCATTCACAGAGTGTTTTAAACCTTTCCCATGGAGAGCGGCTCAAGCTGGGTCAAAGTGCCTCGATGGTGCAGCTGTTAGGCCTCTTTCCTCAGCTATTAGGCCTCTTTCCTCAGCTGAGAGGTTGAGGCCACTCACCTCTTGTTGTGCTGGCTGGTTTCCAGGCCCAGGAGGACTCCAGCTTGGATGGGGTGGTGCCAATCCCTTCGGATGGTGGCAGCGGGGAGGAGGAGCTGGAGCGGCTGATCCAGGCGGTGGTGGACAACGTGCACTGGCAGATGGCTCTGGACAGGAAAACCACAGCCCTGAAGCAGCTCCAAGGGCACATGTGGAGGGCAGCCTATGCCACAGGGCACATCAAAGGAGAGTGAGTAATGGTGTGAGTAGCTGTGTGCCCCTTTTTCCCTGGGGCAGCTTCGGGGTGCACCGAACGGGATTGCTGCCTACGCATTTGTGTTCAGTTGTGGCCACTGCTGTCATGGAACCTGCTGCAGACACTTCAGTTCCAACACAGGGAAGCACAAATCCATGGACCTGTTGGAGAGCAGCACAGGGGAAAGGGACTTGGGGGTCCTGGTGGGCAGAAGGATGACTGTGAGCCAACAATGTGCCCTTGTGGCCAAGAAGGCCAGTGGCATCCTTGGGGTGGATTAGAAGGGCTGTGGTGAGTAGGTCAAGAGAAGTTCTGCTGCCCCTCTGCTCTGCCCTGCTGAGGCCACACCTGGAATATTGTGTCCAGGTCTGGGCCCCTCAGTTCAAGAAGGACCTTAGAGAATTGCTTGAAAGAGTCCAGCACAGAGCCACAGAGCTGCTGAAGGCAGTGGAACATCTCCCTGTGAGGCCAGGCTGAGGGAGTTAGGGCTTGGAGCTTGGAGCAGAGGAGCCTGAGGGCTGCCCTCATTGCTGTTGATAAAGATGTGCAGGGATGGAGCCAGGCTCTGCTCAGGGATGCCCAATGATAGGACAAGGGGCACTGGGGGCAAGCTGGAGCAGAGGAGGTGCCAGGGGAACAGAAGGAAAAACTTTTTCACTGTGAGGATGACAGAGCCCTGGAGCAGGCTGCCCAGAGAGGCTGTGGAGTCTCCTTCTCTGGAGACCTTCAAAAGCCACCTGGATGCATTCCTGTGAGGGCTACCCTGGGTGACCCTGCTCTGGCAGGGCAGCTGAGCTTCATCTCCAGAGGTCTCTTCCTACCATTCTGTGATCCTGTGAGCTGAACTGTTGGAGCTAGGAACCCAAAAGCTTAGAGATGACAAGTGGGTGAGAGTGTTTCTCTTTAGAGGACACAGGGCCTGAGGAAGAGAACAAGGTACTGGAGGCATGATGTGGGAGGACTCTGCTTACAGCCATGTTTCTTACCAACAGGGAACCCTTCCCAGCTTGCAGGGCAGGTGGGACTCAGGATGCAAAAGCCTGTCTTCTCTGTCCTCCCCCTTATTTCTCCCTTGCAGAGAAAAGCAGTGGGATATTTCCCCCGACCTTTCCTCCCCTTTCCAAGTGGAAGGGGCTGGAGCAACTCCTGCCACATGTCTGCTGCCTGCAGAGCAGTGGGTGAGCTGCTCAACTGGCTGGAGCTAAGGAGTCTCCTCTGGAGACTTGCCCAACCCACCTGGACACATTTCTGTGCAACCTGCTCTAGGTGGTCCTGCTCTGGACTCGATCTCCAGAGGCCCCTTCCAACCCCTACCACGCTGTGACTCCCTGAGGCTCTATCACCTGCTGCTGCAATAAGACTCCCCTGGTTGCAAATCCCCTGGGCAGATGGAGAAGGCAGTTCCCTTGAAAACTAATGGGACTAAGTTGTCAGAGTGGCTGAGCTGAAGGTGTGCCAGCAGCTGCCCCTGGGTTTGCCCTTAGCTGCTGCCCTGTTTGGCTCCAGGCTCTTCGAGGACGTGGTTCCAGCCATCCGGAAGTGGCGGGAAGCAGGGATGAAGGTCTACATCTACTCCTCGGGCAGCATCGAGGCCCAGAAGCTTCTCTTTGGCTACTCTACAGAAGGTGATATCCTAGAGGTAGATAACCATCTCACCTTCCTCACAGCTTTTCCCTCTGCAGAGCCCTTCCCTCCCAACAGCTGCCCTTGGCTGCTGGAACCCTTTCTGAGCAGAGCCTGGAGGTTTGATCGCTGGGCACTGAGCACGGCTGCGGCAGAAAGAAGAGGGAGGGGACACTTAGCCCTCCTCTTCAGGTGCACCTCAGCAACTGCCTTGGCTTTTCCTCTCTCTTTCAGCTCTTTGATGGCCACTTTGATACCAAAATAGGCCCCAAGGTAGAAAGTGAGAGCTACAGAAGGATTGCTACCAGCATTGGGTGTGCCACCAACAATATCCTCTTCCTGACCGACGTCCCTCGAGGTAGGTGGCCTGCCAGCCCTGCTGCCTCTTGTCTGTGCAAGGCATGGAGATGGTCTTTGAACATGTGCTGTGTCACTGTCACAAGCACCCCAGGAATCACAGAAATCACAGAAACATTCAGGTTGGAACAGACCCTCAGGATCACCAAGTCCAGCCATTAACCCTGCTCTACAAGGTTCACCATATCCCCAACCACCACATCCAAACCACCTCCAGGGTTGGGGACTCCACCACCTCCCTGGGCAGCACATTCCAATGTCTGACCACTCTTGCTGGGAGCAACCTTTCCTAATGGCCAGTCTAAACCTACCCAGTTGGAGCTTGAGGCCATTCCCTCTTGTTCTGTCACTAATTACCTGTGAGAAAAGACCAGCAGCAGCCTCTCCACAACCTCCTTTCAGGTAGCTGCAGACAGCCATGAGGTCTCCCTTCAGCCTCCTCTGTTTCACACTAACCAGGCCCAGTTCCTTCAGTTGCTCTTCATCAGATTTATTTTCCAGACCCTTCACAGCTTCATTCCTCTCCTCTGCCTTGGCTCCAGCACCTCCACATCTCTCTTGTATTGAGGTGCCCAAAACTGGGCACAATACTCCAGGTGTGGCCTCCCCAGAGCTGCATACAAGGGGGCAATGAGCACCTTGCTTCGGTGTCACCCCCACTGGCTGCTGCCACGCTCCTTCCTTATGCTTCCAGGCTGTCACCCAGCAGCAGGGCAGTGATGAGCAGCACTGCAGGGAGGGAAAACAGGTCAAGCAGAAAACCTGCCCTTGCTCCAGCGAGCAAGGAGAGGCTGTGCAAGTGGAGTGGAGCATTTGCTGAAGCAGTTGGCATGCCCCATTGGGGAGCAGACAGTGCCTGCTGGTGCAGCTCTGTGGCGTCGGGGTGGTCGGTTCTTTGTGCTGCTCACCACCAGGTCCTGTTCACTTCTGTCACCAAGACCTGACCCCCTGAAAGCCAGCCTCAGCAGGCTAATTTCCTACCTTTCCTGGAAACATCTTTCTGGCAGAAACAGCACTGGGTTGTGATCTAAGCCTAGGCCAACTTAGTCCCCAGGAGCCCCTGCCTCCCTCTCAGCCCTGGCAGCAGAGCTGGTGGGAGCTTGCAGTAGCCTCATTTCCCCTGTATCATCTTCCTGTGGCCTCTTGCTGTGCCAAGGGAGTGAAGGAAACCTGTGAGAAGTGAATCCTAACAGGGGGGTTGGACTTTGTTAGCAAGCCCAACCACAGCCCAGCTGCTTTGTGACAGAAATGGAGCTGACAGTGTGTGCTGCCTGCAGGCTGCCTTGGCCACCTCTGGGGCCCCAGCACAAGGGGGCTACAAAGATGGCTGAAGCACCTGACCTATGGGGACAGGCTGGGGGAGCTGGGGCTGTTCAGCCTGGAGAAGAGAAGGCTCCAGGGAGACCTCAGAGCAGCCTCCCAGTACCTGAAGGGGCTCTAGGAGAGCTGGGGAGGGACTTTTGACAAGGGCTGGGAGTTCAGGATGAGGAACAATGGTTTGAAACTAGAGTGGGGTAGGTTTAGGTTGGACGTGAAGGGAGTGAAATGCTGGAACAAGATGTCCAGAGATGTGGTGGAGACATTCAAGATGAGACTTGAGGTGGCCCTGGGCAGCCTGATCTAGTTGGAGGTGTCCCCTGCTGCTTGCAGAGGGCTTGAACAAAAGGACTTTGGAGGCTCCCTTGCAACCTGATGCATTCTGTGAATCTGTGACAACCATAAGCAGGGTGCTGCCTGCAGGGTGCCCTGGATAGCCATCAGCAGAGTGCTGCCTGCAGGGTGCCCTGGACAGCTATCAGCAGGGTGCTGCCTGCAGGGTGCCCTGGATAGCCATCAGCAGGGTGCTGCCTGCAGGGTGCCCTGGACAGCTATCAGCAGGGTGCTGCCTGCAGGGTGCCCTGGACAGCTATCAGCAGGGTGCTGCCTGCAGGGTGCCCTGGACAGCTATCAGCAGGGTGCTGCCTGCAGGGTGCCCTGGATAGCCATCAGCAGGGTGCTGCTTGCAGGGTGCCATCAGCAGGGTGCTGCCTGCAGGGTGTCCTGGACAGCTATCAGCAGGGTGCTGCCTGCAGGGTGCCCTGGATAGCCATCAGCAGGGTTCTGCCTGCAGGGTGCCCTGGATAGCCATCAGCAGGGTGCTGCCTGCAGGGTGCCATCAGCAGGGTGCTGCCTGCAGGGTGCCCTGGACAGCCATCAGCAGGGTGCTGCTTGCAGGGTGCCATCAGCAGGGTGCTGCCTGCAGGGTGCCCTGGATAGCCATCAGCAGGGTGCTGCCTGCAGGGTGCCATCAGCAGGGTGCTGCCTGCAGGGTGCCCTGGACAGCCATCAGCAGGGTGCCCTGGACAGCCATCAGCAGGGTGCTGCCTGCAGGGTGCCATCAGCAGGGTGCTGCTTGCAGGGTGCTTTGTGTCCAAGCCATCACCTGGGAGAGGGAAGCTGAGGCAGCCAGCTACAGCCTGCCCACTCCAGTCCCCTCCTGCAGCTCTGCTGGGGGCTGGGCCCTCTCTAGAGCCCTGCAAGGCCACAAGCATGTCTTTAAAAAGCATGCCAGTGCTTTCAGAATCACAGCATGAGCCAGGCTGGAAAAGACCTCAGAGCTCATCAAGTCCAACCTATGACCTAATCCCTAACACCTCCTGACAACTAAACCATGGCTGCAAGTGCCACATCCAAGCCTTTCTTGAACACCTCCAGGGATGGGGACTCCACCACCTCCCTGGGCAGGATATCCCAATGGCCAATTCCTCTTGCTGGGAAGAACTTTCTCCTCACCTCCAGCCTGAGCCTCCCCTGGCACAGCTTGAGACTGTGTCCTCTCGTTCTGGTGCTGGGTGCCTGGGCGAAGAGCCCAACCCCCAGCTGGCTTTCAGGAAGCTGTACGGAGCAATAAGGTCTCCCCTGAGCCTCCTCCAGGCTAAACAACCCCAGCTCCCTCAGCCTCTCCTCACAGGGCTTGTTTTGGGGCAGCTCCAAGCCTTGGAGCCCCTGCTGTGGTGGGGTCAGCAGGCAGCCCTCACCTCCCCTCTCCCCACCCCGGCTGTGTTTCAGAAGCCAGCGCGGCGGAGGAGGCGGAGGCGCACGTGGCGGTGGTGACCAGGCCAGGCAACGCAGGACTGACTGATGATGAGAAATCCTATTACAGCCTCATCTCCTCCTTCTCTGAACTCTTCCTGCCTGCCTCCATCTAGGGGAGAGCAGGGCCTGCCCAGCAGCCTGCGCCTCGCCTGCGTCGTCCCTCTGTAACCTTAGGTCATTTCTGTCCGTACCCAGAACTCAAAAGCCGAACCCGCGTCGTGTCTTGGAGCCAGCAGCAGGGATGGGTGGGGGGAAAGGCAGAGGCCTGCAGCAGCCAGCTGGAGCTGGGAGCAGGGGGAGAAGCAGCACCCATGGGTCATAGACTCACAGAACTGTCAGGGTTGGAAGGGAGCTCAAGGCTCAGCCAGCTCCAACCCCCCCACCACCATGGGCAGGGACACCTCACACCACAGCAGCTTGCTCACAGCCACCTCCAGCCTGGCTGCAAACACCTCCAGGGATGAGGCTTCCACCACCTCCTGCTCTTCCTGCCCTTTCCCAGCTAGCAATTAGCTCAGGGGATGCTTCCTTCAGGCTCTGGTGCTGAGTGCCCCACCCTGAACTCTGGCTGTTGGAGAAACAGTCTGCAAACAAGGGGGGGGCAGGGGGTGTCCCCTTCTCCCAGAGGGATCTGTGGGGGCCCCAGGATGGAACATGAGTTTCTCTCTGCAGCCAGGGCTGCTGACTAAAAGCTTTCAAAGTGAGGGGGCAGTGGGCTGGCAAATGCCACAGGTGTGCCACACAGTAGATTGGAACTGTCCCAGCAAAAGCCAGCCCTTGCTGCTGGCAAGCTCTTTAGGCCAGGAACAGCTTCAGTCCTGGCTACACCCACAGCAGGGCTAGGTAGAAAACAGCACATCTTGCCTATTAAAGCTGCTCTGAGCTACCCAGTCAAGAATATCTATATAAACACAGCTTTGAAATGCACCTTTGAGCCTCCCTTCACTGCTGGGTGACAATGGCTGGGCTCTGGGATCCAGCTGGCTGAACACCAAAGCCACCTTGACCTTTCTGAAGCATCTCCCTCAGTCCTAACCACCCCTTGGAGCACCTTCTCAGCAGCCACCACCACCCTGACACCTGTTCCTAGCACTGGACAGCTGTGAGCAAAGCCCCCCCAAGCAACTGCTCCCAGGATTCAATCACAGACAGCCTTCACCTTTCACCTCCCCCTACCTAAACTGTGTCCACTTAGCTCAAATCATCCCTGGAGCTTTTCCTACTGTAGTGAATAAAACCCACCACTTTGCTTTGGCTGTGTTCAGTCCCTCCCTCTATTTGGCCTTCCTGTCTCCCACCAGTGGTCCCCAGCACTCCAAGGGCAGCTCTTTCACACCTCTCAATGCTTTGTTTTGCCTTGCCTGCTCCTTTCCTTAAGGCAGGCAGCCCTGTCCTGCCCAGGAAGCTGTTCTCACCTCCCTGACCACCTTCAGGTTCCAGCAGGGGCACAGCCAGGTCATACCCAGTCAGGTGGGGGGGGGTGGGCAGAGGCACTCTGGAGCTCCACTCCCTGCTGCTGGCACTTTGTGCATGGCTGGCACTTGTGCCATGCACGTTTCTGCATGAGCTGTGCTTGAGCTTGCCCTCAGGGCTGGCCAAGCTGGCATCCCAAGCTGGGCATGGCCTTCCTGAGCTCTGCTCTGCACCTGCAGCTGTGTGAGAGCAAGCAGGGCACAGGCACTGGGAGAAGCAAACACATCCTGCCAGCAGCACTGCCCTTCCAAAACCTTTGCTGGTAGCAGGTAAGGCCTGGAGGCAGCCACTCTGGCTGACCTCCTGGGTTTGTGTAAAGAGCTGTGACCTTCCTCCTGGGGGGGGAGAGCCTGCTGATTAGCACTGTTGAGAGTTATCTGCATGGCTGAAGAGTCCCTTGCTTCCTTCATGTCGATCATGACACTTGAAATACCTTTATGCTTTGCATTTGCCCTCAGAAAGCTATGCATGGGGAGGGGGAGGAGGAGGAGGGGGGGAGGTTGGGGGACACACACCCCCCCACTCCCCAGAAATAAAAACCAACTGAAAAGCCTGAGTTTCTCCATAAAAGCACTTTTAATTAGTGGTCATGTTTTCAGGGCAGAGCAGCCATTGGGCTGAAATGTGCAGTTAGAAAGAGTCTTAAGAAAATGTACATCATTTTCCCAGCCAAAAAAAAACCAACAACCACCTCAACCCCTGAAGGTTCTGTTTGGATTGCATATAGGGGGGGACAAAAAAAAGGAGAGAAAGAAAGTAGTAATAATGATCATAAATCATCACAAGCATCATTTTGTTTTCATAGTTTCATTCAGGGTTGGAAGGGACCACAAGGATCATCTAGTTCCAAACCCCCCTGCCATGGGCCCTTGATAAAATCCAAAATAGGAGGGGGGGGGGAGGAAATAGTCAAACAGAAAAGTCATTGATTCTGGTACACACCCCCCCCCCCAAAAAAAACCCACCCAAGGTCACAGTGGCCTATTTACAGTCCCAACACCATCCAAACAAGCAGCTCTTTTGTGCTCCCTGTGCACTAAGGAAGTGTCTGTGCTCCTGGGAAAGGATGCTCCACCTGCAGCTTCTCCAGGCTGTCCCCCCACCCCTCCTGCCCCTGGCCCCAGGAGCTCCCTGGATGGGCTGCTGGGGAGCTGCTGCAGTCAGCGGTGGAGAGATTTGGTCAGAGATGAATCCCCTTGGGTTCTAGCAGCCAGGCCTCCAGAGGGGCTTGGGGGTGGCTGGATTGATCTCTCAGCAGCTGTGCCAGCGGTTGCTGTGCCCAGCAGCCTGGCAGCAGCTGCAGGAGCAGCCTGGCTGTGCTCAGCAGAGCAGGCCTGGCACCACCAGTTGGGTTTATTGGCAATGCAGCATGCACAGGTCCCTTCAGCTTGCCACTGCCCTGAGCTCTAAAGCATGGCTTCCATCTCCTCTCCAGGGGAAGTGGCAGATGTGGTCACAAAGCTTGCCCAAAGGTGACCCCTTCTAGGGGAGGAGGACAAGGCCAGCAATCTGTCCCTACCCCTTTGGTGGTTGAGCTCTGGCCCCTCAGGTAGAAACTCGAGGTAGTTCTCACACCTTGTTGTGCAGCGTGGAGGTGGCCAAGCCATGCTTCCCTCCTCAGGTGCAGGAGCACTTGGCTAACCTTGTCAGCAGTTTTGGGGTGGTTAAGTGGAAGGAGGAGGCTTGTGTGGCCTCCACATTCCTCCCCCTGGTGCTGTGGGAGCACAGACCAGCAGCCCTCCACCCAGCCTCTGTGTCTGCTCTGCCCCCCATGTGCTTATCAGCAGTATTGGTTTGTGCTTTTTTTGTGCTTCCAGCAGGAGCCCACAGCTGCTTTTTGCTGCTGTGCCTTTGGGCCACCCTCAGAGCAGCCTTCCAGCAGAGCTGCTCACTAATGGCACAGCTAAGAGGGGGCCTTCAGCAGCCCAACAACAAAAGCCTGGAGGGTGCTCTGGATTTACAACATGACTGCCTGAGAACAATTCTTGGCCCACAGGAGGCAAAGGGCAGGCTGAAGCTTTTCTTCTTAGACTGGTTTGGACAGAAGATTTTCCTCCCTCCAGGAGAGGCCTCTGACCTTTGCAGAAGGCCAAACAATCCTTGTGCCTTTTTCCTCCCTGTCAGCAATGCCACACTGCAGCACAGGCTGCCCTTCAAATGCCTTTTCGTTTCCCATGCTGCTTCCCTGCAGCTCAGAGGAGCTGCAAGCCTAAAGCTGAGCCTGCCTGGAGGGAAACAGAATCCATGCTCATGAGCAGCAGCTCCCAGCACTCCCCTGCCAGCCCTTCCCAAGCTCAGGTGTTCAAACAGAGCCTTTGAGCTCCTGCTTTAAAAAACAACCAACCAACCAACCACACAACTCAAGAGCTTCTGTTTGCAAGCCTCCCTTCAGGGAGGGAGAAGCCCTGCTAATGTTGCTTGCTCCCCTCCTGCCCCTCCAAGCCCTCAGCACTGCCTCCCTGCCACCTTGGCAACCCACTTAAACCTGTGGCAGACTCCACTCAGGACAGCTGACCCTACTGGGGGCCCAGGGTCTGCTGTCAGCATGTCTCAAGTTTTGACTTCTAAGTGCACCAGGAGACATCCAAACCCTGTGCCCAGAACCACCTGCAAGGGTTCTGTTCTTCTTGAAGGTGAGCTCAGTGTTGCTAACACCAAGCTTCCCCCTTCCATGAACAGAAAGGAAAGCCCCAAACAGCTTCTGGGATACTACACACACGTGGTGGAAGCACTGCACACAGGGAGCAGCCTCTTCTGGGTGATTTGAGCACCACAGACCCTCCCACCTCCATCCAGTGCTTCCCTTCCCTCAGTGCCCACTGGTGAGCCTCACACACAGAGCCAAGCACAGGACCCCACTGTCCCAGCTCCTCTGGCCTGGGGCTGTGTGCCCAGCTACAAGGCAGCATCCACCACATGCCCTGATCACAGCAGTTTCTCCCAGACCTGCCTTGGCCACCTTGCTGCTTTCTAGGCTGGAGGAGATGCCTGCCTGCCTGCCCAACACAGAGACCATCCAGTTGGGGTCTTCCACTGCCTGCTTCCAAGTGCAGGAGGCACAGCCACTCGCTCTCTCTCTCTCTCCCTACCATCTTACACCAGCTGGCAGCCAAGCAAACAACACAAGAAACACGTGAAAGATGCAGTCTGGTGCCCTAGGAACCAGCCACTCCTGAAGACTCTTGGTGCCTGGAGAAGCCCTTTCCCTTCACCTCCTGCTCTGCAGGGCAGGCTGAGGAGTGCCTGTCCCAGCAGAGCCCCTCCAGGGCGGGCTGCTGGGCAGTGTGCCGGAGCCTGGGCAGCTCTCGCTGAGGAGGGAGCCGCTGCTCTCCCGGGGCCCTCCGAGCCCTTTGGCAATGCCCCCATGATTGCACATGAAAACAAACTCATCCCAAAGTGTAAATGAGGTCATGTTTACCCCATGAGCCCACACCTGCCCCCCTCCCCCCCTTGCCAGAGGACAGCCTACACCTGGTCTGTCTGGTACTCGGAGGCCTCCGACAAGCTCTCGGAGAAGCTCAGAAAGTTCTCCTGGTACTCGGAGCAAACGATCTCAAACCTGTAGTGCCTGAACTCCACTGCAAAGGTGCCAAAGTAGCACAGGAAGCACATCACCAGGCCCCACTGGATCCTGGAGGCGTGCATGTGAATGCCCTGTGCCATCAGGATGAAATCTGGAGGAGGGAAGTCAAGGAGCTCTCACGGAAGCAGAGGCACAACCCAGGAGGAAAGCAAGCCAAGGGGCAAGCATCATCATCACTGAAGTCACCCTGGTGACAGCCAACCCAGGCAGCCACCAGCAGCAGTGCCAGAGATGGAAGGGATGTCAGGTGTCTGCCAGTGCCCAGGGCACACAGGAGCAGGGCTGCCTGACCCCAGATCAGGCTGATAAAAGAGTTCCAGAGGAAGAGACCTGGGCAAAGAGAGGTCAATGCCTTGCTTGGACACCCAACTAGCCAGGGACAGAGGCAGGAAGCTGGAGATCTGGCTGTGGGCCCTCATCCCCCACCTGCCAGGAGCTTCCCAGAGTGAAGCAGGTCACATCTCTGCACTGCAGGCAACGGGGGCAGCTTTCAAACCACACCATGCAGTATTTAATCCTCCTTAAATCACCTTGCAAAACCACCCTGTGAAACCCAGCAGCCCCAGTGAGCCAGAACAGCAGGGACTGCAAGGACAACAGAGATGGTGAAGGGGCTGGAGAACCCTGGTTAGCAGCAGCTGAGGGAGCTGGGGTTGATTAGTGTGGAGAAGAGGAGGCTCAGGGGAGACCTCATTGCTCTCTGCAGCTCCCTGAAAGGAGGCTGCAGTGAAGTAGGGGTTGGGCTCTTCTCCTTAGGTGATAGAAGGAGAGGAAATGGCCTGGAATTGTCCCAGGGGAGGGTTAGGTTGGAGAGGAGGAAAAATGTCTTTGTTGCCAGAGTGGTCAGGGACTGGCAGAGGCTGCCCAGGGAGGTGGTGGAGTCCCCACGGCTGGAGGAGCTCCAGCAAGCTGTGGCCATGGCACCTGGGGCCAGGGTTTGGTGGCCATGGTGGGGTTAGCTCAATGGTTGCAATCAAGGATCTTAGAGGACTTTTCCAACCCAAACAATTCTCTAAGAGCCTCCATTCCCTGCTGCAGAGAGTGCAGGACACATGACACCTGGCTTCCCAGTCCAGTCCAGTACCACAGAACGTTAGAGGTTGGAAAGGACCTCCAGAGATCATCACAGAATCATAGAGTCAATAAGGTTGGAAGAGACCTCAAAGATCATCCAGTCCAACCTGTCACCCCAGACCTCATGACTACTAAACCATGGCACCAAGAGCCAGGCCAAGGGGGAATGGTTTGAAGCTGAGGCAGAGCAGGGTCGGACTGGAGCTGAGGAAGAAGTTCCCCAGCAGGGGGGTGGTGAGACTGCGGAACAGGCTGCCCAGGGAGGCTCTGGATGCCCCCCACCCGGGGGTGAGTCAAAGCAGGCTCACCCAGGGTAGTCTGCACAGCAATGCATCCAGGTGGGGGTGGAAAGTCTCCAGAGAAGGACACTCCACAACCTCTCTGAGCAGCCTGCTCCAGGGCTCTGTCACCCTCACTGCAAAGTTTACAATGGAATGGAATACAATGGAATTAACCAGGTTGGAAAAGACCTTTGAGATCATCAATTCCAACCTATCACCCAACACCACCTAATCAACTCAACCACGGCACCAAGTGCCTCATCCAGTCATCCAATGATGGTGACTCCAACACCTCCCTGGGCAGCACATCCCAATGGCCAATCTCTCTTTCTGGGAAGAACTTCTTCCTAACTTCCAGCCTAAACCTCCCCTGGCACAGCTGGAGACTGTGTCCTCTTGTTCTGGTGCTGCTTGCCTGGGAGAAGAGACCAACCCCCAGCTGGCTACCTCCTGTGGAGGTGAAACCTTCTCTGTTCGAGCTTGCACCTGGTGTTCCTTGGCTTATTGCTGAGCACCACCCAACAGAGCTTGGCCTCCTCCCCTTGCCCCCCAGCCCTCAGCTATTGATAGGCATTGATCAGATCCCTCCCAGCCTTCTCTTCTCCAGATTGAACAGCCCCAGGGCTCTCAGGCTGCCCGGGGAGCAGGGCCAAAGGATACAGAGCACCACGCAGAGGGTGATGCTGGCCGACAGGGCCACCCGTGGGATCCCCACCTTCCGCCCCTCGTTCTTCAGGTTGATCTTGAGGGTGAGGGCAGACTGGATCCAGCATGCCAGGGTCCCAAAGCCAAAGGTCAGCGAGGTGCCCACGTTGTGGATCTCCTCATCGTTGGAGAGCTGGGGACCAGCAAAGTGCTGACTGTCTGGAGGCCACCGGAGCTACCCCCTGGCCGCATGGGGCTGATGCTGCAGGGGCACTGGGGGAGGGATGTGTGGCACAGAGAGGGGAGGGATGTGTGGCACAGAGAGAGGGGGAGGGATGTGTGGCACAGAGAGAGGGGGAGGGATGTGTGGCACAGAGAGAGGGGGAGGGATGTGTGGCACAGAGAGAGGGGGAGGGATGTGTAGCACAGAGAGAGGGGGAGGGATGTGTGGCACAGAGGAGGGGAGGGATGTGTGGCACAGAGAGAGGGGGAGGGATGTGTGGCACAGAGAGGGGAGGAGGGATGTGTGGCACAGAGGAGGGGAGGGATGTGTGGCACAGAGGGAGGGGAGGGATGTGTGGCACAGAGAGGGGAGGGATGTGTGGCACAGAGAGGGGAGGGATGTGTGGCACAGAGGGAGGGGAGGGATGTGTGGCACAGAGGGAGGGGAGGGATGTGTGGCACAGAGAGGGGGAGGGATGTGTGGCACAGAGGGAGGGGAGGGATGTGTGGCACAGAGAGGAGGAGGGATGTGTGGCACAGAGGGAGGGGAGGGATGTGTGGCACAGAGGGGGAGGGATGTGTGGCACAGAGAGGAGGAGGGATGTGTGGCACAGAGGGGGGGAGGGATGTGTGGCACAGAGAGAGGGGAGGGATGTGTGGCACAGAGAGGAGGAGGGATGTGTGGCACAGAGGGAGGGGAGGGATGTGTGGCACAGAGAGGGGGAGGGATGTGTGGCACAGAGAGGGGGAGGGATGTGTGGCACAGAGAGGGGAGGGATGTGTGGCACAGAGAGGGGGAGGGATGTGTGGCACAGAGGCTGGGGAGGGATGTGTGGCACAGAGAGGGGAGGGATGTGTGGCACAGAGAGGGGAGGGATGTGTGGCACAGAGAGAGGGGGAGGGATGTGTGGCACAGAGAGGGGGAGGGATGTGTGGCACAGAGGGGGGAGGGATGTGTGGCACAGAGGCTGGGGAGGGATGGACTACAGGCCTGGCTCCAGGGAGAAGCTGCTAGGAGCTTCCCTGGCTCCAAGCTGGATCTGCCTATGGCCAAGGCCAGCCAGTCAGCAGTGGTGGTAGCACCTCTGTGCTGATGTATTCAAGAAGGGAGAACTGGCAGGGCTGGAAGGGAGCTCCAGGCTCAGCCAGCCCCAGCCCCCTGCCATGGGCAGGGACACCTCACACCACAGCAGCTTGCTCACAGCCACCTCCAGCCTGGCTGCAAACACCTCCAGCCAGGAGGCTTCCACCACCTCCCTGGGTAGCCTGGGCCAGGCTCTCACCACCCTCCTGCCCAACAACTTCTTCCTCACAGCCAATCTCCAGCTCCCCACTTCTATTTTTGTTCCAGCCCCCCTATAAAAGCTGCAGGGAAGTGGGAAGGGAGAGAAACAACTCTGCAAACACCAAGGTCAGCGAGGAAGGAAGCAAGGCAGAGGGTGCACCGAATTCCCCTGCAGCCCATGGGGAGGCAGCAGGCTGAGCCTCTGCAGCCCCCAGGGATTAATGGTGGAGCAGATGCCCACCTGCACCCCGGGGAGGACCCTACAGCAGAGCAGGTGGCTGTGCCTGGGGGCTGTGACTCCTAAGAGGAGCCTGCAGTGGAGCAGTCTGCTCCCCTGGGGAAGGGACCCACGCTGGAGCTGCTGGTGAAAAACTGCAGCCCCTGGGAAGGACTCATGCTGGAGAATATCATGGAGGGACTGTCTCCCATGGGACAAGGGACCCCACACTGGAGGAGGGAAGGACAAGAAACAGCCTGAAATTGTGCCAGGGAAGGGTTAGGTTGGAGAGGAGGAAGAATTTCTTTGCTGCCAGAGTGGTCAGGGGTGGCAGAGGCTGCCCAGGGAGGTGGTGGAGTCCCCATGGCTGGAGGAGCTCCAGCAAGCTGTGCCCATGGCACCTGGGGCCATGGTTTGGTGGCCATGGTGGGGTTAGCTCAATGGTTGCAATCAAGGATCTTAGAGGACTTTTCCAACCCAAACAGTTCTCTAAGAGCCTCCATTCCCTGCTGCAGAGAGTGCAGGACACATGACACCTGGCTTCCCAGTCCAGTACCACAGGACATTAGAGGTTGGAAGGGACCTCCAGAGATCATCAAGTCCAACCCCCCTGCCAAAAGCAAGAGTGGTCAGGGGTTGGCAGAGGCTGCCCAGGGAGGTGGTGGAGTCCCCATGGCTGGAGGTGTTGCAGCAAGCTGTGCCCATGGCACCTGGGGGCCAGGGTTTGGTGGCCATGATGGGGTTGGGCTGATGGTTGGCCTTGGTGACCCCAGAGGTCTTCTCCAGCTGCAACCATTCTGTGATTCAGTGACCTGTGCCAACCCCTGTGGCTTCAGTAGGTTCCCTGCCCTGGCTCTCAGCAGGTCAGGTGTGACCATGCAGGTGCCAAGCCTGCTGGCAAGAGGGGGGAGATGAGTGTGTGCCTTCCTCTCAGCACGCCACTGGCACCCCCTGGGTGGCAGACAGAGGGGGCAGAGCAGGTAGAGGGAGGGCTGGGGCCCAGCCAGACTCCTGCTGGAGGTCACAGCCCTCAGCAGCTCTGCTGGCAAGGCAGGAGGCTCCCAGCAGAGCCCCAGAGGTGAAGCCTGGGGCGCAGTACCTGGAAGTTTCCCAGCAAGGTCATGCCAAAAGAGGCCAGGCACAAGGCCACCAGGCCGCTGACGTTCAGCCACGGGCTCAGCACCTTGGGCTTCAGCTGGATGAAGCGCAGCACAGCCATCACCAGCGCTGGGGAGGAATAAACCTTCATTAGAATAAACCAAACCAGCTTGGAAGAGACCTTCAAGATCATCCTGTCCAACCCATCAACCAATCCAACCCACCCAAACAGCTAACCCATGGCACCAAGCACCCCAGCAAGTCTCCTCCTGAACACCTCCAGTGATGGTGACTCCACCACCTCCCCAGGCAGCACATTCCAATGGGCAATCACTCTCTCTGTATAGAACTTCTTCCTAACATCCAACCTGAACCTCCCCTGGCGCAGCCTGAGACTGTGTCCTCTTGTTCTGGTGCTGGCTGCCTGGGAGAAGAGACCAACCTCTGCCTGGCTACAACCTCCCTTCAGGTAGTTGTAGAGAGTGATAAGGTCACCCCTGAGTCTCCTCTTCTCCAGGCTGAGCAATCCCAGCTCCCTCAGTCTCTCCTCACAGGGCTGTGTTCCAAACCCCTCACCAACTTTGTTGCCCTTCTCTGGACTCGTTCCAGCAAGTCAACCTCCTTCCTAAACTGCGGGGCCCAGAACTGGACACAGGACTCAAGGTGTGGCCTAACCAGTGCAGTGCACAGGGGCACAATGACCTCCCTGCTCCTGCTGGCCACACTGTTCCTGATGCAGGCCAGGATGCCATTGGCCCTCTTGGCTGCCTGGGCACACTGCAGGCTCATGTTCAGCCTACCATCAACCAGCACCCCCAGGTCCCTCTCTGCCTGGCTGCTCTCAGCCACTCTGCCCCCAGCCTGTGGCACTGCCTGGGGTTGCTGTGGCCAATGTGCAGAACCCAGAAACACAGGGCAAGGCACAGCATCAGGCACCGCCTGGCTGGGGCCTCGTGGAGCCCTCAGCCTCTTCCCAGGAGAGGAAGAGAGGAGAGAGCTGGCTGCAGGCTGGGCTGCCCTGCTGCTTCTGCACCCCCCAACCCCACTCAGGCCCTGGCCAGGCTCAGCACAGGAAGAAGAGAATTTAGCCTGCTGGTGAGCTTCTCTGGAGCCTGATGCTTGCCTCCTCCCTGGAGGGCTTCAAGGCCAGGCTGGAGGACCTTGAGCACCTTGGGCCGGTGGGAGGTGTCCCTTGCCCATGGCAGGTGATCTTTAAGGTCCCTTCTAACCCAAACCATTCCCTGAGCTCCCACAGCTCCTCCTCCTCTTGAGATGCTTTGTCTAGGAGCTGGGGATGCAAATCTCCTGGGGGAAAGCAGAGCCCCCTCACGTCTGGCTGTGCAGGAGCCAGCACATGGACCTCACCTACACACCACCATGCACTCACACTGCAGCAGCTGGCCTTGCACCAACTTCCACTGCACCCAGGGGCACTGAGCTCTCTGGCAGGGGGCAGAGCCAACCCCACCTGTGCTAGAGAAGGTGGGAACAGCACAGAGGTATTTCTGCACCACCACCATGCCCACTGCTGCTTCTCCTCTGGAGCAAGCTGCTGGGGCCATGGACACCAGACCAGGTGCCTGCTGTCTTTCCTCCCCAGGTGCAGGACCCTGCACTTGTCCTTACTGACCTGCATGAGGTTTGCCTGCAGCCAGCTCTCAGCCTGTCCAGCTGTCCTTGGGTGGCAGCACAGCCTGAGGGCTGCCAGCCACCCTCCCACCCCCCCCAGTTTGCTGCCATCAGGAACTTGCTGAGGGAGCACTCAGTGCCCTCAGCCAGGTGGTTAATGAAGAGATGGAACAAAACTGGGCCCAGTCCTGATCCCTGGGGGAACACCACTGGCCACAGGCCTCCAAGCTGACTCTGTGCCACTGCTGCCAACCCTCTGAGCTCTGCTGTGAATCCAGTTTGCAATCCACCTCAAGGACCAACAGCCAGCAGGGCCACCCTCAACTGCTTACAGTCCCAAGAGGTGAAGGTAACAGACTTAAGAGACGAGCAGAGAGCTGGGTTTGGGGATACTCCCCAAGGCAATCTCTTCTCCTTGTGGTGTCTCCTTCTTCCTCCCACTGCTGGGAAAGCCCCAGGAGAACCATTCCTGTGGTGGCTCCTACCTAGAAAGGCTGCCATGTTCATGACCTGGCTGAAGACGCAGCTCGCCGGAGGGGCATCACCTGCAATGCTTAGAGAGCACAGAGGCCATCAGTGGGGCCCCGGGGGAGGGAGCAAGGGCACAGCCACCCACCCCCAAGCACAGCAGCCAGGGGCAGCAAATCCTTCACTTACCTTATATAAGGTGGTCTTTTGGAACCAGGTTTCCTAAGGGACGTAAAGAAGACTCAGGAGTTTGTTTCACACAGTCCCAGGGTGGCTGGGGGGGGAGGGTGGAAGAGATCTCTGGGGATTACCCACTCCAAACCCCCTGGGGGTTGGAAGGGACCTCTGGGGATTGCCCACTCCAACATCTCTGTGGGTTGGAAGGGACCTCTGGGGACTACCCACTCCAAACCCCCTGAGGGTTGGAAGGGACCTCTGGGGATCATCCACTCCAAATCCCCTGGGGGTTGGAAGAGATCTCTGGGGATTGCCCACTCCAAACCCCCTGGGGACTGAAAGGGACCTCTGGGGATCATCCACTCCAAGCCCCCTGGGGGTTGGAAGGGAACTCTGGGGGTTGGAAGGACCTCTGGGGATTATCCCCTTCCAACCCCCAGGGGGTTTGGAGTGACCTCTGGGGGTTGGAAGGGACCTCTGGGCATTACCCACTCCAAACCCTCTGGGGGATGGAAGGGACCTCTGGGGATTGCCCACTCCAAACCCCCTGGGGGCTGGAAGGGACCTCTGGGGGTTACCCACTCCAACCCCCCTGGGACTGGAAGGGACCTCTGGGGATCATCCACTCCAAACCCCCTGGGGACTGGAAGGGACCTCTGGGGATTACCCACTCCAAAACCCCTGTGGGTTGGAAGGGACCTCTGGGTATTACCCACTCCAAACCCCCTGGGGGCTGGAAGGGACCTCTGGGGATTACCCACTCCAAATCCCCTGGGGGCTGGAAGGGACCTCTGGGGATTGCCCACTCCAACATCTCTGTGGGTTGGAAGGGACCTCTGGGGATCATCCACTCCAAACCCCCTGGGGACTGGAAGGGACCTCTGGGGATCATCCACTCCAGCCCCCCTGCTAAAGCAGGGCCACCCTCAGCAGCTTGCCAAGGACTGCAATACCCAGGTGGGTATTGAAATCCCTTCAGAGGAGGAGACTCCACAGCCTCTCTAGCAGCCTGCTCCAAGGCTCTGACACCCTCAAAGTGAAGAAGTTTTTCCCTTATGTTGAAGTGAAACCTCCTGGGTTCCAGTTTGCACCCACTGGCCCTTGCCCTGTCACTGGACACCACTGGAAAGTGCCCAGCCCCATCCCCTGGACCCTCACCCTTTAGAGATTGAGAAGATCCCTCTTCAGCCTGCTCTTTATCCAGGCTCAACAGCCTCCCATTTAGCCTTCATTGCTTCATTGTTTTAGAGAAACAAGTGACTGGATTCCCTGTGCCAGGAAGGCTCTGGAGGGGCTGGAAGGTGTCCAGAGCAGGGCCAGGAGGAGGAGCAGAGGGCTGGAGCTGCTCTGCTGTGAGCACAG
Organism: Melanerpes formicivorus; assembly: GCF_026170545.1. Taxonomy (NCBI): domain Eukaryota; kingdom Metazoa; phylum Chordata; class Aves; order Piciformes; family Picidae; genus Melanerpes; species Melanerpes formicivorus. The sequence goes on along the minus strand of NW_027142481.1, from coordinate 938,742 downwards.
CCTGAGAGAGTTGGGCTTGTGCAGGCTGGAGAGGAGAAGGCTCCCAGGAGACCTTCTGGTGGCCTTGCAGGAGCTGCAGGGGGCTGCAAGCAAGCTGGGGAGGGACTTTGGAGGGGGTGAGGGAGGGCTAGGAGTGGGGGGGCTGGAGCAGAACTAGAAGTGGGGAGCTGGAGCTTGGCTGTGAGGAAGAAGTTGTTGCCCCTGAGGGTGGTGAGAGCCTGGCCCAGGCTGCCCAGGGAGGTGGTGGAAGCCTCCTGGCTGGAGGTGTTTGCAGCCAGGCTGGAGGTGGCTGTGAGCAAGCTGCTGTGGTGTGAGGTGTCCCTGCCCATGGCAGGGGGGTTGGGGCTGGCTGAGCCTTGAGGTCCCTTCCAGCCCTGTCAATGCTGGGACTGCCTGGCAAGCCCACAGGCAGCTCTTACCTATCTGGAACACTTAGTGGGATAATTTTGTTATCTTCCACTGCTATGAAGTACCTGCAAAAGAAATCCATCACTAAATACACACAGTCCAGATATCACTCAGATGAAAGTGTCTCAAGGCTCTCCTGGGGGCAGCCCCTCTTCCCCCCTGCTCAGGCAGGCAGGTTTGCTCACTCCCCAGCTTAAGCTCTGTGCCTTCCTTCGTGCTGCAGCTGTCTTGCAGGGCCAGGCAGGCAAAGAGGGTCACTGAGCTGAGCTGCCCTTCAAAATAGCCACCCAAGGGGTTCACTGACAACATGTGGTCCATCTGGTTTACCGTGGTGTGTCCCCTCCCCCTTCCACAAAAGCTGCTTTAATACAGGCAGAGGGGATGGCACCAGGAGAACAGCAAGCAACAGGGGTCAGGAAAATGGCTTAAGCTGCCCCTGCTGCTGGAAAAATACCAGCCCCAGAGCAGAGCCAGAACCACAGCCTGCAAAGTAACTGATTCCTAGCTGCTGTCTGAATGTTTACTGCTCCCAGATTGATGCTGCAGTGGTTTGGCTGCGTGCTTGGAGGGAGCCCAGCTCAGGGGAAGTGCATGCCTTGTGCTGGAAGCGGCTGTGAGGAAGGGAGGGGTCAGCACTCAGCTGGATGCTGAGGGCTTGGAGTTTGCATCCCCAAGAAGGCAATCTCCAAGAGCATCTCCGAGAGCTCTCCTAAGCCATGCAAAGAAAACAGTGGTGAAAGGGAACTTTTTGCCCTTGTTTTTGGCTGTCTCTCCTGGTGCCAGGAAGAAGGCAGGCTCAGAAACTTGACCTCAGCAATAAAAACGGGACCCTCCAAGCCATGAGCTGCCACAGCCTGGCCCAGCCACACAAGGACAGAGCATTCCCAAACACTCTGCCTGCTGAGATGCAGCTCACACCACAGTGGTGAATTCCAGCTGCCCCAACCTCACTTGCATCTTCCCACACCAGCAGCAGGAGACAAAACTTACACTATCCATAGTCCAGCTGAGGTAAACAGGGTGAACACAAGAGGTAAGAACATCCACACGCTGCACTTCTTCCCATCCATGCCTGCTAGAAACAAAGGAGAAGGTAAAGACCAAGAAAGGAGGCAGAGCTACCACCCTGCCTCAGCTTCCCCCCACTCTGGAAGCAGGAAGAGCACCCACACAGCAGGGGCTTCAGCATCCCAGCAGCCAGTCGCTGATGGCAAGGCAGCAGCAAACCTTTCCCCCTGCCATGGTCAGCCTAGGAGGTGAAGCTGCTGCACAAAGGCAGCACCACCCACACTGGGCATGAAAAAAACCAAGGCACAGAGCCTGGGGTGTGAAGGCTTTTGGGACACAGCTACAGGACCTGAGTGGTTTCCACTGAATGGTTTCAAAGCCATTGTCCCCTGTCCTAGCCCTACAAGCCCTTGTCTCTTTCCCTTGATACTCAGTGATAGGATGAGAGGCAATCATAGAACCACAGAACTGCCAGGGTTGGAAGGGAGCTCCAGGCTCAGCCAGCTCCAACCCCCTGCCATGGGCAGGGACACCTCACACCACAGCAGCTTGCTCACAGCCACCTCCAGCCTGGCTGCAAACACCTCCAGCCAGGAGGCTTCCACCACCTCCCTGGGCAGCCTGGGCCAGGCTCTCACCACCCTCCTGCCCAACAACTTCTTCCTCACAGCCAAGCTCCAGCTCCCCACTTCTACTTCTGCTCCAGCCCCCCCACTCCTAGCCCTCCCTCACCCCCTCCAAAGTCCCTCCCCAGCTTGCTTGCAGCCCCCTGCAGCTCCTGCAAGGCCACCAGAAGGTCTCCTGGGAGCCTTCTCCTCTCCAGCCTGCACAAGCCCAACTCTCTCAGGCTGTGCTCAGAGCAGCTCCAGCCCTCTGCTCCTCCTCCTGGCCCTGCTCTGGACACCTTCCAGCCCCTCCACAGCCTTCCTGGCACACAGGCTCCAGAGCTGGCCCCAGAGCTGCAGCTGTGGGCTCAGCAGAGTGGAGCAGAGGGGCAGAATCCCCTCCCTGGCCCTGCTGGCCACACTTCTCTTGCTGCAGCCCAGGCTCTGCTTGGCTCTCTGGGCTGCAAGTGCTCCCTGCTGGCTCCTGCTGAGCTTCTCCTCCCCCAGCACCCCTAAATCAACGGACACAAACTCAATCACATGAGACTCCATCTCAACATGAGGAGAAACTTTACTCTGAGTCTGCTGGAGCTCTGGAGCAGGCTGCCCAGGGAGGTTGTAGAGTCTCCTTCTCTGGAGACCTCTAAACCCCACCTGGATGCGTCCCTGTGTGACCTGCCCTGGGTGATCCTTTGGCAGGAGGGTTGGACTCAATGATCTCTGGAGGTTCTTTCCACCCCCTGGCATTCTGTGACACTGATCCTCCACCTTCACCTCCCCAACCTAATGGCTGCTGCCTGAGCAGCAGCAAGCAGAAGGTGTGTTTGTCCACCCAGAAGGCTGATGGCTTGATTGATAGAGGCCTGGGGAGGAGGTTTATTTGCTCCTTCAAATGCTTCCACTGTGCAGGAGCAAGCACAGCCAAGACACACACTGAAAGGCAAGGGGGCAGGAAGGCTGCCCAGGAGGATTGTCCTGTTGTCAGGAAAACAATGTCAGTGGCCAGGCACAGCCCAGGTGGAGGTGGAACCCGGTGAAGAAAGAGCCAGACCTGCCATGGCAGCTTGCAGATAGCTTTTCAGCCAAGGGAAGAGCCTAAGCCCTGACTTTGCACAGCAGTTTTTCTTGGTTGTCTTGCCTCCTCCTTCTGCAGTTTAGGGCCCTGCAAGGCCAGAACAATTCCAGGGTTCCCTTCCCTTACTACCCTGTCCCTGTTTTTCCCCCCCAGCAAACACAACAGGGACACTCAAGGTACTTCCCACACAGTGTCCTGAGAGAAGTGCAAGGTGAGGAAGGAGCACACAGAGCCATTTCTGTACTGACCAGCTCTGCCTCCCCACCATGAGGGTCTGTAGGAGTTAGTTACCTGGCAAGCAGGCTCCCAGGCTGCTGCAATCATGAACTGCCCTTACAAGAGGACAATGCCACACATTAACTTTATGTAAGCCCACTGCAAACACAATGGACAGAGAAGACCAGGGAACAGCCTCCACCTGTTCCACAGAGGCCAAGCCTTCAAGCCTGCTGCCAGCAGCCTCTCCATCACCTCCAGAGGGCTTCAAATGTCTGCTGTGCCAGAAACATCCTCAGGCAGACTTTTCTGTAGGCAAGAGGCTACATTACATCACCTCCTACACCACACCTAGAGGGTAGAGAGGCTTTGCAGAGGGACCTTGCCAGGCTGGACAGATGGGCAGAGGCCAAGGGCAGGAGATTGAACACATCCAAGTGCCAGGGGCTGCACTTTGGCCACAGCAACCCCAGGCAGTGCCACAGGCTGGGGACAGAGTGGCTGAGAGCAGCCAGGCAGAGAGGGACCTGGGGGTGCTGGTGGAGAGCAGCTGAACAGAAGCCAGCAGTGTGCCCAGGGGGGCAAGAAGGCCAAGGGCATCCTGGCCTGGGTCAGGAAGAGTGTGGCCAGCAGCAGCAGGGAAGTCCTTGTGCCCTGTGCTCAGCACTGCTGAGGCCACAGCTTGAGTCCTGTGTCCAGCTCTGGGCTCCTCAGGTTAGGAAAGAGGTTGAGCTGCTGGAAGGTGTCCAGAGAAGGGCAACAAAGCTGGGGAGGGGTCTGGGGCACAAGGCTGGGGAGGGGTCTGGGGCACAGCCCTGTGAGGAGAGGCTGAGGGAGCTGGGGTTGCTTAGCCTGCAGAAGAGGAGGCTCAGGGGAGACCTTCTTGCTCTCTCCAACTCCCTGCAGGGAGGTTGTAGTCAGCTGGGGGTTGGGCTCTTCTCCCAGGCACCCACCCAGCACTAGAACAAGAGGACACAGTCTCAAGCTGTGCCAGAGGAGGTTTAGGCTGGAGGTTAGGAAGAAACTCTTCATAGAAAGAGAGATTGGCCATTGGAATGTGCTGCCCAGGGAGGTGGTGGAGTCCCCATCCCTGGAGGTGTTTAGGAGGAGACTGGATGGGGTGCTTGGTGCCATGGTTGAGTTGATCAGATGGTGCTGGGTGATAGGTTGGGCTTGATGATCTCTGAGGTCTCTTCCAACCTGGTTAATTCTATTCTATTCTATTCTTGCCCAGGCAAAGTCCACTCCTGCAGTGCCAAATCTGATGGGCCACTGGTTCAGCCAGCCAGGGCTGCAGTGGTTCCTCACAGGGAGCAGCAAATAAGACAGGGAGGGAACAAGTTCTCTCCCCAACTGTCTGGGTCTGCCCCAGCTCAGGAAATGAAGAGGAGGAAGCCAAACACTCCCTCACCATAGCTGCAGACTGGCCTGAGTCCCCAGCCTTTCCCTCCCTTCCTGCTGCTCCCCGTGGGACAGGCAGCTCAGCTCTCTCCTGAGGGCACCAGGGAGCACCTCCTGTCCCACCAGTCGTACCAAGGATGCTGCCCTATCCATCAGGGCAGCTCAGCTCAGCAGCTCCTGGGTGCTGAGGAGCAGGCAGCAGGAGGGTGGAGAGTGTCCTGCCTTGAACACAGGACCAGCCCTCCCCAGGAAGCCAAGCCTGCAGCCTGCCAAAGCAAACACTTCTTGATGGAGCAAACAGCACTCCTCCAGAGACTGCTGCTCTGGCAGGCACCTCTCCCTTGCAGACACAACCATCCAGAGCATGCCTCAGCAGTCACATCACAGAGCCACAGGATTCTTTGGGTTGGAAAAGCCCTCTAAGATCATCCAACCATCAACCCAACACCACCATGGCCACTAAACCACGGCCCCCAAGTTTCTTGAGCACCCCCAGGGATGGGGACTGCACCACCTCCCCGGGCAGCCTCTTCCAAACCCTCCTGACCACTCGTGCAGCACAGAAATTTTTCCTCCTCTCCAACCTAACCCTCCCCTGGCACAATTTCAGGCCACTTCCTCTCCTAGCACCTGGAACCTCTATCCCTACAACCTCCTCTCAGGGAGCTGTAGATAGCAATGAGGTCCCCCCTCAGCCTCCTCTTCTCCATACTCAACACCCCCAGCTCCCCCAGCCACTCCTTCTAAGACTTGTTCTCTAGAACAACACATGCACTGACCCCATGCAAGGTAAGCTTCAGCTGTTGTGACAGTTTCTTCCATGGATTTTGAAGCTTCAGCAGCCTTCTTTTCCTCTCTTTCCTCCCATTCACTCCACTCTTCTCTCTCCACCTGTTCCCAGTGCTTTCCCTTCACTGCTCAAATCTCAGCCTTCACACATTCCCAGACTGCATCAGGTCAGAAGGGACCCTCCAAGGTCGTCTTGCCCAACCTCCCCCTGCAGTCAGCAGGGACACCTCCAACCAGATCAGGCTGCCCAGGGCCACATCAAGTCAGATCCTGAATGTCTGCAGGGATGGGGCCTCAACCACATCTCTGGGCAGCCTGTTCCAGTACTTCACCACTATCTTGACGAAGAACTTTCTCCTTATAGCCAACTCAAACCTACCCTGCTCCAGTTACAAACCACTGCCCCTGGTCCTATCCCCACAGGCCCTTCTAAACAGTCCCTCCCCAGCCTTCCCATAGGTCCCCTTCAGATATTGAACTGTAGCTCTAAGGTCTCCCTGCAGCCTTCTCTTCTCCAGGCTGAACAGCCCCAACTCTCCCAGCCCGTCCCCATAGCAGAGGCTCTCCAGTCCTCTGATCATCTTTGTGGCCTCCTCTGGACCTGCTCCATCAGGTCCAGGTCTCCCTTGTGTCAGGAGCCACATAGCTACACACAGCCCTGCAGGTGAGGTCTCCCCAGAGCAGAGCAGAGGGGCAGGATCCTCTCTCTCCAGCTCTGGCCACACTGCTTTGGATGCAGCCCAGGCTGCCCTTGGCCTTCTGGGCTGCCAGTGCCCTGTGCTGGCTCCCATCCAGCTGCTCCCCAACCAGCACACCCCCAAGTCCTTCTCTGCAGGGCTGCTCTCAACCTCACCATCTCCAGCATGGCTTATTCCTCCTAATACATTGCTTAAGATCATCTGCCCCATACCCCATAGACCTTCCCCCTGTTTCTTCACTCCCACTTAGGCTGCAATCCTTGTTTCAGGCTGGAACTCAGGGCTGGGAGCTTAAAGTGCCTGTGTTGGGCCAAACCACAGTCTTGCACTCTCAGGCTGCAAGGAAAGGGTTGGGGGAGGACAGGAAATTGTGAACCCCAGGCAAAACAATTGCAAATGTCAGCACAGAGCCCTGGCTCTTGCATCTCAAAAGCAGACACTTGCAGCACCAAGAATCCTCAAAGGGGAAACGAAACAACTGCGCTGGCTTCTGCCACCCAGGCCCAGAGGATGCTGACAGCTGGGCACAAAGAGCAGCACAGGAAAATCCTTTGACTTTCAGCAGCACAGCAGTGGAAACAGGAGGCAAGGGTTTGTCAGGGAAATGTGAGTCCCTGTTCTTCACCCTGCTCCCCCTAGGCAGAAAAATCAGCAAGAGTCAAGTCCCCTTCTCTGAGGCAGCTGTGTCCACCTGAGCAGGACTCAAGGGGCCAGGCAGTGTTGGGATACAGCTACCACACATCCCCTGCTCCACGCTGTTGGCAGCTAACTATGCCCCTGGACTTTGCTACGGTGTGAGGGCTCCGGGAATGCTGCTCGGACAGCCCCTAAGGTCACGCTGCCAGGAAGCTTTGTTTAAACGGCAAAAGATAATGAAGCAGCAGCAGAAGGGAAGCTCGCTCAGAATTTATCCAATCTCTACAGCCTGAGGGCTCTGAATCCCGGCTCTGGCACAAGCCTGCTGCGGGAAGGGAAGCTGAGGCTGAGATCCCGTGCGGCCCCGGCATCACCCTGGGACATCGGCGCCCAGCCTTGCCGTGTCGCTTGCTGTCATCGGGAGGCAGGATCTCGCCTTCCCTCCCTTGAGGGACCACAGCACAGCCCAACTGCTTTCCCTCAAACCGACGGGACCCAGCCCGCACGTCAGGAATCCCCACCGGACCGGAGGAAGGCAGGACCTGTCCCACGCCATAGCCTCAGCCCAGGCGGGTTTGTGCACGGAAAGCTGCCGGCAGCCGCCGGCCGTGCCCGGCTCCATCAGCACGGCACCCCTCAGACCCGGAGGGAGGGATGCCGCAGGGGGCTGCCAAGGGGACGCCCAGATCACCACCTAGACCTCACCGTAGCCGGCTCCTCCAGGCGCTCGGTCAGGCGGCTCCGGGCGTCTCATCGGCGCGGTTCCACCGGCCGCGTCCCGGCAGGCTCAGCGCCGGGGCTCCGGCTCCTTGCCGAGCGCTGCAGCAGCTCCGCGTCCCCCCCCGCCGGGGCCAGCCCCTGGGCGGGCAGCGCTCCCACCGCCACCTCCCGCCGCAGCTCCCCGCCGCTGCGGCAGCCGGGCCGACGGGGCAGGGCAGTGCAGTGCAGTGCGGGGCAGGGCAGGGCAGAGCCGGTGCGCGGGGCGGTGCCACAGGGCGAAGGGGCACAGGGGAGCGAGCGGGCGGCACCCCGCGGTCCCCAGGCCGGCTGCCGGCCGTGGCGGGGGCGGCTCCTACCTGCTGGCGGCTCCGGGGGCGGGAGGGCGGGCGGCGGCAGGGCGCTGGGCCGAGGAGGCCGGGCCGGGGCCGGGGAGGCGGCCGGGGAGGCGGCCGGCGTCGCCCCCGCCCCGCCCCGCCCCGCCCCCGACGGGCGGGACTGCGGCCGCGGCTGGGCGGCTGGCGGCGGCCGGGGGTGGCCCCGCGGGGTGGCCCCGCGGAGCCGCTTGGCGAGCGCTGGGGCGTGACCAAATCGGGGAACCGGAGAATGGGTTGGGTTGGGTTGGAAGAGCTCTCTAAGGTCATCCAGCCCAGCCCAGCACCACCGCGGCCACCAAACCACGTCCCCAGGTGCCGTGGCCACACCTTTCTTAACACCTTCCAAGCAAGGGGACTCCGCCACCTCTCTGGGCAGCCTCTGCCAATCCCTGACCACGCTTGCAATGAAGAGGATTTTCCTCCTCTCCAACCTAACCCTCCCCTGGCACAATTTCAGGCCATTTTCTCTCCTTCTATCACCTGAAACGAGGGAGAGGGAGAAGAGACCAACCCCCACCTGGCTCCAGCCTCTTCTCAGGGAGCTGTAGAGAGCAATGAGGTCTCCCCTCAGCCTCCTCTTCTCCACACTAATCTTTATTAGAATAAACCAAACCAGGTTGGAAGAGACCTTCAAGATCATCCTGTCCAACCCATCAACCAATCCAACCCACCCAAATAGCTAACCCATGGCACCAAGCACCCCAGCAAGTCTCCTCCTGAACACCTCCAGTGACGGCAAATCGACCCCAGCTCCCTCAGCTGCTCCTCCCCAGCTCTGTTCTCCAGACCCTTCCCCAGCTTCATTGCCCTTCTCTGGACCTGCTCCAGCACCTCAATGTCTTTTTTAGGGTGAGGAGCCCCTCCTGGCACCCCAGAGCACCCCTCTGGCATGGCTAGGGTTTGGCAGTCTCCACTACAACCACTCTGTGCCCCAGCTCAGCACTGTGTAGGATGCCATGGAGCTGTGGCTGGCACAGCCATCAGATGGGCTCAGACTGGGTGGAAACTGGCTCCTCCTCAGCCCCTTTCCTCCTCTCCCCAGCAGCATCCTCCCAGCCTGCAGCTCTGGATGCCTCCTGCTCCCCAGGTTCCTCAGGCACCGAGGAGGGCTCAGCACCCAAACCCTGTGGGCACACTTTTGCAGTCCTCCTGGGAAGGTGTGCCCATTTGCTAAGCATTTTGGAAAGCCTGGAAGAAGCAGCCACCCAGCAGCAGAAGAGCCCAGAAACAGCCTGGGCTGGGCTGCTCTCTTTGAGCTGCTTTCCCTGGCTGGTGGAATTGCCCCGGGAAGCATCCCTGTGGCTGGAATTTGGAGAGAACTTTTCCAGCCAAACATCTCAGTGCTAACCCTTTGGGAATGCTTCCTGAGGCCAAGGGATCTGTTTGCTGTCTGGGCCTTGTGGGATTAAGTCGACATGAGCAGTACCAATTTTTGCTCCCCTCTGTCCACTCTCTGCCTGCCAGGATGCTCTGTGACTGGTGTTAGTTACTGACCACCTTGTTTGTTCTCTTAACCCCAAAATAAGGAGGCACTCACTCAAAGTTTTCATAGACTCACAGAATGGTTTGGCTTGGAAGGGACCTTGAAGATCATCCAGTTCAAATGTCCCTGCCATGGGCAGGGACAGCTCCTACCAGCCCCAGGCTGCTCAAGGCCTCATCCAGCCTGGCCTCAAACACCTCCAGGGAGGGGACAGCCACAGCCTCCCTGGGCAGCCTGTGCCAGTGTCTCCCCACCCTCACTCTCAAGAATTTCATCCCAATCTCCAGTCTCAATCTTTCCTCCTCCAGCTGAAAGCCACTGTCCCTCAGCCTGGCACTCCCAGCCCCTGGCAAAGCTCCCTCCCCAGGGAGAAAGCCCTTCTGGCTTTCTTGTAGCCCCCTTCAGCTACTGCAAGGCTGCTCCAAGGTCTCCCTGAAAGCCTTCTCTTCATGTTTTGCCCTGGTGCCACCTGCCTGAATGCACACCAGCCCCCAGCAGGGAGCTGAGGTCAGTTGGTCAGTGTTTCATAGATTGTCTTTACAGAGGCTGAGCAAGGGAGGTGGTGGAGTCCCCGTCCCTGGAGGTGCTCAAGAGGGGGTTGGATGTGGCACTTGGAGCCATGGTTTAGTAGGCATGAGGTGTTGGGTGACAGGTTGGACTGGATGATCTTTGAGGTCTTCTCCAACCTTATCAATTCTATGATAAGACTGGAGGTGGCTGTGAGCAAGCTGCTGTGGTATGAGGTGTCCCTGCCCATGGCAGGGGGGTTGGGACTGGCTGAGCCTTGAGGTCCCTTCCAACCCTGACAATTCTATGATTCTTCATCCTGCTGCTGTGGCCCTCAGGACACCCCTTGACAAGCTTCCCTCTGTTTGACTTCCCCTCCAAGGGTTACAGGCCCCTCAAAGCAGAGGTCCTCAGAGCCAGCAAGGCCCCAGCAGGTCCCCTGGGCCCCAAAGTGGCTGTTTCTCTGCGGTGGTGGCACTGCAGGAAGGCAGCCACCCTGCTCGCTTCTCGGTGTTTTAAAGGCCAAGGCATCTATTTTTAGGGCTGGAATAACATTCTTCCTGCTCTGGTATTTCAAATCCTCCCTTATCCCAAGCTAATGAAATGTCTCCTCGCAGCATTTGCTTTCTGCAGCCCCACGAAATCACAGACTCACAGAATGTCAGGGGCTGGAAGGGACCTTGAGAGATCACCCACAGTCCAACCCCCCCCTGCCAGAGCAGGGTCACCTAGAGCAGATCACACAGGAGCACATCCAGGTGGGGTTTGAATATCTCCAGAGAGGGAGACTCCACTACCCCTCTGGGCAGCCTGTTCCAGTGTTCTGTCATAGAATCACAGAATCAATAAGGCTGGAAAAGACCTCAAAGATCATCAAGTCCAACCTATCACCCAACACCTCAGGACTAACTAAACCATGGCTTCAAGTGCCACATCCAATCCCCTCTTGAACACCTCCAGGGACAGTGACACCACCACCTCCCTGGGCAGCACATCCCAATGGCCAATCTCTCGTTCTGGGAAGAACTTCTTCCTAACATTCAGCCTAAACCTCTCCTGGCACAGCTTGAGACTGTGTCCTCTTGTTCTGGTGCTGGTTGCCTGGGAGAAGAGACCAACCCCCAGCTGGCTACGACCTCCCTTCAGGGAGTTGGAGAGAGCAAGAAGGTCTCCCCTGAGCCTCCTCTTCTGCAGGCTAAGCAACCCCAGCTCCCTCAGCCTCTCCTCACAGGGCTTGTGCCCCAAACCCCTCCCCAGCTTTGTTGCCCTGTCACCCTTCTGTTCTTCCTTCTCTTCCCATGGAACTTCCTACACCTCAAACTTCCACCACTGCCCCTTGGGCTGGCACTGGGCATCGTGGAGAAGAGCCTGTCAGAGAACTCAGCCAAATTTCCCTCTGTGTGCACCCAGTGCTGCCCCATGGCAGGGATACACTAAGGAGCTGAAGGTCACTACTGGGCATGGCTTTTTCCTTGGGCAAGGAGGTGCTGTGGCCCCCACCTCACCTAGACAGACCCCCACATCAGAATCACAGAATGTCAGGGGCTGGAAGGGACCTTGAGAGATCACCCACAGTCCAATCCCATCCTGCCAGAGCAGAGTCACCTGGAGCAGATCATACAGGAGCACATCCAGGTGGGGTGTGAATATCTCCAGAGAGGGAGACTCCACTACCCCCCTGGGCAGCCTGCTCCAGGGCTCTGTCACCCTTGGGTTGCCAGAGTCATAGAATTTTAGGGGCTGGATGGGACCTTGAAAGATGGAATGGAATAGGATAGGATAGGATAGGGTAGGATAGTTTAGGATAGGATAGGATAGGATAGGATAGGATAGGATAGGATAGGATAGGATAGGGTAGGATAGGATAGGATAGGATAGGATAGGATAGGATAGGATAGGATAGGATAGGATAGGATAGGATAGGATAGGATAGGGTAGGATTGGACTAGGCCTAGGCCTAGGAATAAGAATAGGATAGGAATAGGAATAGGAATAGGAATAGGAATAGGAATAGAATAGAATAGAATAGAATAGAATAGAATAGAATAGAATAGAATAGAATAGAATAGAAATTAACCAGGTGTCCAGAGAAGGGCAACAAAGCTGGGGAGGGGTCTGGAGCACAAGGCTGGGGAGGGGTCTGGGGCACAGCCCTGTGAGGAGAGGCTGAGGGAGCTGGGGTTGCTTAGCCTGGAGAAGAGGAGGCTCAGGGGAGACCTTCTTGCTCTCTCCAACTCCCTGAAGGGAGGTTGTAGCCAGGTGGGGGTTGCTCTCTTCTCCCAGGCCCCCAGCAGCAGAACAAGAGGACACAGTCTCAAGCTGTGCCAGGGGAGGTTTAGGCTGGATGTTAGGAGGAAGTTCTTCCCAGAACGAGAGATTGGCCATTTGGATGTGTTGCCCAGGGAGGTGGTGGAGTCCCCATCACTGATCATCCAGTCCAACCTCCCTGCCAGATGCCTGGGAAAAAGCAGGCTCCAAGCAGCTCTAAGCACCTCCCTGGCCCCCAGGCTTCCTGCCACAGGAGCAGCAGAAGCCAGGTAAGCTCACTTTAAATGTCAGAGTGGAGAGACCTCTGAGCTCAGTAACCTCTGGCCTTCAGCAGCCAAGGAGGGAGAAAAGCTCCTGCTAAGGAGGTGAGAAGTGGCAAGCTCTCAGCCCCAGCGATTCTGGGCCAGAACCAAACAAACACAACCGCAGCAAAGCTCCCCAGAAAAACCCTCTTAGTCACTTCACCCCTGCCACCAGGAGAAGCTGGAAGGGAGACAGAGAAGCAGATGGGGACTGGGAAGCAATTTCATTTTGGGTAAACTCCTCAGCGTCTTGAGACATTTTGTTCACAGCTCCTTTCCCAGCAGATGGTGTCCCTCCGGGTGCTGGGAAGCACAGCACGCCTGCTGGCGGCAGCCCCACCGGCAGACCTCGCCCGAATCACACCCACAAACACATGAGGGGGGCGGGGGGGAAGGAAAGGGCAGGGCCTGGGGACAGCAGCAGCCTGCTGGAGCCCCTCCAGGGAAGGGTGTTCACAGAGGTGCTGGGAGGATGGGGTGGGATGGGATGGAATAGAATAGAATAGAGTAGAATACATTGGAATGGAATGGAATGGAATGGAATGGAATGGAATGGAATGGAATAGAATAGAATAGAATAGAATAGAATAGAATAGAATAGAATAGAATAGAATAGAATAGAATAGAATAGAATAGAATAGAATAGAACATCATCAAGTCCAACCTATCACCCAGCACCATCTCATCAACTCAACCATGGCACCAAGCACCACATCCAGGCTCTTCCTAAACACCTCCAGGGATGGGGACTCCACCACCTCCCCAGGCAGCTCATCCCAATGGCCAATCTCTCTCTCTCTGGAAAGAACTTTCTCCTCCCCTCCAGCCTAAGCCTCCCTTGGCACAGCTTGAGACTGTCTCCTCTTGTTCTGCTGCTAGGGGCCTGGAAGAAGAGACCAACCCCCAGCTGGCTCCAATCTCCCTGCAGGGAGTTGGAGAGAGCAAGAAGGTCTCCCCTGAGCCTCCTCTTCTCCAGGCTAAGCAACCCCAGCTCCCTCAGCCTCTCCTCACAGGGCTGTGCCCCAGACCCCTCCCCAGCTTTGTTGCCCTTCTCTGGACACCTTCCAGCAGATCAACCTCTTTCCTAACCTCAGGAGTCCAGAGCTGGACACAGGACTCAAGCTGTGGCCTAAGCAGTGCTGAGCACAGGGCACAAGGACTTCCCTGCTCCTGCTGGCCACACTCTGCCTGATGCAGGCCAGGATGCCCTTGGCCTTCTTGGCCACCTGGGCACACTGCTGGCTTATGTTCAACCTGCTATCAAATCTGCTCCCAGCCTGTAGCACTGCCTGGGGTTGCTGTGGCCAATGTGCAGCCCCTGGCACTTGGATGTGTTCAATCTCCTGCCCTTGGCCTCTGCCCACCTGCCCAGCCTGGCAAGGTCCCTGTGCAGAGCTCTGCTCCCCTCTAACAGCTCAACTCCTGCCCCCAGCTTGCTGTCAGCTGCAAATTTACTGATGATAGACTCGATCCCCTGGTCCTGATCATCAGTGAAGATATCAAAGAGCACAGGACCCAGCCCTGATCCCTGGGGCACACCACTGGTGCCTGGCTGCCAGCTGGCTGTGGCACCATTCACCACCACTCTCTGGGCTCAGCCTCCAGCCAGCTCCTAACCCAGCAGAGGAGACTTTTTAGAAGCCTTTTTTCTCTCCTGGGAGCCTCCACCCCAATAGCTTGATGAGATCCCTAAGGTCATGCTCTGTCTCCCAATTTCTGGGCTTGTTTCCACAAAGCTGTGCTCTGGCTGCCAGTTTCTGAGCCTGGAAACTTATCAGTGCCAGCCAGAGGACAACAGTCACCCTGCACGTGCAGGCTGCAGAGGGAGATAGGGAGGCAGCCACCTCCCAGGGTTACACTCACAGTATCCTCAGCATTGGGAAAGACCTCTAAGAACATGAAGTCCAACCTTCAAGTCCTGTTTAGTATCTTCATTGATGATCTGGATGAGGGGATTGAGTCCATCATCAGTAAATTTACAGAGGAGACCAAGCTGGGGGCAGAAGTTGATCTGTTAGAGGGGAGCAGAGCTCTGCAGAGGAACCTTGCCAGGCTGGGCAGATGGGCAGAGGCCAACAGGATGGCATTCAACAAGTCCAAGTGCCAGGGGTTGCACATTGGCCAAACCAACCCCAGGCAGAGCTACAGGCGAGGGGCAGAGTGGCTGAGAGCAGCCAGGCAGAGAAGGACCTGGGGGTGCTGATTGAGAGCTGCCTAAACATGAGCCAGCAGTGTGCCCAGGGGGGCCAAGAAAGCCAAGGGCATCCTGGCCTGGGTCAGGAAGAGTGTGGCCAGCAGGAGCAGGGAAGTCCTTGTGCCCTGTGCTCAGCACTGCTGAGGCCACAGCTTGAGTCCTGTGTCCAGCTCTGGGCTCCTCAGGTTAAGAAGGACATTGAGAGATTTGAAGGTGTCCAGAGAAGGGCAACAAAGCTGGGGAGGGGTCTGGGGCACAGCCCTGTGAGGAGAGGCTGAGGGAGCTGGGGTTGCTTAGCCTGCAGAAGAGGAGGCTCAGGGGAGACCTTCTTGCTCTCTCCAACTCCCTGCAGGGAGGTTGTAGCCAGGTGGGGGTTGGTCTCCTCTCCCAGGCAACCAGCACCAGAACAAGAGGACACAGTCTCAAGCTGTGCCAGGGGAAGTTTAGGCTGGAGGTGAGGAGAAAGTTCTTTCCAGTGAGAGAGAGATTGGCCATTGGGATGTGTTGCCCAGGGAGGTGGTGGAGTCCCCATCCCTGGAGGTGTTCAAGAGGGGATTGGATGAGGCCCTTGGTGCCATAGTCTAGTAGGCATGAGGTCTTGGGTGACAGGTTGGAGTTGATGAGCTTTGAGGTATATTCCAACCTGGTTGATCCTGTGATTCTACCCAACACCTCCAAGGGCAGTGGGGCCATGTCCCAAAGTGTCCTTGGTTGAGCACCCCCAGCCATGGGGACTCCACCACCTCCCTGGGCAGCCTCTGCCAGTCCCTGACCACTCTGGCAGCAATGAATTTTTTTCCTCCTCTCCAGCCTGCCCCTCCCCTGGTGCAGCTTGAGCAATGTTGCTTCTCTACTTCCAGCTTTTCACAGCCATGGGAAACTTGCCAGGGGTTTCACAGCCTGGGATCTCTGAATCCCACTGGAACTGCTGTTGTAATGTCACTTCCTCAGGGAGAGGCTGGGGACAGCCAGTACCTCTGTGCAGGGCCACTTGTTCCTCTCACAGCATGTGCTCAACAGGAATCAGCTCAAGGAAGTCCAAGTCATAAGAGGGCAGAAGGAAGAATGAAACCAAAAGGATCTAAGGTGTGATAGAGATCAGGAGGCAGCTGTGTATCCAAGTGCCTGAGGTGTACAACCCCTGCAGGAACACAGGGATGCAGTCAGGAAGCTGCACAAAATGATGGCAGCCAGCAGGAGCTGACATTTCCCTCCCTGTCCAACCTAACCCTCCCCTGGCACAGTTTCAGGCCACTGCCTCTTGTTCTACAACCTGAGACTAGGGAGAAGAGCCTAACCCCCACCTCACCATGACCTCTCCAGCCACCCTGCAGCTGCCTCTCAGCAGCCTGAAGGAGGGAAGCCAGTGCCAGCTGCCTCATCAGCAAGGCAGGAACCTCCCAGCTCTCTGAGACAGCTTCCAGCTCCTTCCTGCAGGCACTGCAGGGGGTGGTGGTGAGACGTGGAATAAAGGAATCACAGAAGCACAGAATGGTTTGGCTTGGAAGGAACCTTGAAGCTCATCCAGTTCCAACCCCACTGCCATGGGCAGGGACACCTCCCACCAGCCCCAGGGTGCTCAAGGCCTCATCCAGCCTGGCCTTGAACACCTCCAGGCAGGAGGCAGCCACAGCCTCCCTGAGCAACCTGTGCCAGGCTCTCCCCAGCCTCACTCTCAACAATTTCTTCCTCATCTCCGCTCTTAATCTCTCCTCTCCCAGCTCAAAGCCATTGTTCCTCAGCCTGGCACTCCCAGCCCTTGTCCAAAGTCCCTTCCCAGCTCTCCTGAAGCCCTTCAGGTACTGGAAAGCTGCTCTGAGGTCTGAGCACTTAGATGTGTTCAGTTTCCTGCCCTTGGCCTCTGCCCATCTGTCCAGCCTGGCAAGGTCCCTCTGCAGAGCCTCTCTACCCTCCAGCAGATCAACTCCTGCCCCCAGCTTGCTGTCAGCTGCACATTCACTGCTGATGGACTCCATCCCCTCCTCCAGATCATCAATGAAGATATTGATCAGGCTGGGGCCCAGTCCTGATCCCTGGGGGACACCACTGGTGCCTGGCTGCCAGCTGGCTGTGGCACCATTCACCACCACTCTCTGGGCTCAGCCTGCAGCCAGCTCCTAACCCAGCTCAGAGAGCTGCTGTCCAAGCCACAGTGACATCTCCCGGCACCCTTCTGTTTGGCAGTGCTTCCCTTACCTTGAGGAGGAGCCCAGCTGTGCTGCAGGGAGGGTGGTTTGGCCACACCAAGCAAACCCCCCCAGCCCAGCTGTGTGAAGACTGGAGCCCTGTGCTGTGGGAGACCTTCCCAGACAGAAAGCCAGGGGCCAGGCTGACTGGTAACTGTTTATTGGAAACCACTCCAAGAGTTTACACATCAGTAATGGCAAAGGAACACTGTCAGAAACACCTGCTGGATGACAGACAGAATCAGGACAACTCTTGTAGATCATATGGCATCATTTAAAAAAAAGAAGAAACAGAACAGAACAGAGAAATCGTTTTCATCTTTAGGTGGTTGGTCGGTTTGGTTCCCCCACCCCACCCCTCCGGTTCTACATCTTCCCTGAACCCCCTAGGGCCTGACCCTCGGTTACCTGCAGACCTCTGGGTTGCCCATCAGGGCTGTGGGCCACTCCTGGGCAAGGCTCTAGAGGAGAAACCCAAGCCCTGCACCTGCCAAAGCGCTCCAGTGCTGCCAGAGCAAAGCCTGCCTCCTGCACTGGCAAACGTCTAAAGGGCTTACACATCCCACCCCACCCCATTCACTCCACAGGATGCCTTTCTTTCATGCCTTTCTTTTCTTTCTTTTTTTCCCCTTTCCCTCTTTTTTTCCCCCTTTTCTTCCTTCACTTTTCCCCCCTTTTCTCTTTTTCCCCCTTTTCTCTTTTTCCCCCTTTTCTCTTTTTCCCCCTTTTCTCTTTTTCCCCCTTTTCTCTTCCCCCCTTTTCTCTTTCCCCTTTTCTCTTCCCCCCTTTTCTCTTTTTCCCCCTTTTCTCTTTTCCTTTTCCTCTTTCCCCTTTTCTCTCTTTCCTCTTTTCTCTTTTCCCCCTTTTCTCTTTCCCCTTTTCTCTTTCCCCTTTTCTTTTTCCCCTTTTCTCTTTCCCCTCTTTCCTCTTCCCCCCTCTTTCCCCCCTCTTTTTCCCCTTTTCTCTTTTCCTTTTCTCTCTTTCCCCTTTTCTCTTTCCCCCTTTTCTCTTCCCCCCTTTTCTCTTTTTCCCCTTTTCTCTTTTTTCCTCTAATTTTTCTTTCCCCCCTTTTCTCTTTTTTCCTTTATTTCTCTTTTCCCCCTTTTATCTTTTTCCTCTTTCCTCTTTCCCCTCCTTTTCTCTTTTCCCCCTTTTCCCCCTTTTCTTTTTCCCCTTTTCTCTTTTTTCCTCTAATTTTTCTTTCCCCTTTCCTCTTTTTTTCCTTTATTTCTTTTTCCCCTTTCCTCTTTTTCCCTTTTCTCTTTCCCCCTTTTCCCCCCCTTTTCTTTTTCCCTTTTTCTCTTTCCCCCCTTTTTATTTTCCCTTTTCTCTTTCCCCCCTTTTTTCTTCTTTCCCCTTTTCTCTTTTATCCTCTAATTTTTCTTTCCCCTTTTCTCTTTTTTCCTTTATTTCTCTTTTTTCCCCTTTCCCCTTTTTTCCCCCTTTTCTCCTTTCCCCCCCTTTTTTCCTCCCTTTCCCTTTTCTCCTTTTCCCCCTTTTCTCCTTTCCCCCCCTTTTTTCCTCCCTTTCCCTTTTCTCCTTTTCCCCCTTTTCTCCTTTTCCCCCCTTTTTTCCTCCCCTTTTCCCCCCTTTCCTCCTCCCCCCCCTTTTTTTCCTCCCTTTTCCCCCCTTTTCTCCTTTCCCCCCCTTTTTTCTTCATTTTTTTCTTCTTTTTTTTTCCCCTTTTCCCCCCTTTTTTTCCTCCCTTTTCTCCTTTCCCCCTTTTTTTCTTCAATTTTCTTCTTCTTTTCCCCCCCTTTTTTCCCTCCCTTTGTTTTCCCCTTTGGTTTGATTTTTTTTCTTCTTATTTTTTTTAAACAAGGCAACTGATAAAATTCAGAACCTACAGAACTGCCTTTCTGTTTTGCTCAGAAACCAATGGATGTTGCATGCAGCTGAAATCTTAGTAGAGACTCTCACTGAAATAAAGCTCTTTTTTTTTTGTTTGTTTTTCCTTTTTTCTTTTTAATGTTATTAATCCAAGGCAGAAAAAGAAATGAAGAGGCCTCTTGTGCAAAAGGAGCTAAAAATATGCATGCAGCAATGGCCATGAGCGACTGGAACACAACTCAGGCTTCCAAACGGCTAAACCAAAGCTTCATTTGGCTTTTGAGACGTGGCTGAGCTCTAGACCTTGACAAACCACAATGTGTATGCAAGAAGGGAAGCAGCCCAGCACTGCATCAGCTGGAGCTTGGGCCTGGATCGAGCCTGACCCTCGACACAAAGCCTGCTCAGCAACCAAGGGGCTTTCACATCTAGCACAGAGAGCAGCGCCGTGGGCTGGCTGGCTGGCAGGGGAAGAGGAAAGAAGGTTTACAGCCTGGTGTCTCACTCAGCTGAGGCCCCTTTTTCCTCTTGGATGTCCTGGTTTCCATCAGTGCTGCTCCTGTCCTTCCTGTCTGGAGGTGAACCAGCACGCTGGGCCCTGTCCCATCCCCTCTGTGATGCGCCTCCAAAGCTGATTTGGTTAACAGCAGAACTAAACCTCTCCTGGCTGGCTCCTGCGAGCCGCCAGCGTTTGCCATCAACAAGCAACTCACAAAAGTATTTCAGACATGAACTACAGGGACTAAACTCAAACCTCTCTCCTGTTTCACTAGAATATCAAATCATAGAGAACATCTGTACACTGAGTAGGCTGAAGTCTGGACAGAAGACAGCTAATAAGGAAAGAACAAACAGAACAAAACAAAACAAGCTGGGGCTGAATTTGTTCCTTGGGGGGGGGACACGACTCATTCAGCCCAGCTGATCTGAACAAAGTCACTTTTACCCAGAGGAGAAGGAAGCCAGCACAGGCAGAGGGGTGCAGCACACCCTCCCAGGGCGCTGCTGGAGCTCTTCAAGCGCTGCTGGAGCTCTTCAAGCGCTGCCATCTCCAGTCCTTTCCTTGCGGGCCTGGATCATCTCCTTGGGAGCCTGCTTGCGGTCGGTGACCAACCCCAACCAAAACATGAAGTCAATGAACCAGGTGGTGGGGTTGAATGCCATGCCCAGCTCGCTGGCTGAGTAGTCAAATGGGAAGGTGTGGTGGTAGTTGTGAAAACCTTCACCTGAAAAAACAGAGAGGCAGCTTAAAGACCACGCAGTCGGCAAGCTCAGGGATGTAGGAAGGCAGATGGGTGGGACATGGAACCATGGAGTGGGTTGGGTTGGAAGGGACCTTGATGATCATCCAGTTCCAACCCCCCTGCCATGGGCAGGGACACCTCCCACCAGCCCAGGCTGTTCAAGACCTTGGAGGAGGCAGCCACAGCCTCCCTGGGCAACCTGTGCCAGAGTCTCCCCAGCCTCACTCCCAACAATTTCTTCCTCATCTCCACTCTCAATCTCTCCTCTCCCAGCTCAAAGCCATTGTTCCTCAGCCTGGCACTCCCAGCCCTTGTCCAAAGTCCCTCCCCAGCTCTCCTGGAGCCCCTTCAGGTGCTGGAAGGCTGGTCTGAGGTCTCCCTGCAGCCTTCACTTCTCCAGGCTGAACTCTCCCAGCCTGTACCCCCAGGGGTGGTTCTGCAGCCCTCTGATCAAGCCGTTGTTCCTCATCCTGTCACTCCCAGCCCTTGGCAAAAGTCCTGTGGTAGTTTGAGGCAATGCCTTTAAAATGTTCCACAGATCTTGAACAGAAAGTAGTAAAATGTAAATAAAACACTATTGGGTGTGAAAAGGAAAATAATGGTAAGCTCTAAACAATGCCCAGGGGAGACTCATCTGCCACAAGAATTAGTTTGGTAAATAACTTAGCTTCTTTCTCTCTTCCTCAGGCTGAGAGATACTAACAGGCTGGATGTGGCTGTGAGCAACCTGCTGTAGTGTGAGGTGTCCCTGCCCATGGCAGGGGGGCTGGAACTGGATGAGCCTTGAGGACCCTTCAATCCATTCCATATTCAATCCATTCCATATGTTAGACTGTAGTTCTGCTTGTGAATACAGCTTCATTTGCTTTCTCCCTGGATCATCCTTGAGGTCCTTTCCAACCCTAACAACTCAATGGTTCTATTTTGTATCCATTCAATCCATTCCATATGTTAGACTGTAGTTCTGCTTATAAATACAGCTTCATTTGCTTTCCAACTAGCTGATCCTTGAGGTCCCTTCCAACCCTAACAACTCAGTGATTCTAGTTTCTACCCATCCAATCCACTCCATATGTTAGACTGTAGTTCTGCTTGTGAATACAGCTTATAAATACAGCTTCATTTGCTTTCCAACTAGCTGATCCTTGAGGTCCTTTCCAACCTTAACAACTCAGTGATTCTATTTTGTACCCATCCAATCCATTCCATATGTTAGACTGTAGTTCTGCTTGTGAATACAGCTTCATTTGCTTTCTCCCTGGATCATCCTTGAGGTCCTTTCCAACCCTACCAACTCAGTGATTCTATTTTGTACCCATCCAATCCATTCCATATGTTAGACTGTAGTTCTGCTTATAAATACAGCTGATAAATACAGGTTCATTTGCTTTCTACCTGGCTGATCCTTGAGGTCCCTTCCAACCCTACCAACTCAATGATTCTATTTTGCACCCATCCAATCCATTCCATATGTTAGACTGTAGTTCTGCTTGTAAATACAGCTTATAAATACAGCTTCATTTGCTTTCCAACTAGCTGATCCTTGAGGTCCCTTCCAACCCTAACAACTCATTGATTCTATTTTGTACCCATTTAATCCATTCCATATGTTAGACTGTAGTTCTGCTTGTGAATGCAGCTTCATTTGCTTTCTACCTGGCTGATCCTTGAGGTCCCTTCCAACCCTACCAACTCAATGATTCTATTTTGCACCCATCCAATCCATTCCATATGATAGACTGTAGTTCTGCTTGTGAATGCAGCTTCATTTGCTTTCTACCTGGCTGATCCTTGAGGTCCCTTCCAACCCTACCAACTCAATGATTCTATTTTGTACCCATCCAATCCATTCCATATGTTAGACTGTAGTTCTGCTTATAAATACAGCTGATAAATACAGGTTCATTTGCTTTCTACCTGGCTGATCCTTGAGGTCCCTTCCAACCCTACCAACTCAATGATTCTATTTTGCACCCATCCAATCCATTCCATATGTTAGACTGTAGTTCTGCTTGTAAATACAGCTTATAAATACAGCTTCATTTGCTTTCCAACTAGCTGATCCTTGAGGTCCCTTCCAACCCTAACAACTCATTGATTCTATTTTGTACCCATTTAATCCATTCCATATGTTAGACTGTAGTTCTGCTTGTGAATGCAGCTTCATTTGCTTTCTCCCTGGCTGATCCTTGAGGTCCTTTCCAACCCTACCAACTCAGTGATTCTATTTTGCACCCATCCAATCCATTCCATATGTTAGACTGTAGTTCTGCTTATAAATACAGCTGATAAATACAGCTTCATTTGCTTTCTACCTGGCTGATCCTTGAGGTCCCTTCCAACCCTACCAACTCAATGATTCTATTTTGCACCCATCCAATCCATTCCATATGATAGACTGTAGTTCTGCTTGTGAATGCAGCTTCATTTGCTTTCTACCTGGCTGATCCTTGAGGTCCCTTCCAACCCTACCAACTCAATGATTCTATTTTGCACCCATCCAATCCATTCCATATGTTAGACTGTAGTTCTGCTTATAAATACAGCTGATAAATACAGGTCCATTTGCTTTCTACCTGGCTGATCCTTGAGGTGCCTTCCAACCCTAACAACTCAATGATTCTATTTTGTACCCATTTAATCCATTTCTTATGTCAGATTATAGTTCTGCTTGTGAATACAGCTTCATTTGCTTTCTCCCTGGATCATCCTTGAGGTCCTTTCCAACCTTAACAACTCAGTGATTCTATTTTGCACCCATTCAATCCCTTCCATATGTTAGACTGTACTGCTTGTGAATGCAGCTTCATTTGCTTTCTCCCTGGCTGATCCTTGAGGTCCCTTCCACTGAGGTCTCTTCCAACCCTCACAACCCAATGACTCTAACTGAGCTGGCCTGGCAGTTTTCTGTTGGGGGTGAGGGGGTGGGGGAGGCATTTCCAAGCCAGCCCAGCGGAAGAGGAGGGGCAGGTGGCCGGCAGGGTCGCCCAGGGCTGCAGCACTTACCGATGGCTCCCAGGGTGACCAAGGTGTTCTGCCTGGGGTTGATGTGCCTGTCGTAGGGGCGGGTGCCGTACATGTGGGCAGCGCTGTTGACCAGCCAGGTGACGTTGAGGGAGATGGTGTACCTCAGGATGGAGGCCAGGAAGTAGGCGTTCCACAGGCTCTCGCCCCACAGGCACCACGGCACCACGGTGGGGACCACGAAGCACATCAGCACCACTGAGCTCTTGTAGTACCTGCGGCGGGGAGGGAGGGCATGTGGCGGTTTCAGGCTGTGCCTCCTTCTCTCCAGCTAGCACTGCTGGAGCTGCACTCTCAATACCCTGATGGGAATGACAAGGGCATGGAGGGACAGCCTGAGGGGTGCCTGGAAAGATCAGGGAGCAGATCCTCCTGGAGGCACTACTGGCTCAGAAGAAAAGTGAAGAGGTGATTGGGAACAGTCAGCATGGCTTTGCCAAGGGCAAATCCTGCCTGAGCAACCTGGTGGCCTTCTATGAGCAGGTGACAACATCAATAGCTGAGGGGAGAGCAGCTGATGTGATTTGCCTGGAGCTGAGCAAAGCCTTCCACACTGTCCCACACCACATCCTGGTCTGCAGGCTGGTGACACATGGGTGTGATGGGTGACCACTAGATGGATAAGGAACTGGCTTGATGGCTGCACCCAAAGAGTGGCTGTCAGTGGCTCCATGTCCCAGTGGAGGCCAGGGACAAGCAGAGTCCCTCAGGGATCAGCCCTGGGACCAGGCTTGTTCAACATCTCTGTGGGTGCCATGGACAGTGGCACTGAGTGCACCCTCAGCAGGTTTGCTGATGACACCAAGCTGTGTGGTGCAGCAGACAGGCTGGAGGGAAGGGATCCATCCAGAGGGACCTGGACAGGCTGGAGAGATGGGCACAAGCCAACCTCAGGAGGTTCAACAAGACCAAGTGCAGGGTCCTGCAGCTGGGTGGAGGCAATCCCAGGCACAAATCCAGGCTGGGCAGGGACTGGCTGGAAAGCAGCCCTGAGGAGAGAGCCTTGGGGGTGCTGGGGGAGGAGAAGCTCACCAGGAGCTCTCAGTGTGCACTTGCAGCCCAGAAAGCCAACCAGAGCCTGGGCTGCAGCAGGAGAAGTGTGGCCAGCAGGGCAAGGGAGGTGATCCTCCCCCTCTGCTCAGCTCTGGGGAGACCCCACCTGGAGTACTGCCTCCAGTTCTGGAGCCCCTGTGACAAGAGGGATGTGGAGGTGCTGGAAGGTGTCCAGAGAAGGGCCATGAGGATGAGCAGAGGGCTGGAGCACCTCTCCTGTGAGGACAGACTGAAGGAGTTGGGGCTGTACAGTCTGGAGAAGAGAAGGCTCCCAGGTGACCTCATTGTGGCCTTCCAGGATCTGAAGGGGGCTACAGGAAGGCTGGGGAGGGACTGCTCAGGATCTCAGGCAGTGATAGGACTAGGGGGAATGGAATGAAGCTGGAGGTGGGGAGATTCAGGCTGGAGGGGAGGAGGAAGTTCTTCCCCATGAGAGTGGTGAAGCCCTGGAATGGGTTGTGCAGGGAGGTGGTTGGGGCCCTGTCCCTGGAGGTGTTTAAGCCCAGGCTGGATGAGGCTCTGGGCAGCCTGCTCTAGTGTGGGTTGTCCCTGCCCATGGCAGGGGGGTTGGCACTGGATGATCCTTGTGGTGCCTTCCAATTCTGACTGATACTATGATTCTAAGTAAGACTGCTGAGGAGTTTGTCACAAGAGCACTTGATAAAGTTGGCTGGGAGTGCCACTGCCCTGTGTGGGACAAGACCTCTGCTGTAGCCAGTGGCTTCAGCAAGAGAAGATGTGGCAGCCCTATGAGGAGAGGCTGAGGGAGCTGGGGTTGCTTAGCCTGGAGAAGAGGAGGCTCAGGGGAGACCTTCTTGCTCTCTCCAACTCCCTGCAGGGAGGTTGTAGCCAGGTGGGGGTTGGTCTCTTCTGGTGGAGAGTAGCTGAACAGGAGCCAGCAGTATGCCCAGGGGGCAAAGAAGGCCAAGGGCATCCTGGCCTGGGTCAGGAAGAGTGTGGCCAGCAGGAGCAGGGAAGTCCTTGTGCCTTGTGCTCAGCACTGCTGAGGCCACAGATTGAGTCCTGTGTCCAGTTCTGGGCTCCTGAGGTTAGGAAAGAGGTTGAGCTGCTGGAAGGTGTCCAGAGAAGGGCAACAAAGCTGGGGAGGGGTCTGGGGCACAGCCCTGTGAGGAGAGGCTGAGGGAGCTGGGGTTGCTTAGCCTGCAGAAGAGGAGGCTCAGGGGAGATCTTCTTGCTCTCTCCAACTCCCTGCAGGGAGGTTGGAGCCAGCTGGGGGTTGGGCTCTTCTCCCAGGCCCCCAGCACCAGAACAAGAGGACACAGTCTCAAGCTGTGCCAGGGAAGTTTAGGCTGGAGGTGAGGACAAGGTTCTTCCCAGCAAGAGGAATTGGCTGCTGGGATGAGCTGCCCAGGGAGGTGGTGGAGTCCCCATCCCTGGAGGTGTTCAAGAGGGGCTTGGATGTGGCACTTGGAGCCATGGTTTAGTTGTCTGGAGGTGTTAGGGATTAGGCCATAGGTTGGACTTGATGATCTCTGAGGTCTTTTCCAGCCTGGTTCATTCTGTGATTCTGTGCTTGTATGACCCTATGATTCTAGTTTCAGGCTGTGCCTTTTAAATCTCCCACAGATTCTTGAGCAGAAGGTGACAGAATGTAAAGCAATCACCACTGGGTGTAAAAAGGACAATCTCCCCTCTCCCAGCTCACAACCATTGCCCCTCATCCTGGCACTCCCAGCCCTTGTCCAAAGTCCCTCCTCAGCTCTCCTGAAGCCCCTTCAGGTTCTCCAAGGCCGCTCTGAGGTCACCCTGCAGCCTCCTCTTCTCCGGGCTGCGCACCCCCAGCTCCCTCAGCCCCATCCTCCTGCCCCTCCTCCGGCCCCGCTCCATCCTGGCATCCCCGGGTGGAGACCCTTTCCCCTCTAAGGCTCCCTTCCAAGCCACTTACTTCCTCTGGAACCTGACCACAGGGTCCTCCAGCAGGTCAGAGAAGTCCAGCTTGCTGCCCTTCTCGATGACCTCGCGGTGCTTGCGCACAAAGAGCCACCCCACGTGGGCGAAGAAGAAGCCGCGCCGGGCGTTGTGGGGGTCGGCGTCCGTCTCCGAGTACTTGTGGTGCACCCGGTGGTCCCTGCTCCACTCATAGATGTCATTCTGCAAGACAAACCCCCCCCACCCCCCAAAAGCCCAAAGGGAGTTTCCCCACTTAGAAGAAGCCAGCTGGGAAGAAGAGACCCACCCCCACCTCACGACAACCTCCCGTACGGGAGGTTGTCGTGAGGTGGGGGTGGGTCTCTTCTTCCCGATGGTTCTCCTTGGCTCCCATCACCTCCATAAAGGATGGAACAAAGAGGCAAAGACCCAGCTCAGGAAGCTCCATCCCAGCACAGGCTCCTCTCCCTGCTCTGAGCAGCCAAAGGAGGAACTGAAGTCACACCGAGAAGCTGCCGGCTTGGGGCTAACTCCTGTCGCCAGCTGGGTGTTACACAAAGATCCCTGAGGTCTGAGGCTGACTATCAGGAAGCACAGAGCTAGGAACAGGCTGCCTTGCAAACACATCTGAACCTCCCTGGTGACAGAGGACAGAGGCAGGGCCAGACTGGGACTGTGAGAAGATGCCTGCTCTCCTTTCGGGGCACATCCAAACCTGCAGCTGCCTGCCCCATCCAAAGCTGCTCTGCCATATCTGCATCCAGTGGGCCCTGACAGCCGGTCTCCACCTTGTCCTGTGAAGGGTGAGGCCTGATCTGTGCCACAGACAGGCTGCTGACAGGGTGCTGAGGGCCCTGAGCCAAGCACATGCAGCTTGGTCCTTAATTAGTGGCTGCTTAGTGCGGCCAGCAGGAGCAGGGAGGTCCTTGTGCCCTGTGCTCAGCACTGCTTAGGCCACAGCTTGAGTCCT
The DNA here is from genome assembly GCF_026170545.1 of Melanerpes formicivorus. Classification (NCBI taxonomy): domain Eukaryota; kingdom Metazoa; phylum Chordata; class Aves; order Piciformes; family Picidae; genus Melanerpes; species Melanerpes formicivorus. Next base: position 911,861 of record NW_027142481.1, on the reverse strand, counting down.
GTGTCCAGTTCTGGGCTCCTCAGGTTAGGAGAGAGGTTGAGCTGCTGGAAGGTGTCCAGAGAAGGGCAACAAAGCTGGGGAGGGGTCTGGGGCACAGCCCTGTGAGGAGAGGCTGAGGGAGCTGGGGTTGCTTAGCCTGGAGAAGAGGAGGCTCAGAGGAGACCTTCTTGCTCTCTCCAACTACCTGAAGGGAGGTTGTAGCCAGGTAGGGGTTGGTCTCTTCTCCCAGGCACCCAGCACCAGAACAAGAGGACACAGTCTCAAGCTGTGCCAGGGGAGGTTTAGGCTGGAGGGGAGGAGAAAGTTCTTCCCAGCAAGAGGAACTGGCTGCTGGGATGTGCTCCCTAGGGAGGTGGTGGAGTCCCCATCCCTGGAGGTGTTCAGGAGGGTATTGGATGTGGCACTTGGTGCCATGGTTTAGTTGATTAGATGGTGCTGGGTGATAGGTTGGACTTGATGATCTCAAAGGTCTTTTCCAACCTGGTTAATTCTATTCCATTCCATTCCATTCCATTCCATTCCATTCCATTCCATTCCATTCTATTCTATTCTATTCTATTCTATTCTATTCTATTCTATTCTATTCTATTCTATTCTATTCCATTCCATTCCATTCCACTCCACTCCACTCCACTCCACTCCACTCCACTCCACTCCATTCTATTCTATTCTATTCCATTCCATTCCACTCCACTCCACTCCACTCCATTCTATTCTATTCTATTCTATTCTATTCTATTCTAATCTAATCTAATCTAATCTAATCTATTCTAATTCTATTCCATTCCATTCCATTCCATTCCATTCCATCCCATCCCATTCCATTCCATTCCACTCCACCACTCCCCAGCTGGATGGGCAGTGAGAGGGACTCTGCGTGCCCCGAGCCAGCAGGGCATCAGCAGCAAAGACTTCTTGCCACTGTGTTTTTGTTTCTCTTCCCTGTCTCTAAGCTGAGGGGACCCGTGCACGAGACAGAACAGCTGCCTGGAGGCCAAGAAGCAGGAGAGGGAACCCCAAGCCCACCTGGAAAGCCATGGAGTTAGCTACAGCCAGGAAGATCCGCAAAGGCAGCTTGGCTTTGTAGGAGCGGTGGCTCCACAGGCGATGGGCACCGGCTGTCACCCCCAGGGCTGTCATCAGGAAACACAAATATGCTGCAAGACAGAAAAACAGAACACAAGGTGTGCCAGGGGCCAGCTGCCATTACCTCTGCTTGCTTTTGATGTGATGATTATCCCTGCCCCTCCCTGCCACTGCCTGCAGGGTGGCTCAGAAGAGGAGGCAGGGCAGACACAGGAGGCTCCCAGCCCAGCTCTGCTCTGGGGGGCCACATCATTCCACTTCCCACCCCCCCTGCCCAGGGGGTGCTAGGAAGGCATTCACAGCCAGATTTCTCCTCCTTCCTTCTGAGGATTCTAAGTGAAAGATCACTGAAAGAATCACAGAACCACAGAGCTGTCAGGGCTGGAAGGGAGCTCCAGGCTCAGCCAGCCCCAGCCCCCTGCCATGGGCAGGGACACCTCACACCACAGCAGCTTGCTCACAGCCACCTCCAGCCTGGCTGCAAACACCTCCAGCCAGGAGGCTTCCACCACCTCCCTGGGCAGCCTGGGCCAGGCTCTCACCACCCTCCTGCCCAACAACTTCTTCCTCACAGCCAAGCTCCAGCTCCCCACTTCTACTTCTGCTCCAGCCCCCCCACTCCTAGCCCTCCCTCACCCCCTCCAAAGTCCCTCCCCAGCTTGCTTGCAGCCCCCTGCAGATCCTGCAAGGCCACCAGAAGGTCTCCTGGGAGCCTTCTCCTCTCCAGCCTGCACAAGCCCAACTCTCTCAGGCTGTGCTCACAGCAGAGCAGCTCCAGCCCTCTGCTCCTCCTCCTGGCCCTGCTCTGGACACCTTCCAGCCCCTCCACAGCCTTCCTGCCACAGAGGCTCCAGAGCTGGCCCCAGAGCTGCAGCTGTGGGCTCAGCAGAGTGGAGCAGAGGGGCAGAATCCCCTCCCTGGCCCTGCTGGCCACACTTCTCTTGCTGCAGCCCAGGCTCTGCTTGGCTCTCTGGGCTGCAAGTGCTCCCTGCTGGCTCCTGCTGAGCTTCTCCTCCCCCAGCACCCCCAAGGCCTTTTCTCCAGGGCTGCTCTCAAGCCAGACCCTGCCCAGCCTGGATCAGTGCTTGGGATTGCCCAAGCATTGCAACAGGCTGCTCAGGGAGGTGGTTGAGTCACCATCCCTGGAGGTGTTTGAAGGTCACTTAGATGTGGCACTCAGCCATATGGTTTAGTGGTGAACTTGGTAGAACTTGGTAATGGTTGGGCCTGATGATCTCAGGGTTAAACCTCAGGGTTACTGGTTGGACCTGATGACCTCAAGGGTCATCTCCAACCTGAATGATTCTATGGAAGCAGCATAGTCAGTGCAGAGGAAAGGAGGAACAAAAACCCCAAGGAAAATTCCCCATAAGCAACCTGGAGCTCCCAGAGTTAATGGCCAAGGTTCTTTTTAGTTCAGTGAGGGACCTGCTGTACAAAGAAGCTGCTAAAATAGCCAGCTCAGGCCTCTGGCTGCTTTGTGAGCTCTGCCACTCACTGGGCTGACTTATCAAAGGAGAGGTCACACTCCCAAGGGAACGGCAGCACTGCGACCTCCAGCGAGCTGTGCTAGCCATGCTGGCTTCCCACACCACCCCAGGCCACCCCAAGGGGCAGAGGCTCTGAATTCAGAGCACAGGTGGCCACCCCATCGAGGAGCAGTAACATGGAGCTTCTCCTGCCCTCAGGCAGTGCTGCAGGGCTGGCAGGAGCGCAGCTCGGGAGAAGGCTGCGCCGGAGGGTGGCAGAGGAGGTCGGCATCAGCCACTGACGAGAGGTGGGAAGGAAGAACAGCAAGCTGGCAGCATCCCCATTTCCCCCAAGGTGCCCAGGTGGGCATGTCACAGGCTCACAGGACGTTAGGGACCTCTGGAGATCATCAAATCCAACCCATCTGCCAGAGCAGGACCATAGAATCCAGCACAGGTCACAGAGGAACACATCCAGATGGGGCTGGAAAGTCTCTCTCCAGGGAAGGAGACTCCACAACCTCTCTGGGCAGGCTGCTCCAAGGCTCTGTGAGCCTCCCAGTGAAGAAGTTCCTCCTCATGTTGAGGGGGAACCTCCTGGGCTGTAGTCAAGAAGCATTGCCATGGTGCTGTCCTCACCAGGGAGCCAAGCTGGCCACAGTGCTCGCTGCACAGAGAGGGCTGCTTGCTTGGCACATGAGAGCTGCTCGAGGGGAAAGGAAGATGGAGCTAGAAAAGGGCTGGGGGAGGACTCCCAAGTCACAAGCCTGGAGACAGAGCACAGAGAGCTGCTGTGCAGGCAGGGCCAGCAGCTAAAAGGAGAGCCTGAGCAAGGGAATGCTGCCAGGCTGAGCAGGAGCTCCGAAGCCACCTGACAGAAGGTTGTTGTCATGCCAAGGTAAAGGACAATGAATAAAGGGAGCAGAGTGAGGACTCTGAGAGTTAGAAAAATGAAAAGCCAAGAGTTAAGAGAGCAGCAAAAGCTGACTGGAGAGCCCTGAGATGGGGGAGGCCACAGGGCAGGCAGTGAATCCAGGTTTAAGGCTGGCATTCCTGGTGCTGCTCACAGCAAGCCAGCGCTGTGCCACCACGGCCTCACACTGCAGCCAGAGGGGGAAGAGGCAGAGCCTGTCAAGCTGTTTTCTGCCTGGGGGCTCAGTTGTGCCTCACTGATGGGCTGAAGGCAGTGTGGAATGTCTGCTTCAGTGAGCTGCTGGCAGGGAGCCACCTGCCTGGCATGGAGCTAAGTGTGCCACTGGGCTGGGAACACATCCCAGTGCTGACTCCATGGCTCTGCAGGACATCTCACGCCTGCAGCAGGGTTCTTCTGCCACACACAGACCCCAGAGCGGCTCCTCAGCCTCAGCTCTGGTGACCATGCTCAGTGTGAGAGTTCAGAGCTGCTCTGTTAATGGAGACAGCCATGGCATGAGGCACTTGTCAGCCCCACACACCTCTGCACCTTCTGGATGCTGTGACAGCTCATGGCCACGAGCTCCACAGCTCTGCAGGGACCTCCTGAACCTTCACTCCTTCTTCTCCTACTCTAAAATCCTTCTCTTGAGGAATTACTCAGATCAAGAGATGAATTATTTCTTCAGCCCCTAGGATGGTGTGGAATGCCCTGTGCCATGGAATCAGAGCATTGTCAGGGCTGGAAGGGAGCTCCAGGCTCAGCCAGCCCCAGCCCCCTGCCATGGGCAGGGACACCTCACACCACAGCAGCTTGCTCACAGCCACCTCCAGCCTGGCTGCAAACACCTCCAGCCAGGAGGCTTCCACCACCTCCCTGGGCAGCCTGGGCCAGGCTCTCACCACCCTCCTGCACAACAACTTCTTCCTCACAGCCAAGCTCCAGCTCCCCACTTCTACTTCTGCTCCAGCCCCCCCACTCCTAGCCCTCCCTCACCCCCTCCAAAGTCCCTCCCCAGCTTGCTTGCAGCCCCCTGCAGATCCTGCAAGGCCACCAGAAGGTCTCCTGGGAGCCTTCTCCTCTCCAGCCTGCACAAGCCCAACTCTCTCAGGCTGTGCTCACAGCAGAGCAGCTCCAGCCCTCTGCTCCTCCTCCTGGCCCTGCTCTGGACACCTTCCAGCCCCTCCACAGCCTTCCTGGCACAGAGGCTCCAGAACTGGACACAGTGCTCCAGGTGGGGGTCTCAGCAGAGTAGGGTAAAGCAGAGCAGTGATGCCTGTGGCTCCCAGGAGCCAGGGCTAGCCCTGGGTTTACCTAGCTGTGGAGGACTTCAGCTGGCTGTGGTTGGCTTTGAACCACTGCTCCAAGCAATGATTCCAGCAGCTTCAGCTTTGGCCAGCTCCCCTTTTCTCCCATTTATCTGAACAGAAAGGCTACAGGACAATCCCCTGGGAACACAGCCCCTGCACCTTCTTCTACAGCAAGCCACAGACATGTCCAGAGCTGTGCTCAGCTACACCAGCCCAGGTGCCCACAGCAGCCAGGAGGGTGCCCACAGCAGCCAGGAGGGTGCCCACAGCTGTAGAGAAGTCCCAGGTGGCTCTGATCTCATCACCTCACCAGCTGGATCCTTGATCACAGCAGCACCAACCAGGGCCCTCTGCCACCCTCACTGAATACAAACCAAATGTCCCCAGCTCCAGCTGCCATCCCAGCTAGGACCCAAAGCTCTGCAGGCAGCTTTAGGGCTTGCTGCAGGTCCATGACAAGTCTGAGACCTAAGTGCAAGGAAGAGGAGGCTCAGGGGAGACCTCATTGCTCTCTCCAACTCCCTGCAGGGAGGTTGTAGCCAGCTGGGGGTTGGGCTCTTCTCCCAGGCAACCAGCACCAGAACAAGAGGACACAGTCTCAAGCTGTGCCAGGGGAAGTTTAGGCTGGATGTAAGGAGAAAGTTCTTCCCAGCAAGAGGAATTGGCCACTGGAATGAGCTGCCCAGGGAGGTGGTGGAGTCCCCATCCCTGGAGGTGTTTAGGAAGAGACTGGATGAGGCACTCAGTGCCATGGTTTAACAGTCAGCAGGTCTTGGGTGGCAGGCTGGACTTGATGATCCTTGAGGTCTCTTATTGATCCCATGATTCTATGACCTGTGCCAGGAGCTCTGAGCTCCACACAGCTCACACACCAAGCCCTGAGACCTGCCTTGGACTGGAGGGTAAAGCAGGATCTGCTTCAAAGGAGGAGGATTAAATCCAGGCTTTAAGTAGGCTCCTTGCATCTCCCTAATCCTTCTCCAGACTTCAAAGCAGAATTGCTTTCAAACACAGGATTTTTACACCCTTTTTTCCTCTTTCTTCACAGAAAGAGTAATTGGCCACTGGAATGTGCTGCCCAGGGAGGTGGTGGAGTCCCCATCCCTGGAGGTGTTTGGGAAGAGCCTGGATGAGGCCCTTGGTGCCATGGTTGAGTTGATCAGATGGTGCTGGGTGATAGGTTTGGCTCGATGATCTCAAAGGTCTCTTCCAACCTGGTTAATCCTATCCTACCCTATCCTATCCTATCCTATCCTACCCTATCCTATCCTATCCTATCCTACCCTATCCTATCCTATCCTATCCTATCCTATCCTATCCTATCCTATCCTATCCTATCCTATCCTATCCTATCCTATCCTATCCTATCCCATCCTATCCCTATCCCTATCCTATCCTATCCTATCCTATCCTATCCTATCCTATCCTATCCTATCCTATCCTATCCTATCCCTATCCTCTCCTCCTTCCATCTCCCTAATCCTTCTCCAGACTTCAAGGCAGAATCACTTTCAAACACAGGATTTCCACATCTTTTACTTCTGTTCTCTCCAAGACTCTCCCTGCAAGCTGTGGAACTCACAAACCAGACACTGCTGGAGTAAACTGGTGTGAAATCCTCCCCCTGGGGGACAGGCCATCCTTCACCTGGGGGGCAGGCCATCCCTCCCCTGGGGGACAGGCCATCCCTCCCCTGGGGGGCAGGCCATCCTTCCCCATGGGGGGCAGGCCATCCTTCCCCTGGGGGGGACAGGCAATCCCTCCCTTGGGGGGCAGACCATCCTTCCCCAGGGGGGCAGGCTATCCCTCCCCTGGGGGGCAGACCATCCTTCCCCTGGGGGGCAGGCCATCCCTCCCTTGAGGGGGACAGGCAATCCCTCCCCTGGGGGGCACGACTTCACTGACACAGTACAGCCCAAGCAAAATGCTGCTGGAGCAGTGGGAGAAACATTCAGAAGAGGGAACAATCAGCAAGAGAAGGTGGGGGGGGGGGGGGAAGAAAACAAGGAGTAAGCACATCAGAGAGAAGCAGAGGAGGGGAAGGGGGAGAGATGGGATAGAGGGGGGGTTAAAGAGCCCTGCGAGGATGGAGCTGGCAGGTTGCTAGGCTGCCAAACACTCTGCCTGTGCACAGCTGCTATTTATGGGAACATGCCAGAATCAATAGGCAGAAGATTTTTTTTTCAGTCAACATTCCTATTAATGACCTGAAACAAAGGTAAACAGCACATTAATTACAGCTGCAGAGGAGGCTAAATTGGGAGCAGCAGGGAGCGAGCTAGGGGACACCAAAGGATCCACGCAGCAAGGGGGCTGGGGGGGAAAGGGCTCAAGATAAAGCTCTGCCTGGATAGAAAGAGCAAAGTAATGCAGCTCAGGGGGCAGTGACTGCAGGCAGGGCACTGCAACGAGGGTGAGGTGCCTGGGCAAGCAGGAGCCTGCAAGGAGGAGCACCAGCAGCTCATAAAATATTCTGAGTGTGCAATGTGATAAGGCAGGAAACAGCACAGGGCCATGGAACTGGCAGGGATGGAAGGGAGCTCAAGGCTCAGCCAGCTCCAACCCCCTGCCATGGGCAGGGACACCTCACACCACAGTAGCTTGCTCACAGCCACCTCCAGCCTGGCTGCAAACACCTCCAGCCAGGAGGCTTCCACCACCTCCCTGGGCAGCCTGGGCCAGGCTCTCACCACCCTCCTGCCCAACAGCTTCTTCCTCACAGCCAAGCTCCAGCTCCCCACTTCTACTTTTGCTCCATGCCCCCCACTCCTAGCCCTCCCTCACCCCCTCCAAAGTCCCTCCCCAGCTTGCTTGCAGCCCCCTGCAGCTCCTGCAAGGCCACCAGAAGCTCTCCTGGGAGCCTTCTCCTCTCCAGCCTGCACAACCCCAACTCTCTCAGGCTGTGCTCACAGCAGAGCAGCTCCAGCCCTCTGCTCCTCCTCCTGGCCCTGCTCTGGACACCTTCCAGCCCCTCCACAGCCTTCCTGGCACAGAGGCTCCAGAGCTGGCCCCAGAGCTGCAGCTGTGGGCTCAGCAGAGTGGAGCAGAGGGGCAGAATCCCCTCCCTGGCCCTGCTGGCCACACTTCTCTTGCTGCAGCCCAGGCTCTGCTTGGCTCTCCGGGCTGCAAGTGCTCCCTGCTGGCTCCTGTTGACATCAGTGTGATTTTGAACAGCAGGCACAGTGCTACCATCTCACTGTCAGAGAGAAGCAATGAAAAGTATGCCAGGCAAAGTGTTTAAAAATGGAAGGGAAGAGGAGCTCAGCAGCATAAAACATCTGAGCCATCTTCTTCACCACAGCTCATTACCCTAGGGCTGGATTTCCAGGAAGCCTTCACTGTGCCCTGTGCCAGGCTTGCCTGAAAACCTGAGTGTCCAGGGGACTGACCTCTGGGGAGATACTGCCACAGTCTGTAGCAGCTTCACAGGCCCCAGGAAAACATCCCCTGCTCGAAGTGGTTGCTTAAACTGGGGCAGATCTCTGCCCACCAAAAAAAAATGAACTGAATATTATGCTCAGTACCAAAATTAGAGCAGTTCCTGCAAACCTGGGGCCACAGGAGGCTAGGGGAGGCTGAGGGCTGGCCTCACTGCTCTCTACAGCTCCCTGAAAGGAGGTTGCAGGGAGAGGGGGGGGGTTGGGCTCTGCTCCCTAGCCTCAGGTGATAGAATCACAGAGTCACAGCAACATTCAGGTTGGATCACTCAGGATCACCAAGTCCAACCCCTGCTCTACAAGGTTCCCCCCTAAACCATAGCCCCAAGCACCACATCCAAACCACCTTTAAACACATCCCAAGCTAGGTGACTCCACCACCTCCCTGGGCAGCACATTCCAGTGCCTGACCACTCTTGATGGGAAAAATCTTTACCTAATGTCCAGTCTAAACCTCCCCAGTCACAGCTTGAGGCCATTCCCTCTTGTTCTATCACTAATTTCCTGGGAGAAGAGACCAGCAGCAGCCTCTCCACAACATCCTTTCAGGACAGGCTACCAAAGGAAGGAGAAGAAATGGCCTGAAATTGTGCAAGGGGAGGGTTAGGTTGGAAAGAGAACATGGCCAGAGAAGGGCAGCAAAGCTGGGGAGGGGTCTGGGGCACAGCCCTGTGAGGAGAGGCTGAGGGAGCTGGGGTTGCTTAGCCTGGAGAAGAGGAGGCTCAGGGGAGACCTTCTTGCTCTCTCCAACTCCCTGCAGGGAGGTTGGAGCCAGCTGGGGGTTGGTCTCTTCTCCCAGGCAACCAGCACCAGAACAAGAGGACACAGTCTCAAGCTGTGCCAGGGGAGGTTGAGGCTGGAGGTGAGGAGAAAGTTCTTCCCAGCAAGAGGAATTTGCCACTGTGATGAGCTGCCCAGGGTGGTGGTGGAGTCCCCATCCCTGGAGGTGTTCAAGAGGGGATTGGATGTGGCACTTGGAGCCATGGCTTAGTTGTCAGGAGGTGCTGGGTGACAGCTTGGACTTGATGATCTCTGAGGTATATTCCAACCTTATTGACTCTCTGATTCTATAGGTTCTATGACATAGAAACAATTTCTTTGCTGCCAGAGGCTGCCCAGGAAGGTGGTGGAGTCCCCAGCCCTGGAGGTGTTCAGGAAACCTGTGGCCATGGCACATGGGGGCCATGGTTTAGTGGCCATGGTGGTGTGGGGTTGATGGTTGGACTGGATGATCTTGGAGGTCTCTTCCAACCCAAACCACTCTATGATTAACCACATAGAATCATCACAGATGCACAGAATGGCTCAGGTTGGAAGGGACCTGAGAGATCCTCTGCTCCATCCTGCCTGCCATGGGCAGGGACACCTCTCAACTAGACTCAGCTGCTCAAGGCCTCATCCAACCTGGCCTTGGGAGGAGGCAGCCACAACCTCCCTGGGCAGCCCATCCCAGAGGCATTTATTGCTAGCCAGTCCTGCAAATCCCAGATTGCTTTTGCCTTTCACCTGGCTCTAAGAAAAGCCAACAAACCAACCAGAACAAGGAGCCCAGCAAGCACTGGGCTCACTCTGCACACCTCAAGAGACAATGCTGCCTCCTGAAAGAGATGAGAGGATGTACACCCACATCCTTCTTAGGCACAGATCACCACCACTGGAGGGGTTTAAGAAGAGCCTGGATGAGGCACTTGGTGCCATGGTTGAGTTGATCAGATGGTCTTGTAAGTGAAGATCAGGTTGGTGATTTGGTGAAAGTGTTCAAGTGTTCAAGTCCATGGGACCCGACGGGATACACCCACGGGTGCTGAGAGAACTGGCAGAGGAGGTTGCTGAACCCCTCTCTATTATGTCCCAAAAGTCATGGCAGTCTGGGGCAGTCCTCATAGACTGTTAAAGGGGAAACATTGCCCCCATCTGCAAAAAGGGTAAGAAGGAGGAACCAGGGAACTCCAGGCCAGTCAGTCTCACCTCTGTGCCTGGAAAGATCATGGAGCAGATCCTCCTGGAGGCACTACTGGCTCAGAAGAAAAGTGAAGAGGTGATTGGGAACAGTCAGCATGGCTTTGCCAAGGGCAAATCCTGCCTGGGCAACCTGGTGGCCTTCTATGAGCAGGTGACAACATCAATAGCTGAGGGGTGAGCAACTGATGTCATTTACCTGGCCCTGAGCAAAGCCTTCGACACTGTCCCACACCACGTCCTGGTCTGCAGGCTGGTGACACATGGGTGTGATGGGTGACCACTAGATGGATAAGGAACTGGCTTGATGGCTGCACCCAAAGAGTGGCTGTCAGTGGCTCCATGTCCCAGTGGAGGCCAGGGACAAGCAGAGTCCCTCAGGGATCAGTCCTGGGACCAGGCCTGTTCAACATCCCTGTGGGTGCCATGGACAGTGGCACTGAGTGCACCCTCAGCAGGTTTGCTGATGACACCAAGCTGTGTGGTGCAGCAGACAGCTGGAGGGAAGGGATCCATCCAGAGGGACCTGGGCAGGCTGGAGAGGTGGGCACAAGCCAACCTCAGGAGGTTCAACAAGAGCAAGGGCAGGGTCCTGCAGCTGGGTGGAGGCAATCCCAGGCACAAATCCAGGCTGGGCAGGGACTGGCTGGAAAGCAGCCCTGAGGAGAGAGACTTGGGGGTGCTGGGGGAGGAGAAGCTCACCAGGAGCTCTCAATGTGCACTTGCAGCCCAGAAAGCCAACCAGAGCCTGGGCTGCAGCAGGAGAAGTGTGGCCAGCAGGGCAAGGGAGGTGATTCTCCCCCTCTGCTCAGCTCTGGGGAGACCCCACCTGGAGTACTGCCTCCAGTTCTGGAGCCCCTGTGACAAGAGGGATGTGGAGGTGCTGGAAGGTGTCCAGAGAAGGGCCAGGAGGATGAGCAGAGGGCTGGAGCTGCTCTGCTGTGAGGACAGACTGAAGGAGTTGGGGCTGTTCAGTCTGCAGAAGAGAAGGCTCCCAGGAGACCTCATTGTGGCCTTCCAGGATCTGAAGGGGGCTACAGGAAGGCTGGGGAGGGACTGCTCAGGATCTCAGGCAGTGATAGGACTAGTGGGAATGGAATGAAGCTGGAGGTGGGGAGATTGAGGCTGGAGGGGAGGAGGAAGTTCTTCCCCATGAGAGTGGTGAAGCCCTGGGATGGGTTGTGCAGGGAGGTGGTTGGGGCCCTGTCCCTGGAGGTGTTTAAGGCCAGGCTGGATGAGGCTCTGGGCAGCCTGCTCTAGTGTGGGGTGTCCCTGCCCATGGCAGGGGGGTTGGAACTCGCTGATCCTTGTGGTCCCTTCCAACCCTGACTGATACTGTGATACTATGATACTATGGTGCTGGGTGAGAGGTTGGATTTGATGATCTCTGAGATCTTTTCCAATGTGGTTAATTCTCTATTCACCATCACTAGGTGACAAGGTGACACTGAGCCAGCCAGCCACCATCCCAAGGCTGCCATGTCAAACAGAACCCAGTGGGATGGAGCAAATCCCAATTAGCCCTGAGGGGCAAAGCATCAGACAGAAAAACCTGGGGAGGTGAAAGGAAATCAATTGCACACTCAGAGTGGTGCTGCTGTCAACAGACAGAGCAGTGTCTGTTGTGCCACAGCCAGCTGGCAGCCAGGCACCAGGGGTGTCCCCCAGGGATCAGTGCTGGGCCCCAGCCTGATCAATATCTTTACTGATGATCTGGACCAGGGCGTGGAGTCCATCAGCAGTGAATGTGCAGCTGACAGCAAGCTGGGGGCAGGAGTTGATCTGTTGGAGGGTAGGAGAGCTCTGCAGAGGGACCTTGCCAGGCTGGGCAGATGGGCAGAGGCCAACAGGATGGCATTCAACAAGTCCAAGTGCCAGGGGCTGCACTTTGGCCACAGCAACCCCAGGCAGAGCTACAGGCTGGGGGCAGAGTGGCTGAGAGCAGCCAGGCAGAGAGGGACCTGGGGATAGTGATTGATAGTAGGCTGAGCATGAGCCAGCAGTGTGCCCAGGAGGCCAAGAAGGCCAAGGGCATCCTGGCCTGGGTCAGGAAGAGTGTGGCCACTATTGTACCTTCTCCCTGGGCAACCTGTGCCAGACTCTCACAACCTTCATGGGGAAGAGATTCTTCCTAACAACCAATTTGAATCTCCCCATTTCTACTTTTGTTCTACTCCCCCCCACTCCTAGCCCTCCCTCACCCCCTCCAAAGTCCCTCCCCAGCTTTCCTGCAGCCCCCTGCAGCTCCTGCAAGGCCACCAGAAGGTCTCCTGGGAGCCTTCTCCTCTCCAGCCTGCACAAGCCCAACTCTCTCAGCCTGTGCTCACAGCAGAGCAGCTCCAGCCCTCTGCTCCTCCTCCTGGCCCTGCTCTGGACACCTTCCAGCCCCTCCACAGCCTTCCTGCCACAGAGGCTCCAGAGCTGGCCCCAGAGCTGCAGCTGTGGGCTCAGCAGAGTGGAGCAGAGGGGCAGAATCCCCTCCCTGGCCCTGCTGGCCACACTTCTCTTGCTGCAGCCCAGGCTCTGCTTGGCTCTCTGGGCTGCAAGTGCTCCCTGCTGGCTCCTGTGGAGCTTCTCCTCCCCCAGCACCCCCAAGGCCTTTTCTTCAGGGCTGCTCTCCAGCCAGTCCCTGCCCAACCTGGATCAGTGCTTGGGATTGCCCTGACATAGCTGCAGGACCTCACACTTGGTCTTGTTGAACCTCCTGAGGTTGTCATGGGGCCCTTCCATCACCCACTGGTGAAACCCAGGCTGGCTCTGCATGGCTGCACATGGCTGTGTTTGCACTCTCAGGAGCATCCCCCAGAGCCAGCCCTTTGGCCTGGCAATACAAAAGCCTTTTCTTTTCAGCTGGAGCAGCAGACAGGTTCACCCTGACAACTGCAGCCAGCAGGACAGAAACAAAGCCCAGGCAGCAATGGCAGCAAACAGCCCAGAGAGAGCTCAGATCCTCCTAGGAAGCAAACACACATCCCCTGATCTCACCAGCAGCTGAAGAACTGCCTTGAGATGCTCTGCTGGGTTGCTGGGTATTTTTAGATCAAAAGAGAAGGCTTGGAAGTTGCTCTGGTTTCCCTGCAACACTTGGTGCTTATGTGCAGCCCCTCTCAGCTCAGCTCAGCTCAGCTCAGCCAAATCCTGCTTCATCACAAACCCACAGGCAGATTTTCACTTCTCTCCCTGTGACCTCACTAAGCCACACACAGGGCTGGGGCTCCCCTGGGCTTTAAGTGCTCTATAAATGCCAAGAATGAATTCAAGCCAATTCTGCCTCTTTTTTTTCCCCCCCCTCCCCTCAAGGACAGTACAAAGAAATCCTGTGGTTAAGCCTTTAGCACAGCACTCCAGAGCCCTGCATGCAGCTCTGCCTCCAGAAAGAAGGGTGGGTTGGTTGGTTAGTTAGTTAGTTAGGTAGGTAGGTAGGTAGGTAGGTAGGTAGGTAGGTAGGTAGGTAGGTAGGTAGGTAGGTAGTTAGCAGCCCTGCCCAGCACTGCCCAAAGCCTGTCCTCCACACCTGGGCCCATGGCAGGGGAATGGCCTCACCCTGCTGCTCACACTGTGCACACTCCTGAGACCACCCAAAGCAGGAAGCCAGGGGACAGCAGCTGCTTGGCTGTTAGCAATGAGGCTGTGGTCAAGCTGAGAGCTGACAGAGCCTCCAGGAGCAGGGCTCAGCAGGGAGCAGTCCCCTGCTGCACCGCTGGGGCTCTAAGAAGGATTCAAGGGGGAGGGAGCAGCCCTTCTGTCCCAGCTGAGTGAGATCCACTGCACAGGACAGATCCTGCCATGATCCAGTGCCCTCCCTGCCACAGCAGAGCTCTGATGCTTTTGACTTCTCAGAACTTCAGCTTCTGGGTGGTGCTGCTGCCACAGAATCACAGAATGGTCTGGGTTGGAAGGGAGCTCCAAAGCTGGTTGATGGTAGGCTGAACATGAGCCAGCAGTGTGCCCAGGCAGCCAGGAGGGCCAAGGGCATCCTGGCCTGCATCAGGAAGAGTGTGGCCAGCAGGAGCAGGGAGGTCATTCTGCCCCTGTGCACTGCACTGGTGAGGCCACAGCTTGAGTCCTGTGTCCAGTTCTGGGCTCCTGAGTTTAGGAAGGAGGTTGACTTGCTGGAAGGTGTCCAGAGAAGGGCAACAAAGCTGGGGAGGGGTCTGGAGCACAAGACTGGGGAGAGGTCTGGAGCACAAGACTGGGGAGGGGTGGCTGAGGGAGCTGAGGTTGCTTAGCCTGGAGAAGAGGAGGCTCAGGGGAGACCTTCTTGCTCTCTCCAACTCCCTGAAGGGAGGTTGTAGCCAGGAGGGGGTTGGGCTCTTCACCTAGGCACCCAGCACTGCAACAAGAGGACACAGTCTCAGGCTGTGCCAGGGGAGGTTTAGGCTGGAGGTTAGGAGGAAGTTTTACACAGAGAGAGTGATTGCCCATTGGAATGTGCTGCCTGGGGAGGTGGTGGAGTTGCCATCACTGGAGGTGTTCAGGAGGAGACTGGATGGGGTGCTTGGTGCCATGGTTTAATTGATTAGATGGTGTTGGATGATAGGTTGGACTTGATGATCTTGAAGGTCTCTTGCAACCTGGTCTATTCTATTCTATTCTATTCTATTCTATTCTATTCTATTCTATTCTATTCTATCCTATCCTATCCTATCCTACCCTACCCTACCCTATCCTATCCTACTCTACTCTACTCTACTCTACTCTACTCTACTCTACTCTACTCTACTCTACTCTACTCTACTCTACTCTCATCCAGTCCAACCCCCTGCACTCAGCAGGGACATCCTCCACTGCTTCAGGTTGCCCAGAGCCCTCTCCAGCCTCACCTTGAATAGCTCCAGGGATGAGGCCTCAACTACCTCCCTGGGCAGCCTCAAGGCTGTGTAGCACCCATGCCCCTGTGTACCACCAGATGCTCTGTGCCTGCATCCCTGCTGTGCTGTCAGCTCCTGCACCATCTCCCCCCCTCAGCGAAACCAAACAGCGCTCCCAGGAACCCTGTGGCGGCAGAACCATGGCCTCTGCTAGCTCTGTCTCCTCACACAGAGTGAGCCACAGCATTATTGAGGCTGGGAAAGAACCTCTGAGATCATCAAGCCCAGCCTGTGACCCAACACCAGGGCATCAGCTAAGCCATGCCACCAAGTGCCACATCCAACCCACCTCCAGCAATGGCAACGCCACCACCTCCCTGGGCAGCCCCCTCCAGTGCCCAATCAGCCTCTCTGTGAGGAACTGCTTCCTAACAAGGAGCAATAAGGAGGCTCAGGGGAGACCCTTCAAGCTGTCCACAACTCCCTGCAGGGAGGTTGTAGCCAGCTGGGAGTTGGGCTCTTCTCCCAGGCACCCAGCACCAGAACAAGAGGACACAGTCTCAAGCTGTGCCAGGGGAAGTTTAGGCTGGATGTAAGGAGAAAGTTCTTCCCAGCAAGAGGAATTGGCCATTGGGATGTGCTGCCCAGGGAGGTGGTGGAGTCCCCATCCCTGGAGGTGTTTAGGAAGAGACTGGATGAGGCACTCAGTGCCATGGTTTAGCAGTCAGGAGGTCTTGGGTGGCAGGTTGGACTTGATCATCTTTGAGGTCTCTTATTGATCCCATGATTCCATGACCTGTGCCAGGAGCTCTGAGCTCCACACAGCTCACAAACCAAGCCCTGAGACCTGCCTCTGCCTGGAGGGTAAAGCAGGATCTGCTTCAAAGGAGGAGGATTAAATCCAGGCTTTAAGTAGGCTCCTTGCATCTCCCTAATCCTTCTCCAGACTTCAAAGCAGAATTGCTTTCAAACACAGGATTTTCACACCCTTTTTTCCTCTTTCTTCACAGAAAGAGGAACTGACCACTGGAATGTGCTGCCCAGGGAGGTGGTGGAGTCCCCATCCCTGGAGGTGTTTGGGAAGAGCCTGGATGAGGCACTCAGTGCCATGGTTTAGTTCATCAGATGGTGCTGGGTGATAGGTTGGACTTGATGATCTCTGAGGTCTTTTCCAACCTGGTTAATTCTATCCTATCCTATCCTACCCTATCCTATCCTATCCTATCCTATCCTATCCTATCCTATCCTATCCTATCCTAATATCCAACCTAAACCTCTTGGCAGCTTGATCCTCAGAGCCTCCTTCCAAGCAGAGGGCACAAGGCTCCTGCAGCCAGCCAGCAGGCCGCTCGGTTACCCAGAGCCATCAGGCAGAGGCTGGTGGCAGGGCACAGAAAGGCTTCTTTGTCTCCAGCTCTGGCACAGGCAGAAGGCCCCACACTGGGTCTCTCTCCCTCCACCCACCCACCCAGCCAGCCAGGTGGGTTTCATATTTCCCCCCCCTGCACTGCAGGAGGAGCTCAGCTTTCATTTCTCTGCTGAGCAGGAGCCGGGCAGCGTTTGGCCAACTGGAGCACACAAGCCCAGCCCTCTGCAGCACCAGGAGGAGCCCAAGCCAACAAGGAGAGCCCTGCTATGGCTGTGGCTCCTGGGAGGAGGTCTGGCCACGCTGGCATGGAGTCATAGAATTGTTAAGAGTTGGAAGGGAGCTCCAGGCTCAGCCAGCCCCAACCCCCTGCCATGGGCAGGGACACCTCACACCACAGCAGCTTGCTCACAGCCACCTCCAGCCTGGCTGCAAACACCTCCAGCCAGGAGGCTTCCACCACCTCCCTGGGCAGCCTGGGCCAGGCTCTCACCACCCTCCTGCCCAACGACTTCTCCCTCACAGCCAATCTCCAGCTCCCCACTTCTACTTCTGCTCCAGACCCCCCACTCCTAGCCCTCCCTCACCCCCTCCAAAGTCCCTCCCCAGCTTGCTTGCAGCCCCCTGCAGCTCCTGCAAGGCCACCAGAAGGTCTCCTGGGAGCCTTCTCCTCTCCAGCCTGCACAAGCCCAACTCTCTCAGGCTGTGCTCACAGCACAGCAGCTCCAGCCCTCTGCTCCTCCTCCTGGCCCTGCTCTGGACACCTTCCAGCCCCTCCACAGCCTTCCTGGCACAGAGGCTCCAGAGCCGGACAGATGTTTGCCTCACTGCAGCCCAGCCCAGCTGACTGCAACAGGGGAAGGAGCAGCTCACAATGAAAACTGAGCATCTGCCACCACCACCCCTGCAGCCCATTGCTTCAGCTGACTTTGAAGATCCTGCTTTCCACACCTACAGCCAAATGCATCTGGAAAGCAGGTAGAACTTCCTGGTGTTGGCCAACAAAATGACTTCATGGTCTCAGTCCCCTATAAATGACAGAGTTTCTGACCTTTCCCTGCAAAATTCCAACCCAGCAGCCATGCATTTCCCTTCCCCAGTGCCCTGCTAGCAACTGACCTGAAGGATCACCCAAAGGTAGCAACAAGCACCAAGTGGGAGCCCAGGACTGCTCTCCTTCCACCCCATGGGCTGCCAGGGCTCAGAGAGCCTGTTTCCAGTCCTTCCCATCAGGACCCACATTTGCTGCTCTGCCCAAGCACTCCTCTACCTCAGCTGCAGACCTCCTGCATCCCAGCTCCTTCTCATCCACCCATGCAGGACACGAAACAAGCCTCAGAAACACCTTGTCTCATCCCAGCAACCCAGCTTCTCCCCAGGCTCCTGGGTGTCCAGCAGGGCACTGAGGACTTTCATGTCCATCCCAGGCCTGGAACTGCAGCACCTGCTGGTTAGAAGAGCACAAACTCCTTCCAGGTGCCCTCTCCCTTGCTTCTGAAATGCCACCTAAGGGCCTGGGCAGAAGCCTCTGCACAGATCCAGCTGTGTGACCATGTTAGGAGACACCCTCTGAACTACTCCAGATGCAGAGGGGGGGAGCAGCCAGACACTGCAACCCTTTCCCACTGACCCAGGATGATCCTATGGGCACAGGAATCACTACAGAGAGGCTGGGGTGGGGAAGATGTGAAACACTCCAAACCACAAAGGTCAGCCAAAGAACAGAGCTCAAAGAGCAAGACAGAGATCATTCCAGACCAGGTTATCTTACTCTGAGCTGCTCAGAACATCACTTTGGAAAGCCAGTGGCCAAAAATGGGCTGAGAAGGATCCTCCTTTCAGTGTGCCTCCAGCAATGCCCATCCTCCTGGTGCTGAGGTGCCTGCAGAAGAAGGATGGCCATGCAGGATTCCTGAGCAGCACCTGGCAAACAGCCCTCCCTCCCTCTTGCACAGCAGCCCTGCTTTGCACAGCCATTGGTCACATTCCAGCTCTCCAGTGGGGCAGCACATTTCACTGTGAGCCTGCATGGCAAAGAATAGAACCTGACTGCAAGAGATGGCCTGGCTTCAATCCTGGCACCAGTGTTGATTAGAAGTGCCACTGGAACTGCAGGCAGGGAAGGGGCAGTGGCAGCGATGGGGATGCATGCTAAATCCTGCTGGGTGAGCCAGCTTTCCCCTGCTCTGCCCTGCCCTGCCAGGGGAGACAGCAACACTTCTGCCTCCCTGACAGCACCTGCAGCCACCCCAGACAGGCAGGCCTGCACAGCTCACACTGCCCTGCCTGCTGGCATCTCCTGGAGACTCACAGAGCTGGCAGGGTTGGAAGGGAGCTCAAGGCTCAGCCAGCTCCAACCCCCTGCCATGGGCAGGGACACCTCACACCACAGCAGCTTGCTCACAGCCACCTCCAGCCTGGCTGCAAACACCTCCAGCCAGGAGGCTTCCACCACCTCCCTGGGCAGCCTGGCCCAGGCTCTCACCACCCTCCTGCCCAACAACTTCTTCCTCACAGCCAAGCTCCAGCTCCCCACTTCTACTTTTGCTCCATGCCCCCCAATCCTAGCCCTCCCTCACCCCCTCCAATGTCCCTCCCCAGCTTGCTTGCAGCCCCCTGCAGATCCTGGGAGGCCACCAGAAGGTCTCCTGGGAGCCTTCTCCTCTCCAGCCTGCACAACCCCAACTCTCTCAGGCTGTGCTCAGAGCAGAGCAGCTCCAGCCCTCTGCCATCAGTGCCACAAGCACTCAGCAGGACCCAGAGGGTGCTCTGGCCTAGAGGGCAAGCAGGAGGCATTTCAGTCAGACACAACATTTCCACTCCTCTTTGTCTGCAGAGGCCTCAGAGGTACCAAATGGAACTTCCTTGGAGCTAGGTGGTCTTATTTACAGCCATCCACCATGGAAGCACAGAGTGGTTCGGGCTGGAAAAGCTCTCTGGACCATGGAGTCCAACCTTCAACCTCAGCCCACCGCGGCCACTACGCCATGCCCTGAAGCGCCACGTCCACACCTTCCCTGACCACTTCCTGTCCAGGAATCCTGCAGGACTGAAGGCAGCTCCCAACCCACAAGCCAGCAGATGGCACTGAAGAATATGCAAGACCTGGAAGCGCTGAGGGCTGACAAAACTCAACACCTGCAGTGCCCA
Source organism: Melanerpes formicivorus (assembly GCF_026170545.1). Classification (NCBI taxonomy): domain Eukaryota; kingdom Metazoa; phylum Chordata; class Aves; order Piciformes; family Picidae; genus Melanerpes; species Melanerpes formicivorus. The sequence continues at coordinate 892,360 of NW_027142481.1, read as the reverse complement.
GCAGCAACACGTGCCCCGGGAGCTGGGCAGCTGCCCCCCAGCCACAGCGACCCAAGCTGCTGGCACCACAGCTGCTCTGACCCTGCCTCAGGGAAGGGACACAGGCAGCAAGATTTGGGTGCAGAGCCCTGCCTGGGAGCAGCCTGTGCTCTGCAGGCTCTGCACCACAGCATCCTCTAATGAAATGGGGAAAGGCTGAGGGAGCTGGGGGCTCTTAACTCAGAGAATTATTAAGGTTGGAAAAGACCTCAGAGATCATCAAGTCCAAGCTGTCACCCAACACCTCCTGACTAACTAAACCAAGGCTCCAAGGGCCACATTCAATCCCCCCTTGAACACCTCCAATGATGGGGACTCCACCACCTCGCTGGGCAGCACATTCCAAAGCCTAACAACTCTCTCTGTGAAGAACTTTCTCCTAACCTCCAGCCTCAACCTCCCCTGGCACAGCTTGAGACTGTGTCTTCTTCTTCTGATGCTGATTGCCTGGGAGAAGAGCCCAGCCCCCAGCTGGCTACAACCTCCCTGCAGGGAGTTGGAGAGAGCAAGAAGGTCTCCCCTGAGCCTCCTCTTCTGCAGGCTAAGCAACCCCAGCTCCCTCAGCCTCTCCTCACAGGGCTGTGCCCCAGACCCCTCCCCAGCCTTGTGCCCCAGACCCCTCCCCAGCTTTGTTGCCCTTCTCTGGACACCTTCCACCAGCTCAACCTCTTTCCTAACCTCAGGAGCCCAGAACTGGACACAGGACTCAAGCTGTGGCCTCAGCAGTGCTGAGCACAGGGCACAAGGACTTCCCTGCTCCTGCTGGCCACACTCTTCCTGACCCAGGCCAGGATGCCCTTGGCCTTCTTGGCCACCTGGGCACATTGCAGGCTCATGTTCAGCCTACCCTCAACCAGCACCCCCAGGTCCCTCTCTGCCTGGCTGCTCTCAGCCACTCTGCCCCCAGCCTGTGGCACTGCCTGGGGTTGCTGTGGCCAAAGTGCAGCCCCTGGCACTTGGATGTGTTCAATCTCCTGCCCTTGGCCTCTGCCCATCTGCCCAGCCTGGCAAGGTCCCTCTGCAGAGCTCTTCTACCCTCCAACAGCTCAACTCCTGCCCCCAGCTTGCTGTCAGCTGCACATTCACTGCTGATGGACTCCATCCCCTCCTCCAGATCATCAGTGAAGATGTTAAAGAGCACAGGGCCCAGCACTGATCCCTGGGGCACACCACTGGTGCCTGGCTGCCAGCTGGCTGTGGCACCATTCACCACCACTCTCTGGGCTCAGCCTCCAGCCAGTTCCCAACCCAGCTCAGAGCTGCTGTCCCAGCTAGGGGCTGACAGCTTGGCCAGGAGCTTGCAGCTTGGCCAGGAGCTTGCTGGGGGGGATGGTGGCAAACCAAACCTCCTTGTTGTGGTTCAGCAACTGACAGCAACTCTCTGCTCTTCCTCTTGTGCCCTGTACAGGGGGGAGGGAAGGCAGCAGGGCTGGGGAAGCTGTTGGTAGCCCCCTGGTGTGTCAATACCTGTAAATGTTGTCTATTTTAGACACATCCATTGCATGCCCTGGTTTAGATTGCAGCACTGCTTGTAAACACAGCTTCATCTGCTTTCCAGCTGAGCTGGTCTGGCAATTCTATGCTGGGAAGGGGGAGGGGGGGAAATTTCAACCCACCACACATCCTCCTCCCTGATCCCAGGCCTTGGCAGAGTGAGCTGGCTGCCAGGCAGCGCTGGGCAATGCACCCAGATGATACAGGGTGCCTGGGTGGCCCTGCCTGTGCCAGCACTGGTCATGCTCAGCAGCCTGAGAGAAAAGCTTTTGAAGAAGATAAACAGCTCAATGCACCTTGTTTTCCCCCCCCCCAAGAGGCACTTGCACACCTTGTGATGAATGGAGTCCCCCAAGAAGCTATCATGAGCCCAACAAAGCTGCTAGCAGCAGAAGCACTGGGCCCTGCAGGGACACATGCTGGGAATGTGGGATGGGATGGGATGGGATGGGATGGGATGGGATGGGATGGGATGGGATGGGATGGGATGGGATGGGATGGGATGGGATAGAATAGAATAGAATAGAATAGAATAGAATAGAATAGAATAGAATAGAATAGAATAGAATAGAATAGAATAGAATAGAATTAACCAGGTTGGAAAAGTCTGGAGAAGGATTAGGGAGATGCAAGGAGGAGAGGATAGGAACAGGATAGGGATAGGATAGGATAGGATAGGATAGGATAGGATAGAACAGAATTAACCAAGTTGGAAGAGACCTTTGAGACCATCCAGTCCAACCTCTCCCCCAGCACCATCTAATCAACTAAACCATGGCACCAAGCACCCCATCCAGGCTCTTCCTAAACACCTCCAGGGATGGGGACTCCACCACCTCCCTGGGTAGCACATTCCAGTGGCCAATCTCTCTTGCTGGGAAGAACTTCTTCCTACCATCCAGCCTAAACCTCCCCTGGCACAGCTTGAGACTGTGTCCTCTTGTTCTCCATGCAGGGATTTCAGAGCTTTTTGCTTTGCTACCCTCACAGACAACCTCACCAGGCCTGCAGCAGGCCAGAGCTGGTTGGAAGAAAGAAGTTCCTGGCTAAGAAGTATCATCTGATGGCTGTGATGAACTTGGGAGGTGAGGCACACCCTCAGAGTTTCCAGCCAAGTGGCCTGTGGAAGGAGGTGCAACATGTCTGGCCTGAGAGAGGCCACAGCCATAGCCCCAGCTGGCCAAAGGACACCTTTGCAAGAGCTCATTCCTGGGGAATCACAGAATCACAGCACTGGCAGGGCTGGAAGGGATCACAAGGCTCAGCCAGCCCCAACCCCCTGCCATGGGCAGGGACACCTCACACCACAGCAGCTTGCTCACAGCCACCTCCAGCCTGGCTGCAAACACTTCCAGCCAGGAGGCTTCCACCACCTCCCTGGGCAGCCTGGGCCAGGCTCTCACCACCCTCCTGCCCAACAACTTCTTCCTCACAGCCAAGCTCCAGCTCCCCACTTCTACTTCTGCTCCAGCCCCCCCACTCCTAGCCCTCCCTCACCCCCTCCAAAGTCCCTCCCCAGCTTGCTTGCAGCCCCCTGCAGCTCCTGCAAGGCCACCAGAAGGGCTCCTGGGAGCCTTCTCCTCTCCAGCCTGCACAACCCCAACTCTCTCAGGCTGTGCTCACAGCACAGCAGCTCCAGCCCTCTGCTCCTCCTCCTGGCCCTGCTCTGGACACCTTCCAGCCCCTCCACAGCCTTCCTGGCACAGAGGCTCCAGAACTGGACACAGTGCTCCAGGTGGGGCCTCACCAGAGCAGAGCAGAGGGACAGAATCACCTTCCCACCCCTGGCCTAGCCACAGGAGCCATCACACTGCTCTGGGTTCCTGGCCTCACCAACAGCCTGGTGCTGCCACCCTGCTTCGGTTCCCCACCTCAGGCTGCAGGGAACAGTGATCCCTGCCTCTGCCTCAAACCTCTACAGGGAGTGCTAAGCACATGGAGCCCAAATCAAGGGGAGATTGGACGTGGCACTTGGTGCCATGGTCTAGCCATGAGGTCTGTGGTGACAGGTTGGACTCGACCATCCTCGAGGTCTCTTCCAACCTTAGTGACACTGTGATACTGTGAAATCCCTGCAAGAGCAGGTGGGCAAAGGGAGAGCTGAAGGGGAAGGTCCATGTGGCAGCTCCTTGGGGCCTGGGCTGCTCCAGCATCCGGGCTTTGCAGGACGGATGCTGAACCCTGTCAAACCTGCTGGGTGCACCCAGCAAGCCTACTGGTGGAGCCTCAGCTCCATCCATGACTCATGGCACCCTCCCTCAACAATTCCCATCACCTTCCAAGGCTAGGAACCCCAAGTGCAGGCATGCCCCAAAGCAGTTGTCAGCTAGGGAACAGCACAGTCAGCCAGCCAAGCACCAAGAGGAAGGAGGGAGCCTGTGGCTTGAGCTGCCTGGCTCTAGATCAGGAGGGAAAGGGGAGGGCACCAGGGTTTTCTCCACACAAAAAGGTCATGTTGGGGAAGAGCAGGGTGAGAGGGCTCCCAGTGAGCACAGGCAGGCTGAGTGGAGGGTGTTTGAAAGGCATCTGCCAGGACACAGCTCCAGAGCTGCCGGATGCCTTGTGTGGATCATCTGCTGCCTCTCAGGTCGAGGCAGCTCCCAGCTGATGGAAAATTTTGAAATGAGCACTTTTATTGTTTTGTTCAGCTTGGACTGAAACCAAATTCCACAGAGGCTGGCCCTGGGATGGCCCTGAAAGCCTGTTTTAACCAGTTTCTCTCCACATGCTGGGAAAGAGGCCTCGGCTCCCACAGCTCCGGGTGAGGCGCCCTGCCCCGCTCAGAACGTGTGCCCATCCCCTCCCACACTAACACCTCAGTGCCCACCTTACAGCTCTTCCACTCACTGCTGGGCCTCCAGGTGCCAGGGCAGGAGGCAATGGGCACAGGTGGGCACAGGTAATCCCCAGTGCACAACCAGCCAGTCTGTGCTTGGCAGCGCTGCCCCATTGTCTACTGTGTCCAGCCAGAGCAGCGCCCACACATGCCCGCCGGAAAGGAGCCCTCTGAGCAGGCAGCTGGGCTCCAGCAGCCCCTTCCTAGGGGGGCAGAGCAAAAGCAGAGGTATTTCAAGCTGTCAGAAGAGGTAAAAAGCAAGCCCACCTTCCTTCCTGCACCCTGCAGGACCCAAAAGGGTTGCGGGCAGACCTCATTGCTCTGCGCTCCGGGCACGCAGCTCCTGCAGCCTGTCCTGCTCTCCCCAGCCAGCAAGGCAGGGCCAAGGTAAACAATGAAATCAGCCTGACCACCACCAGGAATAGGGAGGGAAGAGGAGCAGCAATCACAGAAGGCAACTAAGCAAAACACAGCCACCCCCTAAACCTTCTTCTGGTTGCAAAGTGAGCCACGTAATGGTTTGTGCAAAACCAGCGGCCAGGCAAGTGCCGGGTGCCCCACGAGGGACCCAGAAACAGCTTCCCAGTTAAGAACTTGCCACAGGGGCAGTAATTGACAGAAAGGTTCATTTCCCAGCTGCAAACAGGGGCTATTAGCTAAGGCTTTAAGACAGAACATCAAAAGCTGAACCACTGAAAAACAGATGCAGGGCTTCTGCCCGCAGCAGAAACAACCCTGACTGCTACAGCACTTGGCCTGGGCTTCTTGAGGGTCACCTCAGCACAGCTGGTGGCAGCCTCAGCTCCCCATCTGTGAGTTCCCTGCAGCAAAGACCCTTCTTCCCTCCATTTGGATCAGTCCCTGGCCAGTACATTCTCCCTCCACTCAAAGAGCACCCCCAGAGCAGCTCTTTTACCCGGGCAATAGCACCAGCTCTAAGCAGGATTCATCCTCTCTCTTGTCCCCCCTCCCCCCATTTCCATGACTTCCAGACACAGTTCTCCTGGTGAAGGATGATTCTGACATCCCCACCAGCTCTTAGCCTCACAAACCCTGAAGAAGCCTTGCAGGGTGCTGAAGAAGCCTTGCAGGGTGCCGAAGAAGCCTTGCAGGGTGCTGAAGAAGCCTTGCAGGGTGCTGAAGAAGCCCTGCAGGGTGCCAAAGAAGCCTTGCAGGGTGCCAAAGAAGCCTTGCAAGGTGCTGCAGTGCTTCCGTGGAGCTCTTCCCCCTCAGCCCTGCTCTTTTGTGGAGGAATGACGATCTCAAGCTGTAGGATGGAAGCCAACCCCCTGCATTTCATACTCCCCTTCCCACCCCGAGTCCTGGGGGGCTTTTCAGGGCCAGCATGAAGGCGGCAGACGCAGCAGGGTCACCTCGCACCAGAAAGCATAGCTGGGATTATTTTCCTCCTCGCTCAGCGTCTCGCAGCTCTTCCTGGGCTTGCAAATCTCGCCTGGGAAGAGCTGTAGCAGCTTCCCCGAGAGACAAAGGAGGACACGCTGCTCCCCGCTCCCCGGCCGGAGCACCGACGTGGCTCTTCCCAAAGTAACGAGAGGAAGCAGCCAAGGGCAGTCTCCCTCCAGCAGACTTTTAAAGACGGAGGAGCAGCCGCTCGGCTCTTGTTTAACTCAAAGGAAAACGTAAGGAAAAAAACCCCAAACAAACAAAAACCAGCCAACCCCACGGATCAACGGAGCCCCCGGGAAGCTGCCTCCCGTTTCTACAGCAACCGCGGGGCCGGCGCGGCGCTGGCAATGGCATCCCGGGAGGGAAAGGGGCACAAAGAAGCAGGGGGGGTGCCCGCACACGGGCGAGCAGCGCCTCGCCCCCCACCCCCGCCCAGGACCCCCCCCATCCCCTCGGCCCCCTCCCCACCTGTGGCGCGCCCCCCGCACTCACCCCAGAGCAGGGTGAGGAGCTGCGCCCGCGGCAGCAGGCTGAGCGCGTAGACGGCGCCCAGGTGCAGCAGCCCCATCAGCACCACGTTGCGCCAGACGATGGCCTGCCCGCCGCCCGCCGCCCGCCGGGGCACGGCCATCTCGCCGGCGGGGCGCTAGCGGCGGTCCCCGCGCAGTGCGGCCGGAGAGCGGCGGCGACTAAGGGAGGCAGGGCCGCGCCGCCGCATCTGTTTCTGCCGCTGCCGCCGCCGCCGCCGCCTCCATGGAGCTCCCGCGCCGCCGGCTGCGCCCCGCAGCGCGGCGGGGGCCGGGCGGGGAGGCGGCAGAAGCCCTGCATAGCGACAGCCAATAGCGGCCCCGCACCGCCGCGCTCCGCCCCGCGCCCCGCGCCCCGCTCTCGGCGCGGGGCCGCCGCTCGGGGAGCGCCGCCGCCGGCTGCCGAGTCCCTGCCCTGCCCTACCCTGCCCTGCTGCAGGGACGCTGCTGGCCGGCGGCTGCCCAGCCTGCGCTCCCGCTGGCCGAGAGGGTCGAGGCTTCCGTCCTCGCCGCCTGCCACCACTCGGGGGGCAGCTTTCAGGGGAGGCCCCGGCGCCGGCGACCTGCCCCAGGGCTGAGGCGGTCGACGGCCCCCGGGGGAGGGTTTCGTAGAATCATTGAATTGTTAGGGTGGGAAAGCACCTCAAGAATCATAGTTTCATAGTTTCATAGTTTCATTCAGGGTTGGAAGGGACCACAAGGATCATCTACTTCCAACCCTCCTGCCATGGGCAGGGATACCCCACACTAGATCAGCTGCCCAGAGCCTCATCCAGCCTGGGCTTAAACACCTCCAGGGATGGGGCCTCGATCACCTCCCTGGACAACCCATCCCAGGGTTTCACTACTCTCATGGTGAAGAACCTCCTCCTCACATCCAGCCTGAATCTCCCCACCTCCAGCTTCATTCCATTCCCCCTACTCCTATCACTACCTGAGATCCTGAGCAGTCCCTCCCCAGCCTTCCTGTAGCCCCTTTCAGATCCTGGAAGGCCACAATGAGGTCACCTGGGAGCCTTCTCTTCTCCAGACTGAACAGCCCCAACTCCTTCAGCCTGTCCTCATAGGAGAGGTGCTCCAGCCCTCTGATCATCCTCCTGGCCCTTCTCTGGACACCTTCCAGCACCTCCACATCCCTCTTGCAATAGGGGCTCCAGAGCTGGACACAGTACTCCATCATCGTCTAGTTCCAAACCCCCTGCCATGGGCAGGGACACCTTGCAGGGGTTCGGGAGGCCGTCCTGCGAAGACAGGATGCAGGAATTGGGGCTGTTCAGCCTGGACGGGAGAAGAGACCTTAGAGCTGCCTTTCATTATCTGAAGGGGACAGGTGGTGCCCCCCAGGACACCACAGCCTCCTGCCAAGCTGCTGTGGGACCCTGTGTCGCTTAAGCTGTGCTTGGCTGGGACAATTCTCAAGCTGAGGCTGCAAAGGGATAAACAGGCTTTGTTTGCAATGTCTTAGGCAGACTTTTGCTGTTTCCTGTTAATGACAAAGGTTTAATGAACAGCAAAAACTGAGCTCTGACTTTGCACCGCTCCAGAGTTTGTCCTTCCTCAGTTGTTTGCTCTCCCCCAGTACTCAGCACTGGGGAGGCCACACCTTGAGCACCAGGTTCAGCGTGGGGCCCTCACTCACAGAAGGGCATTGAGGGGCTGGAGCAGATCCAGAGAAGGGCAACAAAGCTGGGGAAGGGTCTGGAGAACAGGGCTGGGGAGGAGCAGATGAGGGAGCTGGGGTTGGTTAGTTTGGGGGAGGCTGAGGGGAGAACTCCTTGCTCTCTACAACTCCCTGAAAGGAGGTTGGAACCAGGGCAGGGTTGGTCTCTTCTCCCCAGTAAAAAGTGAAAGGACAAGAGCAAATAGCCTCAAGTTGCCCCAGGGGAGGTTTAGGTTGGACATCAGAAGAAACTTCTTCCCTGCAAGGGTTCTGCAAGCCTGGCCCAGGCTGCCCAGGGAGGTGGTCGAATGCCCATCCCTGGAGGTGTTTCCAGGAGGCAGAGCTGTGGTGCTGAGGCCATGGCTTAGCCCCAGCCTGGGCAGAGGCAGAGAATGGTTGAAGTGGATGAGCTTAAAGGACTTTTCCATCTGAAACCCTTCTGTGATTCTGTGCCCTGGAAGCATTTTCCCTTTGGGCCTTCAGCAGGGCAGCATTGGCCTCCACTCCTGATGGGCAGTTGCTAGGGACAAGGAGCTGGGCCTGGGGGAGAGTGGTTTTAGGATGGGTGATAACAGGTACAAACCTCTGGTACACAGCACATGAGTCTGCTGTGCTAATGAATTACTAAGTAACCCCCCTGAGGCAAGTGAGTCAGCAGAGAGCATGTAATGAAACCCAAGATTGGCTTGGATAGATGTTAAGCATCCCTCTAGAATTCTCCATGTGGAAGGAAGGAAGGTGACAAAGGTGCTGGAAGGTAGCAAGTGCTTCACAGAAGGACACAGTGAGGATCCTTCTAGTTCCCCTGCTGCCTGCTCCCTCCACATTTCAGCACAGAGCTCTTTGAAAGCAGGAGTGGCCTTTATTTTCTTCTCCTGCTTCTATCTTGCCATGAAAAATGGAGCAATGACCCCAAAGCATTGTTCAGATGAAGGCTTTAAGTGGTAAAGAAAGAAATGAAGCCTGCTCTGCTCTTGTGAGACCCCCCCACCTGGAGCACTGTGTCCAGTTCTGGTGCCCTCCCCCCCTAAGAGGGACATGGAACTGTTGGAGAGGCTCCAGAGGAGGCCACAAAGATGATCAGAGGGCTGCAGAACCTCCCCTGTGGGGCCAGGCTGGGAGAGTTGGGGCTGTTCAGCCTGGAGGAGAGAAGGCTCCAAGGAGACCTTAGAGCAGCTTCCAGTACCTGAAGGGGCTCCAGGAGAGCTGGGGATGGACTCTGGACAAGGGCTGGGAGTGCCAGGCTGAGGAACAATGGCTTTGAGCTGGGAGAGGAGAGACTGAGAGTGGAGAGGAGGAAGAAATGGTTGAGAGTGAGGCTGGGGAGGCTCTGGCACAGGCTGTCCAGGAAGGTCCCTTCCAACCCAAACCCTTCTATGAATAAAACATCAGAGGAACAAGACCTGTGCTCAGTGTTGATGTTTGAAGAGTTCCTCATGTACCTGGCAAAGAAGCTGAGCAACAAGCTCCCAAGAAGCCTCCCTTGTGCTGTCCAGGCAGGCACAGACCTACAGGTGAGGTCAGCTGTAAACCCTCTCCTGGTTAAACTCTCTTCTGGCTAACCTACAGCTGTGAAGCTTGTAGGAATTGTCTCTGGTCTCTTGTGGGTGAGAGGTGCACTGACTGCCTCCATAGCTCCTCCCTGGCCTTTGCTGCTGTTACCTGCCTGACCCATAGGGCTTAGAGGAGGGGGAAATGTGAGGCACCAGCTCAGCCTGCAGTGAGTCAAGGCTGGGAGATGATCCTGAAGGTGCCCACTGAAGACTGGATGTGTTGAAGCCGTTCTGGTGTCAGTGCCTCATTTATCAGCCTCCCTCAGTGTGCTCTGGCAGTGGCCTTGGCTCTTCCTGAAGGCTGAGTGACTCTGCTCAGTGCTGCTCAGCACCCCTGGCCAGGGAGGCAGAATCAGTCAGGGCAGCCCTCTGCCCACACAAGCTTTTAGCTCTCAGCCCTGCCTGGCTCCAGCTGTGCTGCCCTGGCTTTGCAGTGGGGGCTTAACAAAGCTCACAACAGCAAACCCTTCTGGGTTTGGAGCCACACAGGACTCTGGATGTGGTGAGGGGAGACAAGGGAGGGAAATAGCTGACCCAGAGCCTCCTTCTTTACCCCTTTCAGGCATAACAGAGCCTCCAGCCCTGCTGGGTTTGTGCTGCTGGAGAAAAGGACCAACGTGGTGATGAGGGCGAGGATGAAGCTGAGAGGAGGCTGCAGGGCTCTGGGGAGTGGTGCCATGGCTCTGCATGCTGCCTCTGCCAGGCATGCCCCCTCCCCTCCATGGCTTTGGGGGCTCTGGCAGCAAGACCCTCCCTCCTTTCTCTCACTAGCCCAGTCAGGCTAACATCTGCTGGCTTCTGGGCAGAGGAAACACAGCTACTGAACAGGCTGCCCAGAGAGGTTGTGGAGCCTCCTTCTCTGGAGCCTGTCAAGCCCCATCTGGATGTGTTCCTGTGTGACCTGTGCTGGATTCTATGGTCCTGCTTTGGCAGGGGAGGGTTGGACTGGATCATCTCCAGTGGTCCCTTCCAACCCTTAACAGCCTGTGAGCAGCAGCCCCTCCAAAGGCACAGCCCAGGACAAGGATGCTACACCCCACACAGGCTGGCAGCGCTGCAGAGACTGAAACCCCATCTCCAGCAGCCCTGTCTAGTGCTGACCTGGGGCTTCTGCCATCAAAACAGGTTGGACTTGATGATCTTTGAGGTCTTTTCCAACCTTATTGACTCTATGAAAACCAAGGCACAGAGCTCCAGAGGCAGGAAAAGCTTTTCACTGGACATCCCTCTCCAGTGCTCAGCCCCCAGTCAGCTCTGCGGCGCTGGCCCTGCTGCATCCCAACTCCCCTCCTCAGCAGCAGAGCTGCAGTAATGCTGCCCTTCCCCACAGACCCTCCTGCTGGAGCTCCTGCCTGGATGGTGACTCCTGAGGCAGAAAGATACCTCCTGCTGGCAGCTGCCCTTCTTGGGCAGCACCCCTGCTGCACACCACAGCCCTGAGTTCCCTTCCATCCTTTTTCCTTCTAAATCTGCAGCCTGGAGGGGGCCACCAAGAGGAGCAGCTTGGCAGTGATGCCAGGGTGTCAGCCTCCTCCCACTCCTGGAGATCAAAACTAGGTTATTTTGGGCCAGACTCTTTTTCTGGTATAAACTGGCAGAGCCTCTTTGCCCTCTGTGAATGGAGAGGGCCATTTGCATTTGTACCATCACCTGGGGGGGCTAATTGCTTGGCACTCCTTGAAGACCTGACCAGATGGCAGCAGAGCTGATGGACTGTTCTTCTTCATCTCAGCTGCTCTCAGGAGAGGCACAGATTTTTGCCCCCACTGCTGTGAAGTGCTTGGGCAGGGCAGTGCTCCAGGCCTGAGCTCTTGGGGACAGCTGAGGGCAAGGATACCTTTGCTTCCAGTGAGGAGAGCTGGTGCAGAGTCCAGGCTGGTGCTGCAACATCACAGCACCCCAAGATGCCATCACCTCAAACCCCTCAGTGTTTCTCTCTGAGCTGGTGGTCCCACTTTTGACCACTTCAGTGTCCCAACCCAGCTTACCTGTGGCCAGCTAAGGTCACATTTCTTCTCATGCTAACACTGCTCTTCAGTTCCACTCAACCTGCTTCCCTCCTTGCTCTCCCCTGGGTGAACAAGTGTGTTTAAGTCTCCTCCTGTTCAACAAACTCTTCAGTCCCCAACATCTGCATGCCTTGCTGGGTCCCTCCTCACCTGGCATCCTCTTTTAGATGGATGGAAGTCTCACAAAGGCTTCTGCAACGCCTGGAAAGCTTCCTTGGTTTTACAAAGCCACTGCTCCTAGCTCATCCTTTCCAGTCCTGCTGGCTCCTCTTATTCATAGAATAGAGATCATAGAATTGTTAGGTTTGGAAGTGACCTCAAGGATCATCTAGTTCCAATCCCACTACCCTGGGCAGGGACACCAGCTTAGGAACTGGAAAGGACCTCAAGGATCATCTAGTTCCAGCCACCTGCCATGGCAGGGACACCAGCTGATGAGCTGGAAAGGACCTCAAGGATCATCTAGTTCCAGCCACCTGCCATGGGCAGGGACACCAGCTTATGAACTGGAAAGGACTTTAGAGATCATCTAGTTCCAGCCACCTGCCATGGCAGGGACACCAGCTTATGAGCTGGAAAGGACCTCAAGGATCATCTAGTTCCAACCACCTGCCATGGGCAGGGACACCAGCTGGTGAGCTGGAAAGGACCTCAAGGATCATCTAGTTCCAAGCAGCTGCCATGAGCAGGGACAGCTCCTCCTAGCCCAGCTTGCTCAAGCCCCTGTCCCACCTGGCTTACAACACTTGGAAGCTTGGAGTCTCCACAACTCCTCTGGGGAACCTGCTCCAGAGCCCCACACCCCCCCAGGGAAGAATTTCCTCCTAATGTCTGATCTGAAGCCAGCTTCTTCCAGTTTGAAGCCATGACCCCTCACCTTGTCTCACCAGGCCTTTGGAACAAGTCTTCTCTGGCTTGCCTGTAGCTCCCTTCAAACCCTGGCAGGCTGCTCCAAGGTCTTGCAGCAGCCTTCTCAGCCCCAGGCTGAACAGTCCCACTGATAAGCTCTGTGACTGATAATGCTTCCCACAGGATGAGCTGCCAAGCCTGCAGCCCACAGGCACTGCTTATTTTTGGTGTTGCTCAGGCAAAGCTGCTCTATTTTTTTTTCCTCCACTCCTGGGGCTGTCTTGCAACTCCTTTCGTCCCTTGGCACCCTTGCTGTTCCTGGCACACCACTGCAGATGTGGACAACTCCAAGCCAGCTCCAGCTGTGCCCTAGGAAAACACACCTGGGAAACTCTCCCCCCTCCCCAAGCTGCTCACAGCCAGCAGGAGATGCCCACAGGAGCCAGCAGAGCAGCAGCTCCAGCTTCAGAGGGCTGCAAGAAGCCGCTGCCCACTGGATGGGTGGGCTAAACACTGCCTTAGTTCCACTCTTAGCTCTTAAAAATACACAGGGATGTGTCACAGGCTCATAAAATGGTCTGGTTTGAAGGGAACTTAAAACACCATCTAGTTCCCAGCCCCTGTGCTGGGCAGGGGCACCCTCCCCTAGAGCAGCTTGCTCAAGGGCCTTGAACACCTCCAGGGAGAGAGCATTCACAACCTCCCTGGGCCACCTGTGCCACAACCATTGCTAAACCTCTCCTTGAAATGGAAATCACAGAGCTGGCAGGGCTGGAAGGGAGCTCCAGGCTCAGCCAGCCCCAACCCCCTGCCATGCCCAGGGACACCTCACACCACAGCAGCTTGCTCACAGCCACCTCCAGCCTGGCTGCAAACACCTCCAGCCAGGAGGCTTCCACCACCTCCCTGGGCAGCCTGGGCCAGGCTCTCACCACCCTCCTGCCCAACAACTTCTTCCTCACAGCCAAGCTCCAGCTCCCCACTTCTACTTCTGCTCCAGCCCCCCCACTCCTAGCCCTCCTTCACCCCCTCCAAAGTCCCTCCCCAGCTTGCTTGCAGCCCCCTGCAGCTCCTGCAAGGCCACCAGAAGGTCTCCTGGGAGCCTTTTCCTCTCCAGCCTGCACAAGCCCAACTCTCTCAGGCTGTGCTCAGAGCAGAGCAGCTCCAGCCCTCTGCTCCTCCTCCTGGCCCTGCTCTGGACACCTTCCAGCCCCTCCAGAGCCTTCCTGGCACAGAGGCTCCAGAGCTGGCCCCAGAGCTGCAGCTGTGGGCTCAGCAGAGTGGAGCAGAGGGGCAGAATCCCCTCCCTGGCCCTGCTGGCCACACTTCTCTTGCTGCAGCCCAGGCTCTGCTTGGCTCTCTGGGCTGCAAGTGCTCCTTGCTGGCTCCTGTGGAGCTTCTCCTCCCCCAGCACCCCCAAGGCCTTTTCTCCAAGGCTGCTCTCCAGCCAGTCCCTGCCCAGCCTGGATCAGTGCTTGGGATTGCCCTGCCCCAGCTGCAGGACCTTGCAGCATTTGGCCTTGTTGAACCTCCTGAGGCTGTCGCGGGCCCAGCTCTGCAGCCTGTCAAGGTCAAGGGGCTGTTAAACAGAGGTTTGAGTGATGGTGCCCAGCACACCCCAAGAGCTGTCTGGGCTGAACCCCCTCCAAGGTGCACTTGAGAAGAGACAGGTTCTTATAAATTAACATTTATTGAAAATATCACATCAGCCTTTACTTTGCTCTTTGGGCCCAGTGCAAAAGGCAGCTACTGACCATGGAGAAGTGCCAAAGCAGCTCCAGAAAATGAAAGACCAACTACACTTGATAGTAGGGATCAGGCTCTTTAATCTGGTGGAGCAGGGAGAGTGGGGGGGTGGGGGGGTGAAGGGAACCACCTGGTTTGGGGCTCTGAGACACAGCCTCCGGCCTCGCCTTCACGCAGATCCGTCATTAAAAGCCACTGGGGAGCAGTAAGACATGCATCTAAAAACTGAGAGGAGGGGCAGCATCCATTAAACAGGCTACCTGGAGAGTTGGGGGGTGGGAGGAGGAGTAAAACAAGGGAAGCACCAGGGCTCCAGGGCCCTCCTAGAGGGGAGGGTGGAAGCGCCGCTCGCCTGCGCCGCGGGGAGCGGCTCCCGCTCCGGCCCCCCCCGCCCCTCGGCTGTGGGGATGAGCTTCTTTGGAAAAGCAACCCTCAAAGGCCTGGCCAGAGCAGGCTGCCCTCAGACCCCCAGCTTGTTGGCCTGGGTCAGGACAACCTTCAGGACAGGCATGAAAGCAGAGGTCTCGCTGAAGTTGCTGGTGCTGACGATGTGCGTGTGGATGTTCAGCCCCTCCTGGTAGTTGCGGCCCTCGATGCTCTTCACCATGCTGTGCAAGCCGCTGAGGATGGCTGGGGAGAGCTGCAAGGGAGCCAGGCAAGGCAGGTCAGCAGAAAGCAAGGCCTGCCTGCACACACCCTCCCTGCTAGCAGAGCTTCTCCAACCCCAATGGTTCTATCAATAACCAGATGTGGTGCTGCAGGACGTGGGCTGGGGGTCACAGAGGTGTTGGGTAGGAAGTTGTCATCACAGAGTCACAAAGGTTGGAAGAGACCTCAAAGATCATCAAGTCCAACCTGGCACCACAGACCTCATGACTAAACCATGGCACCAACTGCCACATCCAAGCCCCTCTTGAACACCTCCAGGGATGGGGACTCCACCACCTCCCTGGGCAGCACATTCCAATGGGCAATCACTCTCTCTGTGGAGAATTTCCTCCTAACATCCAGTCTAAACCTCCCCTGGCACAGCTTCAGACTGTGTCCTCTTGTTCTGGTGCTGGGGGCCTGGCAGAAGAGACCAACCCCCAGCTGGCTACAACCTCCCTGCAGGGAGTTGGAGAGAGCAATGAGGTCTCCCCTGAGCCTCCTCTTCTCCAGGCTAAGCAACCCCAGCTGAACTTGACTTACTAGTGCTTCTGGGGAAGTGCATGGACACACTCAGGAAACTGACTTGGGAAGCCCAGCCCAAGGGCCTGGAGCTGCTGGAGTGGGTCCAGAGATGATCAGAGAGCCTATGGGGACAGGCTTGGGAGGGCTGGGACTGTTCAGCCTGGAGAAGAGAAGGCTGCAGGGAGACCTCAGACCAGCCTTCCAGTACCTGAAGGGGCTCCAGGAGAGCTGGGGAGGGACTTTGGGCAAGGGCTGGGAGTGCCAGGCTGAGGAACAATGGCTTTGAGCTGGGAAAGGGGAGATGGAGACCCTTGTGAGGCTGTGCAGGTGCTTCTGCAGAGGGGTTGGGGACACCTCAGAGCTTCTCACAGGGCATACAGATACCAGTGCCTGGCTGGTTTATGAGCCATGGTAAATCCTAGAATGGTTTGAGTGGGAAGGGACCTTAAAGATCATCCAGTTCCAATCCCCTGCCATTGGCAGGGACACCTCCCACTAGAGCAGCTTGCTCAAGGCCCCATCCAACCTAAGCCTTGAGCACTTCAAGGCTTGGAGCTTCCAAATGGGAACAACCTATTCCAGTCTCTCCTCACCCTCACTCTCAACAATTCCTTCCTCATCTCCAGTCTGAATCTGCTCTATCCCAGCTCAAGGCCATTGTTTCTCATCCTGGCCCTCCAAGCCTTTGTCACAAGTCCCTCCCCAGCTCTCCTGTAGAAAGAGCAAGCACCTGCAGAGGAACCCACAGCACTGCTGAGGCTCTTGGCCACCCCTGCAACATGTGCTGGGGCTGGGGGGAGGCAAAGCAGGACTTACTGTCTGCTCCCTCAGCTTGTCATAGAGGAACTCCAGGCGCTTGTTGGCATCGTCAAGCTTCCTCTTGGTTTGCTGCAAGAGAAAGGAACTCATTAGCACAGGGCCACAGAGCCCTGGCAGCTGGAGGAGACCTTTAAGATCAGCCAGCCTGACCATCAACCCAACCCAAGTTACTCAGGGGAAAGGAAAACAAGATGCAGTCTCCTGAAGCAGTAAGCCAGGAGCTGGCTCCTCTGGGGTATCACAGTCTCACAGTATCACTTAGGTTGGAAAGGACTTCGAGGATCATTGAGTCCAACCTATCAACACAGACCCCATGCCTAGACCATGGCACCAAGTGCCACGTCCAGTCACCTCTTGAACACCTCCAGGGATGGGGACTCCACCACCTCCCTGGGCAGCACATTCCAATGATGAATGACTCTCTCGGTGAAGAACTCCCTTCTCACCTCCAGTCTAAACCTCCTCTGGCACAGCTTGAGACTGTGTCCTCTTGTTCTGGTGCTGGTTGCCTGGCAGAAGAGACCAACCCCTTCCTGGCTACAACCACCTTTCAGGTAGTTGTAGAGGGCAATGAGGTCTCCCCTGAGCCTCTTCTCCAGCCTAAACAACCCCAGCTCCCTCAGCCTCTCCTCACAGGGCTGTGCTCAAGGCCTCTCCCCAGCTTTGTTGCCCTTCTCTGGACACCTTCAAGTCTCTCAATGTCCTTCCTAAACTGAGGGCCCCAGAACTGGACACAGGACTCAAGCTGTGGCCTAAGCAGTGCTGAGCACAGGGCACAAGGACTTCCCTGCTCCTGCTGGCCACACTCTTCCTAATGCAGGCCAGGATACCATTGGCCCTCTTGGCCACCTGGGCACACTGCTGGCTCATGTTCAGGCAGCTGTCAATCAGCACCCCCAGGTCCCTCTCTGTTTGGCAGCTCTCAGCCACTCTGACCCCAGCCTGTAGCACTGCCTGGGGTTGCTGTGGCCAAAGTGCAGCCCCTGGCACTTGGACTTGTTGAATGCCATCCTGTTGGCCTCTGCCCATCTGTCCAGCCTGGCAAGGTCCCTCTGCAGAGCCCTTCTGCCCTCTAACTGACCAACATCTGCTCCTAACTTGCTGTCATCTGCAAACTTGCTGCTGACTGACTCCATCCCCTCCTCCAGATCATCAGTGAAGATGTTGAAGAGGCTGGGGCCCAGCACTGCTCCCTGGGGCACAGCACTGGTGCCTGGCTGCCAGCTGGCTGTGGCACCATTCACCACCACTCTCTGGGCTCAGCCTCCAGCCAGTTCCTAACCCAGCTCAGAGTGTAGTGGTCCAAGCCACGAGCTGACAGCTTGGCCAGCAGTTTGCTGTGGGGGATGGTGTCAAAGGCCTTGCTGCAGTCCAGGCAGACCACATCCACAGCCTGCCCCACATCCACCAGGCAGTCACCTGATCATAGAAGGAGATCAGGTTGCAGAGGCAGGAGCTGCCCTTCCTGAATCCCTGCTGGCTGGCCCTGAGCCCTTGGCCATCCTTCAGGTGCAGTTATTGCCGCCAGAGAGCTGGCTGCTCCCTGCGCTTGCTCCTCCTGTGGGTCTGCAGCTGGAATCACCCAGAGGAAGGTCTGTGCACCTTCAGGTGCCCCCAGGTGTGTGGAGGCTGGGGGACCTCCCAGAATGATAGAATGGTCCAGGCCAGGTGGGACTTCCAAAGCTCATCCAGTCCAACCCCCTCTGCAGTCAGCAGGGACATCCCCAACTGGATCAGGCCTCACTGAGCCTCACCTTGAATGTCCCCAGGGAAGGAGCCTCAACCACCTCCCTGGGCAACCTGCTCCAGTGTTCCACCACCCCCATAGTGAAGAACCTGCTCCTAATATCCAGTCTAAGTCTCCTCTTCTCTAATCTGAAGCCATTGCCCCTGGCCCTGTCCCTGCAGGCCTTTGCAAAGGGACCAAGGGCAACGGCTTCTATCCTTCAGGTACTGCCAGGCTGCTATGAGGTCTCCCTGGAGCCTTCTCTTCTCCAGGCTGAACACCCCCAGCTCCCTCAGCCTGGCCTCAGAGCAGAGCTGCTCCAACCCCCTGAGCATTTTCATTGTCTCCTCTGGACCCTCTCCATCAGGTCCATGTCCTTCCTGTATTGAGGGCTCCAGACCTGCACACAGTACTCCAGGTGAGGTCTCCCCAGGGCAGAGCAAAGTGGCCTAGGCCCATAGCCAGTTCATTCCTTTGCCTCCACCCAAACCAGCCTGCTTCTGTGCCCCAGAACAAGAAGAGAGCTGGAACTGAACACTTTCCAGTGTTCCCAGCTTGAGCAGAGCACTGGGGGGAGGCTTTCTTCCCAACAGGGGAGCTCATGCTCATCCCTGCTGAAGCTGACCACAGGAAGTGACATGAAGAGCTCAGAGTCTTCTTGCCATATGTCCACCTTCCACCTGCTGGAAGCTGTGCTCTTGGCCCCAGACTGTCCCAGCTGAGCACAAGGCTTTGTGGGACAGTGGGTGGGACATGGAATGGGACATGGAATGGTTTGGGCTGGAAGGGACCTTAAAGATGATCCAGTTGCAACCCCCTGCCATGGGCAGGGACACCTCCCACCAGCCCAGGCTGTTCAAGACCTTGAACACCTCCAGGGAGGAGGCAGCCACAGCCTCCCTGGGCAATCTGTGCCAGAGTCTCCCCAGCCTCACTCTCAGACTGGAAATGAGGAAGAAATTGTTGAATCTCCCCTCTCCCATCTCAAAGCCATTGTTCCTCATCCTGGCACTCCCAGCCCTTGCCCAAAGTCCCTCCCCAGCTCTCCTGGAGCCCTTCAGGCACTGGAAAGCTGCTCTGAGGTCTCCCTTGGAGCCTTATCTTCTCCAGGCTGACCAGCCCCAACTCTCCCACAGCCTGTGCCCCCAGGGGAGGTCCTGCAGCCCTCTGACCAAGCTGTCATTGTCCCTCACCCTGTCACTCCCAGCCCTTCTCAGAACTCCTGTGGTAGTTTCAGGCTGTGCCTTTAAATTGTTTCCCCCCACAGATCCTGAGCAGAGAAGCAGTTAAAATGTCAATAAACCACTGTTGGGTGGCAAAAGGAAAACAAAGATCAATCTAAACCACCCCCACTGGAGAGATCTACCACAAGATTGGTTGTACCCAAACAATTTCCTCCTCTCTTCCTGCCGCTTTGCTCTGGAGAGATCCTAACTTGCTTCTGCTTGACCTGGGCTGCGCTGTTTTGGTGTTAACTCCTCTGCTCCTTCCTCCCTTCTTTTGTCCAGGGGGGTCAGGGGTAGGCAGGGAAGGAGAAGCTGGCAGCTTCCCCTGCTCTTTGAGCTGGGTGGGCTCTTGTGCTGTTCATTAGTTGCAGACCCCTGTCAATACTGTAACTCCTGGACCTTTTGTCCCCATTCTTACACAGGCACAGCAGAATTCCAACAAGTTGTTCATTTACTAAGGCAGTTACCACTTTTCTAGCTCAGAAGCCAAGCTTCATTTGAGGTACTATGAAGGCCAGTGATGAGAGAAGGATCCTCAGCCCAGATGGGCTCAGCTTGCATCCCCTTGTAGACTGCAGTCCTGCCTGGAAACACAGCTCTCACTTGCTTCCAGCTGGGCTGGCAAAGGTGATGGTGGGGGGGGGAGGGGGAATTTCAACCCACCACACTTTGCTACACACTGCAAGCAGTAAGAAGAAGGAAGCTGCCTGAGGGAGGGGTTGTGGTGAGCTGTGCCTTCACCCCAAACACTCTGGGCACACCCCACAGACCTACCGGGTCGGAGGCAGACAGCAGGCACCTCTGGATGAGAGCCTCAAAGGTGGTCTTCAGAATAAGGTGCTCCTCAGGGATGGGCTTCTTGGTTATCTTCTCTGTTGGCAGGGCCTGCACATGCTGAGAAACAAGGGAGCAGGGTGAGGCTGTTCCAGGGAGTTCTGTATTCAGTTCGCCCCAGTGGCATTGCTGGGCAGCTGAGCACAACCCCAGCTCCTTCCCTCTGGGGAGGTGACACCATCAGCAGCTGCTCTCACTCCCTCTGGAGGGCTGGGAAGTTGCAGAAGGAAGCAGCTTGCTGCTCCAGGACGTTCATAGGCCCACAGGATGTCAGGAGTTGGAAGGGACCTCTGCAGATCATCCAGTCCAACCCTGCCCCTGCCAGAGCAGGGCCATAGAAGCCAGCACAGGTCACAGAGGAGCACATCCAGATGGGGCTTCAAAGTCTCCAGAGAGGGAGACCCCAGAAGCCCTCTGGGCAGCCTGTTCCAGAGCTCTGTGAGCCTCACAGGGAAGAAGTTCCTCCTCGTGGTGAGGTGGAGCCTCCTGGGCTGCAGTTTGTATCCAGACGAACTGCAAAGCAGCAGTGTCTGGGTGGAGAGGGCAGGAGCAGAGTGCCAGTGTGGTGCAGAGCTGGAGACCAAAGACTCTGCAGAGGCCTTTGGGAGCACAAGAGGGGCCCCCAGGCAAGGCTCCCCTGATGCACACACACACCCCACCCCCACCCCGTGCCCGCCGGGGCTGCCTTACCTGGATGGCATTGCCAATGGGGGCCCCGGGAGCCCCCTCCGTGCTGGGCTTGGAGGCAGCAGGCGGCAGGATGCAGGGCCCTGGGGGCTGGGGTGCAGGGGAGAAGCCCCCCTGGCCTGGGGGCCCTGGCAGCAGCTGCTGTGGGGGCTGGAAGCCAGGCGTGCCCAGGAGGGGGGCCGGAGCCGGGGGCTGCTGCAGCGGGCACTGGGCCTCTGCCAGCGGGTTCATGATGGGGGAGGTGATGGGCACCGGGGGCTGGAAGTTATCAGGGACCTGGGCAACAAAAGCAGACAGGGCATTGGTGCTGCTGTGGGCACAGCACAGCACCCAGCTCCTACAGACCACCCCTCTCCCCCCCAGCAGCCAGCAGCTCTGCTCTGCAGAGTCCCCAGGACACAGAAGTGCCAGGGGCAGGCAGCACAGGAGCACACCCTGGCCACACCAACCCTTCCCCTGGCTGCACTGCACAGGGGGAAGTGCCCTGGAGCCCCCACTCCTGTCTGGCCTGCCCCTGGCACAGCAGCCACCTCAGATCACAGCCACTCACCCTCACTGGAAAGAAGTTTCTCCTCATGTTGAGCTGAAACCTTCTCTGCTCCACTTTGTGGCCATTGCTCCTTGGCTTATCACTGCACACCACCCAACAGAGCTTGGCCTCCTCCCCTTGCCCCCCACCCCTCAGCTATTGATAGGCATTGATCAGATCCCTCTCAGCCTGCTCCTCTCCAGGCTAACCACCCCCAGGGCTCTCAGCCTCTCTCCACAGGGGAGATGCTCAAGTCCCCAACTCCTCCTCCGGGCTCTCCCCAGCAGCTCTCCCTTGGGCTCTCCCCAGCAGCTCTCCCTTGGGCTCTCCCCAGCAGCTCTCCCTTGGGCTCTCCCCAGCAGCTCTCCCTTGGGCTCTCCCCAGCAGCTCTCCCTTGGGCTCTCCCCAGCAGCTCTCCCTTGGGCTCTCCCCAGCAGCTCTCCCTTGGGCTCTCCCCAGCAGCTCTCCCTTGGGCTCTCC
This sequence comes from Melanerpes formicivorus, assembly GCF_026170545.1. NCBI lineage: Eukaryota > Metazoa > Chordata > Aves > Piciformes > Picidae > Melanerpes > Melanerpes formicivorus. The sequence goes on along the minus strand of NW_027142481.1, from coordinate 870,766 downwards.
CCAGCAGCTCTCCCTTGGGCTCTCCCCAGCAGCTCTCCCTTGGGCTCTCCCCAGCAGCTCTCCCTTGGGCTCTCCCCAGCAGCTCTCCCTTGGGCTCTCCCCAGCAGCTCTCCCTTGGGCTCTCCCCAGCAGCTCTCCCTTGGGCTCTCCCCAGCAGCTCTCCCTTGGGCTCTCCCCAGCAGCTCTCCCTTGGGCTCTCCCCAGCAGCTCTCCCTTGGGCTCTCCCCAGCAGCTCTCCCTTGGGCTCTCCCCAGCAGCTCTCCCTTGGGCTCTCCCCAGCAGCTCTCTGTCTCTCTGCACCTGGGGAGCCCAGAGCTGGGCACAGGATTGCAGCTGTGGGCTCAGCAGGGCAGAGCAGAGGGGGAGCAGAACCTCCCCAGCCCTGCTGGCCACACTCTCCTTACTGCCCCCCAGGATCCCATTAGGCTCTCTTGGCCAGGAGGGCATTTTGCTGTCCCATGCAGAACTTGCTGCCCACCAGGTCTTTGTGGAGCTGCTCTCCAGCAGGACAGCCCCTACCCTGTCCTGGTGCCTGCTGTGATTCCTCCCCTAGGTGCAGGACCCTGCACTTGTCCTTACTGCACTGCATAGAGAGGAAGATTCCAGCCCCCTGGCTACCAAGTGGTGCCAGGCTTCAGCTGGAAAAAGCAAACCCAAGGCAGCAGCACAGGCAAGCTATAAAAGCAGTGAATCACAGCCAGACCCTTTGGAGGGCTGGGGGACAGCCTCCCTGAGCTGGAAAACCAGTGGCAAACGCTTGCTGGGGGCTTAGAAAGCTGCCAGATGGTTGTGGCTGCCAACAGCCCCTGCGGTGAGTCACCGACAACATCCTGAACCATCTCCCCCCCCGCGGTGGACATCGGGGAAACAAACACAGCAACATTTCTGACAGGGCTTTGTTCCACCCCCAGCAAGGGAAACACAACAAACACAGCTCAAAGGGAGGCAGCCCTCCAGCCCTGCCTGGGGCACACACACACACACAGCAGCTGTTTGGAGGAGGCTGCTGCTTGCTGTGCTCCCAGGGCCAGCAGTTAGGCTCAGACTGCTTCCCTCCTCTATCTCCTCCTCCTCCTTCAGAGCCTGAAGCTCCAGGAGGCAGCATGCCCAGGGAGGTGGTGGAAGCTCCATCCCTGGAGGTTTGGAAGGGGATGTGTGGCTGTGAGCAGCCTGATCTAGTGTGTGGTGGCCCTGCCCATGGTAGAGGGGTTGGAACTGATTGCCAGGGCTGGAAGGGATCCCAAGGATCATCCAGTTCTGATCCCCCCTGCCCTGGCCAGGGACACCTCACACTGAATCAGGTTGCTCACAGCCACATCCAAGCTGGCACTGAACACCTCCAGGGAGGGGGCATCCACAGCCTCCCTGGGCAACCTGTGCCAGTGTCTCACCACCCTCACTCTCAATTTCATCCTCATCTCCAGGTTCAATCTCCCCTCTCTGTTTCAGCACCAGCTCCAGGTATGGAGATTGTATCACAGAGTTGTCAGGGCTGGAAGGGAGCTCCAGGCTCAGCCAGCCCCAAGCCCCTGCCATGGGCAGGGACACCTCACACCACAGCAGCTTGCTCACAGCCACCTCCAGCCTGGCTGCAAACACCTCCAGCCAGGAGGCTTCCACCACCTCCCTGGGCAGCCTGGGCCAGGCTCTCACCACCCTCCTGCCCAACAACTTCTTCCTCACAGCCAATCTCCAGCTCCCCACTTCTACTTCTGCTCCAGCCCCCCCACTCCTAGCCCTCCCTCACACCCTCCAAAGTCCCTCCCCAGCTTGCTTGGAGCCCCCTGCAGATCCTGGAAGGCCACCAAAAGGTCTCCTGGGAGCCTTCTGGAACTACAGTTAGATAATGGTTGGACTCAGTGATCTTAAAGGTCTTTTAGAATAGAATAAACCAGGTTGGAAGAGACCTTCAAGGTCATCGAGTCCAACCTATCACCCAACACCACCTAATCAACTAACCCATGGCACCAAGCACCCTATCAAGTCTCCCCCTGAACACCTCCAGTGATGGGGACTCCACCACCTCCCTGGGCAGCTCATCCCAGTGGCCAAACCCTCTTGCTGGGAAGAATTTCTCCTCACCTCCAGCCTAAACCTCCCCTGGCACAGCTTGAGACTGTGTCCTCTTGTTCTGATGCTGGGGGCCTGGCAGAAGAGACCAACCCCCAGCTAGCTGCAACCTCCCTGCAGGGAGTTGGAGAGAGCAAGAAGGTCTCCCCTGAGCCTCCTCTTCTCCAGGCTAAGCAACCCCAGCTCCCTCAGCCTCTCCTCACAGGGCTGTGCCCCAGACCCCTCCCCAGCCTTGTGCCCCAGACCCCTCCCCAGCTTTGTTGCCCTTCTCTGGACACCTTCCAGCAGCTCAACCTCTTTCCTAACCTCAGCAGCCCAGAGCTGGACACAGGACTCAAGCTGTGGCCTCAGCAGTGCTGAGCACAGGGCACAAGGACTTCCCTGCTCCTGCTGGCCACACTCTGCCTGACCCAGGCCAGGATGCCCTTGGCCTTCTTGGCCCCCTGGGCACACTGCTGGCTCCTGTTCAGTTGCTGTCCCCCAGCACCCCCAGGTCCCTCTCTGCCTGGCTGCTCTCAGCCACCCTGTCCCCAGCCTGTGGCACTGCCTGGGGTTGCTGTGGCCAATGTGCAGCCCCTGGCACTTGGATGTGTTCAATCTCCTGCCCTTGGCCTCTGCCCATCTGCCCAGCCTGGCAAGGTCCCTCTGCAGAGCTCTGCTCCCCTCTCACAGCTCAGCTCCTGCCCCCAGCTTGCTGTCAGCTGCACATTCACTGCTGATGGACTCCATCCCCTCCTCCAGATCATCAATGAAGATATTGATCAGGCTGGGGCCCAGCACTGCTCCCTGGGGCACAGCACTGGTGCCTGGCTGCCAGCTGGCTGTGGCACCATTCACCACCACTCTCTGGGCTCAGCCTCCAGCCAGCTCCTCACCCAATGCAGTGTGCTCCTGTCCAAGCCATGGGCTTGGAGCTGCAGCTTTTGTTTGCTGCTGACTCTTTTTTCCCTCCCTTTCCCTGCCAATTGGCTTCCCAGGAGCAACTTCAGCTGCTGCTTATCAAGGGCCCAGCACACCCCTGTGTCAAGGTAGGATTTTCTAGGGTACCTTCTTCTTGGCAGCTCTGTTCAGGGCAGGAGGGTCATTCCATCCATTCTGAGGTCCTGGACAGGGAGAAAAGAGAAACTCTGAGTACCTCAGAGGAGGGCAGTGATGCCTTCTGGAGCTCAGCAGGGCCAGCTCCCCACCATGGCTCCACTGGCAGAGGCTTCTGCCCTTCACTGGGAGGCAGAAGAGCTGCTGTGCCAACCAGAGCCTCCCAACACCCCACCAGAGCCATCAAACCCTTTGGGCTCTGCACCCACTGCTCAGGTTTGGCAGCTGGACCAATCTGCTCTTGGCTTTGAGAGAAGCTGATTAGTTGGGGGTAGGTTTAATCATTATAATTAACTGTGTTTTTAACTCTTGCAGGACAAATCTCTTTGAGCAGACATGCTTGGAAGGAGCAGAGATTGCCAACCATGCCCCAAGCAGCTCTGCCCCACAGCCTGGGTGCCTGAGGACAGCTTCAGCTAGCACGGAATTGGTACCACAGAGGCAATCAGAACTGGTTTGGATCCCCTTTTTGTTTGCTTGCTTGCCCTGATCAATGTTAACCTTCTAATACACATCAATCCAGCAGCACAGGTGTCAGAAACCACAGGCAAAGGAGGACATCATGAAGCTGCCTCCACTTCCCATGAGCTGCTTGCTGTGGCAGACACAGGCCAGCTCAGGCACAGCCAAGTGACTACATGACAGTCAAGGCAGAAGGAAAAAGAGGCCTCAGGGGCAACAAGAGGCCTTCAGTATTTCAGGGCAGCTTCACCCAGCCATCCCTGGTGAGACAGCAGGGTCATGAGTGCAGGTTTGCCCTGCCAGCCAACGTGCTTCTGGCTGCCTGCTGTCCCACAAACAGAGCAGAGCTGCTGGAGCAAGGTGGCAAACCTGTAGCTTGGCACACCCAGGGCAGTTCCTTGGAGAGCAGAAGCAGCACAGAGGATGTCTGAGCCAACTGGCTCACTCTGGGCTGCTCTGTGTGCATGATTGCTACACCCAAGCCCACAATTAGTGCCTCAGCCCTGCTGCCCCCCATGCCACCAGAGAGCCTGTGATTGTCCCCAGCATCACCACAGCCTTGCAGAGCAACCAGGATGTACTGCACAAAGCCACAAATCCCCCCCCAGAACCCAGGAGGCTTTCCCCCCCCCAGCTTTTTATCTTCCCACCTAGCAGATGACTTCACCTCAGGCAGCAGAGCCTCACCAGCACTGCAGGATGTGCTCCATCTGCCTCTGAGCTTTTGTTGGAGCAAGTTCCACACCCAGGGCAGGTCAAAAAGGGGCTAAGTGAAAACACTGCTCAAAAGCCTTTCCACACCTGCAGTGCTACCTCCTGGCAGCCACAGGCCCCTGGGGGAGCTCCTCTGCTCCCTCCCTAGCCACAGAAATCCCAGGTGGGATCCCTGGGGGCAGTGGCAAGGCCTGAAGGCAATCTCCCAGCTGCTCATTGCCTGCCTGCAGTCATTTGCTCTGCCCCTCAGCCCCCAGCATTTGATTCTGTGGTTCAGAAGTGCAGATGCCTGGTTGCTGGCTTTTAAGGAAGGAATTAACCAACACTGGACTTGACTCAAGCTGGATTGGCAAGCAGGCATGGCACTGGATGCCCACTGCTGGGGGTCTGGCTTGATTGGTGTGGCTGTGATTAGGGTCAGCTCAGGTGGTACCTGTGAGGAGAGAGGCCTGGTCTGGAGCTGGGAAGTGATCTGCAGATAAAATGCAAAGAGAGCTGAGAAAAAAAAACCTGAGCAAGCCCAGCACTGTCCTTGGGAAAGGAGGAGAAGAACTGGTCTGGAATTCCTGACTGGCAAGGGAGCTTCCATCAAGCAGGAGGAGTCAGAGGAACAGCCTCTGAGGTTCCTGGGGGAGCTCCTACCAAGGTGTCCTCCTCTGACCACTGCAGCTGCTCTGGTGGTCCAGGCCAGGCAGCATGGGCACACATCTCTGCCCTTCCAAAGCAAGGGCTCCCAGGAGAGAATCAATAAGGTTGGAAAAGACCTCAGGGATCATCCAGTCCAACCTGGCACCCAGCACCTCCTGGCAACTAAACACCAAGGCTCCAAGTGCCACATCCAAGCTCCTCCTGAACACCTCCAGGGATGGGGACTCCACCACCTCCCTGGGCAGCTCATCCCAGTGGCCAATCTCTCTTGCTGGGAAGAACTTTCTCCTCCCCTCCAGCCTCAACCTCCCCTGGCACAGCTTCAGACTGTGTCCTCTTGTTCTGCTGCTGGGGGCCTGGGAGAAGAGCCCAACCCCCAGCTGGCTACAACCTCCCTGCAGGGAGTTGGAGAGAGCAAGAAGGTCTCCCCTGAGCCTCCTCTTCTCCAGGCTAAGCAACCCCAGCTCCCTCAGCCTCTCCTCACAGGGCTGTGCCCCAGACCCCTCCCCAGCCTTGTGCCCCAGACCCCTCCCCAGCTTTGTTGCCCTTCTCTGGACACCTTCCAGCAGCTCAACCTCTTTCCTAACCTCAGGAGCCCAGAGCTGGACACAGGACTCAAGCTGTGGCCTCAGCAGTGCTGAGCACAGGGCACAAGGACTTCCCTGCTCCTGCTGGCCACACTCTGCCTGACCCAGGCCAGGATGCCCTTGGCCTTCTTGGCTGATGTTAGGGTTCTTTCCTTCTTGTTTATATGGAGTTCTCTGGGACTCATCTAAGAGCTGGAGGAGGACAGAGTGTGCTCTTCAGACAGCTCCTAGCTTTTCCCCATAGCTCTCCAGCTGCAGGCAGGAGCTGTGTGCCAGCAGCCCACCCACATGAGCCACCTGGCCTCAGCCCCTCACTGTGCCCTGGGGTCCACCTCCTGCCCAAGTCTGGGTTCCTGCAGGTCTGACATTCTGTGTTGGCTGCTGAGGGAAACACAAGCAGCACTGAGAACTTCTCAAAGCTTTATACAAAGCCTGGCATGGACAACTTCTAATTCTGGAAGGAAATTTGGCCATGTGGACAATGACAGAACTGTAGGGGGTGGAAGGGACCTCTGGAGATCAAGTCCAAACCCCCCTGCCAGAGCAGGGGCACCTAAAGCAGGTCACACAGGAACACATCCAGGTGAGCCTTGAAAGTCTCCAGAGGAGACTCCAGCACCTCTCTGGGCAGCCTGCCCCAGGGCTCTGCCACCCTCACATTCAAGAAGTTCCTCCTCATGCTTAGATGGAACTTCCTGTGGTCAGGTTTGTGCCCATTGCCCCTTGTCCTGGCACTGGGGAGCACAGGGAAGAGTCTGGCCCCATCCTCCTGACAGCCACCCTGAGCTATTTGTAAGCATTGATCAGCTGCCCCTCAGCCTCCTCTCCTCCAGCCTGACCAGCCCCAGGGCTCTCAGCCTCTCCTCACAGGAGAGATGTTCCAGGCCCCTCAGCACCTCCCTGGCCCTCTGCTGGACTCTCTCCAGCAGCTCTCTGTGCTTCCTGAGCTGAGGAGCCCAGAACTGGACACCATACTCCAGGTGAGCCCTCACCAGGGCAGAGTAGAGGGGAAGGTGAACCTTCCTCTGCCTGCTGGCCACACTCTTCTTGATGCCCCCCAGGAAGCCCTTGGCCTTCTTGGCCACAAGGCCACACTGCTGGCTCATGGGCATCCTGCTGTCCCCCAGCACTCCCAGCTCCCTTGGCAGAGCTGCTCTCCAGCAAGGACAATGACTGCTCCCATTCCCTTGCCATGGAAGTGACACAGGGAAGATGAATTGGTCATTGATGTCTCTCATTCCTACAGCCCAGAGCTTCACCTGCTCTGAGCAAGCCACCCTGACTGGGTCCTTTTACTGCTAACAGTAAGCTTGGATTCACAGAGCTGGCAGGGCTGGAAGGGAGCTCAAGGCTCAGCCAGCCCCAACCCCCTGCCATGGGCAGGGACACCTCACTCCACAGCAGCTTGCTCACAGCCACCTCCAGCCTGGCTGCAAACACCTCCAGCCAGGAGGCTTCCACCACCTCCCTGGGCAGCCTGGGCCAGGCTCTCACCACCCTCCTGCCCAACAACTTCTTCCTCACAGCCAAGCTCCAGCTCCCCACTTCTACTTCTGCTCCAGCCCCCCCACTCCTAGCCCTCCCTCACCCCCTCCAAAGTCCCTCCCCAGCTTGCTTGCAGCCCCCTGCAGCTCCTGCAAGGCCACCAGGTCTCCTGGGAGCCTTCTCCTCTCCAGCCTGCACAAGCCCAACTCTCTCAGGCTGTGCTCAGAGCAGAGCAGCCCCAGCTGCAGGGAAGCCATTCTAAGCACCTTCTGAAAGCAAATGGCTTCCAAAACTGGGAGTTTGCTCAAAGCATAAAGCACAAAGTGCAGAACTCTCCCCACTTCTAGACTGTTCCATTCCCCCTAGTCCTATCCCTCCCTGGCTCCTGCTTCAGGTTCAGTGCCTGCCAGTGCTGCAAGCAGGGCAGGAAGAAAGAGCCATTTGCTTGTTCCTTGCATCCCTCTGGAGGTGCAGGAGCTGTGCTGTCTGCATTACAATGTGCTGCTCTGCAGCCCAGCCTGGAATCCCATCCAGCACACCTCTGCCTCTCTCCAGTGTGCTAAGTCCTCTGCCTGAAGGCCACAAAGCTGACATTGAGCTCAGGAGAGGGCAGGCTGCAGCATCTGCCACACAGGAGACTGAACCTGGCTGCAGGGTGGAGGGAAAAGGCCTCCTCTCTTGCCTTGTAGCCCTGCTGGCTGCTCAACAGCAGTCCCCTCTGATGTTTGAGAGAGCAAAAGAGCCTTTCCCTCTGACACATGATGTGTGAGTGTGAAGGCAGTGCCAGGAGAGCTGTGGGCTCCCAGGAGTGCTGCAGCCAAGACAAAGGCAAAGTGCTCTGCCTGCACTGCACCACCCCAGCTGGCTTTGAAAACAAGAGAGGGAAGGCCCAGTGTGGTCCTCAGCAGAGGAAACACCCCTGGAGCACCCCTCAAATCCTGCCTGCCACTCCCTCTGCTCCCTGCTCTGCAGATCTCAGCCTCCTCTCTCCACCTGGCTGGGAGGTGATCAGAGCAGGATCCCTCAGCACTTCCTGCACAGCTGCTCCCCAGGCTGCTGACCAAAGAGACAGGTTTGTTACCACAAGGTGAGGTCACTGTCCCCCAGCACACAGTTATGTCCAGGCAGTCCCAAGGAGACACAAGAGCCCCAGCTCAGCTCGTGCTCTCTCCCCATGCACACTCCAGCATGCTCTTAACAGCTCAGCCACACACATGGGACACTCAAAGGCCATGCAAAAGCATTTCTAAATCACTCCTGCTTGCCTGGGAAGGCATTCACAGCTCCCCTGAATCACACCCACAGGATGGGTTGGCTTGGAAGGGGCCTTGAAGATCATCCATGGGGAGGGACACCTCCCACCACATCAGCTTGCTCAAGGCCTCCTCCAGCCTGGCCTTTACCACTTCCACTGAGTGGTTAAGGGAGGGCCACAGTGGAAGCAAGCTGATGCCACAGCAAATGCTGTTTGAAGAGAAGCTGCTGCTGCTCCCCCAGCAGGGCTGCAGGAACACCTTCCCTCTGCAGACCTGGGATCACCTCTCCCCTGCAGCACAGGGGAAAGCTTGCTGGGCTCTGTATCCTGCTCTCCACCACACAGCAGGCTCTGAGGCCAGCCTCACAAGGTTGAAACTGTGCCTCCATCCACCCAGTGCTGCCCTGAGCCAAAGAGCTGTGCTAGTGGCAAGGCCTGGCTCACACCGCTGCTGCAGCAGCAGCACAGCTGTACCACTGCCACCTCTGTGGGGAAGGGTGGAGGGGGAGTGTGGTTTAGAAATGCTTTTCAGCTGAGCCTGTAGAAGCAAAAGCAGACCTTGCAGAGAGCATTCCCCAGGCAAAGGGGCAGGTTTCACTGTGTGAGGAAGCACAGCAGCACCTCCCTCCCCCTCCCTGCCTGCCCTGCTGTCCAAGCGCAGACCTGTTCTCTGGGATGCAGGAAGGTCACTGGTTGCAGGCAGAGTACCTGTTGGTCCAGGAGGTAATGCATAAGCCACAGAGGTTGCTGGTGGTCCTGGCCTGCCATGCTGAAAGGAAGTGCCAGAAGGAGGAGGGGGGAAGGAGGAGCCTGGGGTGAGGCTGGTCGGGGAGGGTTGAGGCTGCCCGGGGTACAGCGGGGAGGGCACGGAGGGGGCAGGGGCAGAGGAGAGGTAGGGAGGGGTGGTGTTGGGAGCAGGGTTAGGGTAAGAGGCTGAAGCAGGGGCAGTGAGAGGCTGCTGAAGCTGATAGAGTGCTGGTCCCCCTGTTCCACAGGAGTACTGCTGTGTGGCCTGATACACTACAAACAGGGAGAAAAGACAGGGGGTCAGTGAGCTGACAACGGGGAGCAGGCTCCACCTGCCTCTGCTTCCTTCTGCCCCTGCCTCCCCCTCATCCTCACCCTTCCCTCCTCCCCCCTGGCTCCCCCAGCTCTGCCTGCACTTGAAGGACTGCTCAAGACCTCAGCATGGCACAGGGAACAGGATGCCAGAGAAAGGGCTTCCTTGGCTGTAAGGGCTCCCATTCTGCCCCCAGACTCTCCTGCTGCCCAGGGTGGGGCTGAGGCATGTGGCCAACTGCAGAGCACTGTAACCCTCACCATGCCCCCCAGGGAAGGGAACCCCTGCCCCAGGCTGGCACAAAGGGAAAGCCTAGGCCAAGGGGGTGAGCAAGTCCCTGAGGTGAATGCAAGCTCACAGCCTCCCACTGCAGCTTAGCAACACTGCCTCTGCCCAGCTATAACCACTGTCTGCCTGCTTTGACTGTGCCAGGGCTCTGCCCCCCTCCTCCCTGCCCTCTGCTCCTGCCCTTATCTCCTCACCCCCTTCTGCATCTTCACAGAGGCCACATGAGCAGCAGCCCCACGTGGAGGGGTTGGGCTCCTCCTTGCCAGCCCCATGCTGCTTCTCCAGGACTCACTGAGGAGGGTTCTGATCCCAGCACACCCTTGGGAAGGGCCAGCTGAGGAGTGAGCTGTGGGCAGACACCTTCCAGCAAAGGACAGTGTCTGACAGGAGGTGCCTGATGGCTGGACCACAGCAAGGCACAACAGTCCTCAGATGTCATCTTGGGAGCTTTCCCCATGCCCCAGCAGCACAGAGCTGGCAGGGCTGGAAGGGAGCTCAAGGCTCAGCCAGCCCCAACCCCCTGCCATGGGCAGGGACACCTCACACCACAGCAGCTTGCTCACAGCCACCTCCAGCCTGGCTGCAAACACCTCCAGCCAGGAGGCTTCCACCACCTCCCTGGGCAGCCTGGGCCAGGCTCTCACCACCCTCCTGCCCAACAACTTCTTCCTCACAGCCAAGCTCCAGCTCCCCACTTCTACTTCTGCTCCAGCCCCCCCACTCCTAGCCCTCCCTCACCCCCTCCAAAGTCCCTCCCCAGCTTGCTTGCAGCCCCCTGCAGCTCCTGCAAGGCCACCGGAAGGTCTCCTGGGAGCCTTCTCCTCTCCAGCCTGCACAACCCCAACTCTCTCAGGCTGTGCTCAGAGCAGAGCAGCTCCAGCCCTCTGCTCCTCCTCCTGGCCCTGCTCTGGACACCTTCCAGCCCCTCCACAGCCTTCCTGGCACAGAGGCTCCAGAGCTGGCCCCAGAGCTGCAGCTGTGGGCTCAGCAGAGTGGAGCAGAGGGGCAGAATCCCCTCCCTGGCCCTGCTGGCCACACTTCTCTTGCTGCAGCCCAGGCTCTGCTTGGCTCTCTGGGCTGCAAGTGCTCCCTGCTGGCTCCTGGGGAGCTTCTCTCCTCCCCCAGCACCCCCAAGGCCTTTTCTCCAGGGCTGCTCTTCAGCCAGTCCCTGCCCAGCCTGGATCAGTGCCTGGGATTGCCCTGAGCTAGCTGCAAAGTGAGACTGGCTTGGTCTGAGCCCTCGCAGCCCCCAGGAGGGTGAGTGGCTACCCTCAGGTGAAGGTGGGGGGATTCTTTAGACCTTATCATCACTTTGCTCATGTCCCAGGGGGCTGGGGGCAGGGGAGCTGCTGGTACTCACGCTGAGGGTAGGCTGGGCGGGCGCCTGCCTGCGAGTAGAGGCTGTAGCCGGAGGCTGGAGCCTGCTGCGCCGGCACGGCAGGGCTGAGGGCGCCTGGCACGATGAAGCCTGCAGGAGGAGGGTTGTCTCCCTGTGGAAAGAGAAGGCAGGAGAAAGGGGAGGGGGGGAGATGGGGTTCAGTCAGCAGCAGGGAGGCAGTGCTGAAGCCAAACTGTACCACGGCAGGAGAGGTTGAGATGTGTCGAGGCCTGAAGCCAGGCGCCCTGGAAGGGCCACAGGGGTGAAAGCCTCCAGCCCTGCTCCAGCCCTGCCAGGGCCTCCTGGTGCCCAGCCTGATGCTGCAAGCACAGCCTGTGTGTGCAGGGATCCCAGCAGCAGAGCAGCACAAACCTGGCCTGCTCCAGCAGGAGGTCCCTGCCTGCTCCACCCAAGGCAGCCCCAGGAGGTCTCTGCCTGCTCCACCCAAGGCAGCCCCAGGAGGTCTCTGCCTGCTCCACCCAAGGCAGCCCCAGGAGGTCTCTGCCTGCTCCACCCAAGGCAGCCCCAGGAGGTCTCTGCCTGCTCCACCCAAGGCAGCCCCAGGAGGTCTCTGCCTGCTCCACCCAAGGCAGCCCCAGGAGGTCCCTGCCAGCTCCAGCAGGAGGTCCCTGCCTGTTCCACCCAAGGCAGCCCAGGAGGTCTCTGCCAGCTCCACCCAAGGCAGCCCCAGGAGGTCTCTGCCTGCTCCACCCAAGGCAGCCCCAGGAGGTCCCTGCCAGCTCCAGCAGGAGGTCTCTGCCTGCTCCACCCAAGGCAGCCCAGGAGGTCTCTGCCAGCTCCACCCAAGGCAGCCCAGGAGGTCTCTGCCTGCTCCACCCAAGGCAGCCCCAGGAGGTCCCTGCCTGCTCCACCCAAGGCAGCCCCAGGAGGTCCCTGCCTGCTCCACCCAAGGCAGCCCAGGAGGTCCCTGCCTGCTCCACCCAAGGCAGCCCCAGGAGGTCTCTGCCTGCTCCACCCAAGGCAGCCCCAGGAGGTCCCTGCCTGCTCCACCCAAGGCAGCCCCAGGAGGTCCCTGCCTGCTCCACCCAAGGCAGCCTCAGGAGGTCCCTGCCTGCTCCACCCAAGGCAGCCTCAGGAGGTCCCTGCCTGCTCCACCCAAGGAAGCCCCAGGAGGTCCCTGCCAGCTCCAGCAGGAGGTCCCTGCCAGCTCCACCCAAGGCAGCCCAGGAGGTCCCTACCTGCACTACCCAAGGAAGCCCCAGGAGGTCCCTGCCAGCTCCAGCAGGAGGTCCCTGCCAGCTCCACCCAAGGCAGCCTCAGGAGGTCCCTACCTGCACTACCCAAGGAAGCCCCAGGAGGTCCCTGCCAGCTCCAGCAGGAGGTCCCTGCCAGCTCCACCCAAGGCAGCCCAGGAGGTCTCTGCCTGCTCCACCCAAGGCAGCCCCAGGAGGTCCCTGCCTGCTCCAGCAGGAGGTCTCTGCCTGCTCCACCCAAGGCAGCCCAGGAGGTCTCTGCCAGCTCCACCCAAGGCAGCCCCAGGAGGTCTCTGCCTGCTCCACCCAAGGCAGCCCCAGGAGGTCTCTGCCTGCTCCACCCAAGGCAGCCCCAGGAGGTCTCTGCCTGCTCCACCCAAGGCAGCCCCAGGAGGTCCCTGCCTGCACTACCCAAGGAAGCCCCAGGAGGTCCCTGCCAGCTCCAGCAGGAGGTCCCTGCCTGTTCCACCCAAGGCAGCCCAGGAGGTCTCTGCCAGCTCCACCCAAGGCAGCCCCAGGAGGTCTCTGCCTGCTCCACCCAAGGCAGCCCCAGGAGGTCCCTGCCAGCTCCAGCAGGAGGTCTCTGCCTGTTCCACCCAAGGCAGCCCAGGAGGTCTCTGCCTGCTCCACCCAAGGCAGCCCCAGGAGGTCTCTGCCTGCTCCACCCAAGGCAGCCCCAGGAGGTCCCTGCCTGCTCCAGCAGGAGGTCTCTGCCTGCTCCACCCAAGGCAGCCCAGGAGGTCTCTGCCAGCTCCACCCAAGGCAGCCCCAGGAGGTCTCTGCCTGCTCCACCCAAGGCAGCCCCAGGAGGTCTCTGCCTGCTCCACCCAAGGCAGCCCCAGGAGGTCCCTGCCTGCTCCACCCAAGGCAGCCCCAGGAGGTCCCTGCCTGCTCCACCCAAGGCAGCCCCAGGAGGTCCCTGCCTGCTCCACCCAAGGCAGCCCCAGGAGGTCCCTGCCTGCTCCACCCAAGGCAGCCCCAGGAGGTCCCTGCCTGCTCCACCCAAGGCAGCCTCAGGAGGTCCCTGCCTGCTCCACCCAAGGCAGCCTCAGGAGGTCCCTGCCTGCTCCACCCAAGGAAGCCCCAGGAGGTCCCTGCCAGCTCCAGCAGGAGGTCCCTGCCAGCTCCACCCAAGGCAGCCCAGGAGGTCCCTACCTGCACTACCCAAGGAAGCCCCAGGAGGTCCCTGCCAGCTCCAGCAGGAGGTCCCTGCCAGCTCCACCCAAGGCAGCCCAGGAGGTCCCTGCCTGCTCCAGCAGGAGATCCCCACCAGCACTACCCAAGGCAGCCCAAGAGCTCCCTGCCATCCACAGCTTTCAGCTCAACACCTGAGACTTTCACTCTGAACTTTCTGATTGCCATGGGAAAGAGGGGGGAGAAAAAAACCAACCCAAGAATCTAGCCTCACACTTCAAATATTGCAGTGTGGAGCAAGGGGTGAGGATGGGGAGGGTCAGCTCACACTGAGCTCCCACGCTTCAGGCTTTCCACAGCAGCACCTCAAATAAAAACCCCCAAACAGCAACAAGAAACCACACCAAAAACCCTGAGATGCAGAGGAGCAGAGCCAGAGCACACCTGGAAGCTGCTCCTTCCAACTCCCTGCACCAGGCTATGGCAGGGGAAGGACTTTACTGGGGTGGAGCAGGGGCTCAGAGAGGAAGAACGAAGGTATTATACCTGTGTGTCAGAGGGACAGCCTGCAGAAGGATGGCTGGGAAGGGCAGTAGGAGTTTTGTTACTCCAGGTAGTGACAGTAGGGGCAATTCTAACCTGAATTGAACAAAGAAACACCAATCATGGAAAACAAAAGCAAAAGACCAACAGTGACCCAAGAAGAAGCTGCAGGGTGGCCACCAAAGGAGCTGCACAGGGTTGGGGGGTGGTGGGATTTGCATGCTGGCAACTTGTCACACAGCCATGGGGAAAAAAAAAACCCACATAAATCACCTCAGAGGAAGAAGGGGAAGTGCATTCAAGACAGACACAGAAAATAATCACTGCACTGGAGCTGAAGTGAAGGTGAAGCACAGTGGGGGATGCAGCACCAGGAGGCTGTGGAGCCAGTGCGGGGTTACAGGTGCCGGTGAGCCAGGTCTGCTTCCTCTTCCTCCTCTGTCACATTTACCTGTGGCAGAAGCTCCCCCCACACCCACAGCTGGAAGGGGCCAGGGTCCCATGTTAAACTCAGCCTCACACAAAAGCAGCCCTGCTTCACATCAAGCTCAAGATGAGTTTGAGAAAGGTTAGAAGCTGGCACTCGGCTCCTGCACATGCACCGCCAGGCAGCTGGGTGCTGAGGGCCCCCCAGCCAGGCTCCCCCTGCTCCTCTCCTCTGGCTTCCTTCTGCATAGATCCACAGAGGGGGTTGGGTGGGAAAGGACCGTGAAGATCATCTAGTTCCAACTCCCCTGCCATAGAAGGGACACCTCCCACCAGCCCCAGCTCGCTCACATCTCCATCCCTTCAACACCTCCAGGCAGGAGGCAGCCACAGCCTCCCTGGGCAGCCTGTGCCAGAGTCTCCCCAGCCTCACTGCCAACCATTTCTTCCTAATCTCTAGCCTCAATCTCCCTTCTCCCAGCTCAAAGCCATTGTTCCTCATCTTATCACTCCCAACCCTTGTCCAAAGTCCCTCCCCAGCTCTCCTGGAGCCCTTCAGGTACTGGAAGCTGCTCTAAGGTTTCCCTGAAGCCGCCTTCTCTCCAGGCTGAGCAGCCCCAACTCTCCCAGCCTGGCCCCACAGGGGAGCTTCTCCAGCCCTCTGATCATCTTTGTGGCCTCCTCTGGACCCACTCCAGCAGCTCCAGGTCCTTCTTGGACTGGGGGCATAAGATGAAAAAGAGGGTTCAAAAACCTGTGCTGAAAGGCTATCAAGGCTTAAGCAGATGATCCTATTTGGGGCAGCAGCTCAACAAGGGCTTCCTCAAGCTTGAACAAGCTCACAAACTTCCTTAAAAGCACAAAAGAGATCTCCCAAGACTCAAAGCCAGGCTTTTTTTTTGCCTCCCCCCCCAATTCTCATTCATCAGCATACTGCTGGGCACCTTCCTGGCCCCTCTCTCTCCCCCAAGCTTCTGCTGAGCCCGAGAACACAGGATGAACTCACTCGCACACAGTGAGCTTGTGAGGCACCCAGCCTCTTCTTAATGAGGAAGGCTTTGCTTAAGGAACAGCTTGAGGTGTCCCTGAAACAGGAGACACGAGGGGGAAAACCCTGCTTTAAAGCAAGCAGTGCTCAGACCACCCCAGCGAGGCAGCTGCTGCTTGCCACAGCCCCCTGGGGGCACAGGCAGCAGAGCTGCGTGGGGCAGGGCGCTGCTGGCAGGGGGGAAGGCCAAAGGCACAGGAAAAGAAGAGCAGAGAGTTAATGATTGACACTGATGCATTTCCAATCAGCTGCAGGGGTGTTAGCAAGGTGATCCTGTGTGAGCAGGGTGAAGGCTGTGTCCCTCTGAGATCTACCTTGTTAACACCCTGGGGAGAAGGGGAAGCCACACACAGTTGATGACACCAAGGGAGAAGGAACAAAGCCCAACTGCCCCACCCTACCCCCCAACCCCCACCCCAACCACCTTTCAAACCCTTCCTTCCTGGCCCCACTTTTCTGGCCAGCACTGCCAGAGCCATGCCTGAGCTGCTGCCAGTCTGCTCTGCAGGAGGAGAGCACCTGCAGGACTGGCACAGCTCTGCTCTCAGCACAGCCCAGCCCCAAGCTGCTGTGCAGAGCAGGGCCAGAGGAGCCCCAGCTCTGTGCTGAGGGATGTGGCCACCCTCTTTAAGCATGCCCACAGTCAGGGCTGCCCCCCAACACCACCCTCCAGTGATGGCCAAGGTGGTCTGATGTCCTCAGGAGAAAGATCTAAACCAAGGCAGCTGCCCTCTTGCATTTCTGCCCCTCCCTGCACAGCCCCCAGCTTCCTCCCTCACCTTTCTTTTGGCACAGCTGACTGCCAGCCCAGGCCTGCCCTGCCACACTCCCCTCATCCCTGCCTGTACCCCCTGACACCAGGCCAGGGAGATGTCCTCACTGCAGGCTGCATCCACAACTGCTGAACTGGTGTTTTTTACTGCCACCCCTCAGCAGCCTCTGCAGCCAAGAGCAGAGCTGGGGGTGGAAAGAGGCAGGCCCAGAAGAGCCTGGTGAGCAGCACAAGGCCTGCAGGGATGGGAGGACATCAGGGGCTGTGACAGCAAAGCACAGCACAATCCCACTCTGCTCTCCCACACCACCACTCCTGGCACTGAAGCACACTGCCAAACACTTAAGCCTCAGGAGCAGGCTCCTGGACAAGGTGATTGAGGAATGTTTCCAGAAGAGGAGTAAAGGCTGTGCCTGTGCTGCCTGAAAAGCAGCACCACAGGGCTCTCAGCAGAGCTACAAAGAGACCTCAGATCTGTGTGGAGATCTACTGGGAGCTACTCTAAGGAGACCAAGCAGCTCTCAACAGAGGTACAAAGAGACCTCAGATCTGAGTGAAGATCTACTGAGAGCTACTCCAAGGGGACCAAGCAGCTCTCAACAGAGGTCTGAGCCCTGTACTGCCTGAAAAGCAGCACCACAGGGCTCTCCCAAGAGGTATGTAGAGACCTCAGATCTGAGTGAAGATCTACTGAGATACTCCAAGGGGACCAGGCAGCTCTCAGCCGAGACCTGAGCCCTGTACTGCCTGAAAAGCAGCACCACAGGGCTCTCAGCAGAGGTACAAAGAGACCTCAGATCTGAGTGAAGATCTACTGGGAGCTACTCTAAGGAGACCAAGCAGCTCTCAACAGAGGTACAAAGAGACCTCAGATCTGAGTAGAGATCTACTGAGAGCTACTCCAAGGGGACCAAGCAGCTCTCAGCAGAGGTCTGAGCCCTGTACTGCCTGAAAAGCAGCACCACAGGGCTCTCCCAAGAGGTATGTAGAGACCTCAGATCTGAGTGAAGATCTACTGAGATACTCCAAGGGGACCAGGCAGCTCTCAGCAGAGACCTGAGCCCTGTACTGCCTGAGAAGCAGCACCACAGGGCTCTTAGTAGAGGTATGTAGAGATCTCAGATCTGAGTGAAGATCTACTGAGAGCTACTCCAAGAGGACCAAGCAGCTCTCAGCAATGATCCGAGCCCTTTCTCAGGTCAGAAGAAAGGAAACCAATGCCTCTGTCCCCAGGTATGATGCCCCCCCCCCCCATAAGTGAAACCCCCATACCTGTTGGTAATACTGCTGGGCTGGAGGCTGGGTCCCCTGCAGCTGGCCAGCCCCGGGGCCAGCTCGTCCCTTGGGCACAGGCTGCCTCTCAGTGGCTGCCCTGGGGGGCTGCTGGGCCCCGGGCAGCTCCTCCTGGGCTCGGCACAGCCGGTCGCGCAGCAGCACGATGTTGGGCTGCAAGAGAAGGGACAGGAAGAGGCAGGTTAAGGGCACAGCCTGGGCCCCCCCCAGAGTGGCCCAGCAGGGGACAGGCTGGGGTGGGAAGTTTGAAGGCTGTGCCTCAGGAGTTTTCCCACAGGTCTTGGAAGAGCCAAGGGGGAGAAGGTCAATCAGTCACCACTGGAGGTGGAAGAGGGAAACAATGACCAGGTCTGAAGAGTCCTCAGGGGAGAGGTCTCTGACATCAAAGTTACAGTGTCACAGTGTCACTAAGGCTGGAAGAGACCTCCAGGATCATCCAGTCCAACCTGGCACCACAGACCTCATGGCTAAACCATGGCTCCAAGTGCCACATCCAATCCCCTCCTGAACACCTCCAGGGATGGGGACTCCACCACCTCCCTGGGCAGCACATTCCAATGGCTAACAACTCTCTCAGTGAAGAACTTTCTCCTCACCTTGAGTCTAAACCTCCCCTGGCACAGCTTCAGACTGTGTCCTCTTGTTCTGGTGCTGGTTGCCTGGGAGAAGAGACCAACCCCCACCTGGCTACAACCTCCATTCAGGGAGTTGGAGAGAGCAATGAGGTCTCCCCTGAGCCTCCTCTTCTCCAGGCTAAGCAACCCCAGCTCCCTCAGCCTCTCCTCACAGGGCTGTGCCCCAGACCCCTCCCCAGCCTTGTTGCCCTTCTCTGGACACCTTCAAGTCTCTCAATGTCCTTCCTAAACTGAGGGGCCCAGAACTGGACACAGGACTCAAGCTGTGGCCTAAGCAGTGCTGAGCACAGGGCACAAGGACTTCCCTGCTCCTGCTGGCCACACTCTTCCTGATGCAGGCCAGGATGCCCTTGGCCTTCTTGGCCCCCTGGGCACACTGCTAGCTCATGTTTAGGCAGCTCTCAATCAGCACCCCCAGGTCCCTGTCTTCCTGGCAGCTCTCAGCCACTCTGACCCCAGCCTGTAGCTCTGCCTGGGGTTGCTGTGGCCAAAGTGCAGCCCCTGGCACTTGGACTTGTTGAATGTCATCCTGTTGGCCTCTGCCCATCTGCCCAGCCTGGCAAGGTCCCTCTGCAGAGCCCTCCTGCCCTCTCACTGACCAACATCTGCTCCCAGCTTGGTGTCATCTGCAAATGTGCTGCTGACTGACTCCATCCCCTCCTCCAGATCATCAGTGAAGATGTTAAAGAGGATGGGGCCCAGCACTGAGGTTAGTTCTGTGCACTAACTTCCTCCCTGACTCCATCTCTCCAGCAGATACTACCTGCTGGCTTGGCTGCATTGCTTTGTGGTGGCTAGCTATGGACAGAGAGCTCTCTGCTCTTCTCCTCCTCTTGTCCTGTGTACAGTGGGGAGGGAAGGGAGCAGGGAGGGGGGAAGCTGTTGGTAGCCCCCTGGTTTGTCCAGGGGGGTTCTTGTGCTGTTTGTGAATGTACCTGTAAATATTGCCTATTTTGGACACATCCACTGCATTCCCTGGTTTGGATTGTAGCTCTGCTTGTAAACACAGCTTCATTTGCTTTCCAGCTGAGCTGGTCTGGCAGTTTGATGTTGGGGGTAGGGGGGAAATTTCAACCCACCACAACTGGCCACACTGAGGGTGAGGCCCTCTCTCAGAAGCCTGCTGTGCTCTGTCTGATTGGAGTGAGTCTCTTCTGCACAAGAGATGTTTGCCTGCCTCCTATCTTGGGCTACATAGGGCCTGGGGCAAGCTCCCAGGGCCTGGGGCAAGCTCCCAGGGCCTGGGGCAAGCTCCCCAAAACCAAAAGCAAGCCAGCAACCAAGTGCCAAGGGAGCTGTTGGGCTGGGTCTGGCTTGCAGAAGGAGGCACAGCTACCCCTTTGAGCAGCCACTGGCTGCAAGGACAAGGATTTTGAACCAAAGAAGGAGGCCAACAAAGCCATGTCCCTCTGGCAGCCCAGCAAGGCCAGGGCAAGAAATAAGAATAGAAATAGAATTAACCAGGTTGGAAGAGACCTTTAAGATCACCAAATCCAACCTATCACCCAACACCACCTGATCAACTCAGGCAGGCAGGGGGGGGAAGCAGCCTGCCACATCCTGAGGCACATTTCACCACGCAGGAGACCTTGACTTGAAGTGTCTCTCTTCACACAGACTAGAGGGATAGAGAAGAGGCCCCAGGGGGGCTGTACCTGGTTGGTGTTGGCAGGCAGGAAGGTCAGAGCAGCAGCAATGCTGCCCTGGGCAGCCAGCAGGTTGGCATACTGGCTCATCTTCTCAGCCAAGAGGGCCCCCACGGCGTTGGGGTCCGCAGCCTGGGTGAGCTGCACGGCTCTGCGCAGGATCACCACCTTCTCAATCAAATCCTGGCAGATGAAGAGGGAAAAAACCCATCATAAACCCTAAAGCAAATCACAAATGAGAACCCCAGGGTGAAGCAGGGCAGCTGAGAGTCTCAGGATGGGAGGGGATGGAAGAGAACACTGCAGACAGAGTGCGACGTTCCCTGCCCCAGCAGGGTCACCCAGGGCAGGTCACCCAGGAACACAGTCAGGAGGGTCCTGAAAGTCTCCAGAGAGGAAGCAATCCTTAGCCCTGCAGAGCACAGCCACCTTCCCACCACCAGCAGCAGCCACAACCAGGCTGGACAGCAGAGAAAGGCTCTGGGGACACCTGCCTGAACACAAGCAGCATGGCAGAGGCCCTCCCTGCCCTAGCTCTGGGGCACTGCACACCACCTGGTGCTGTTTGCATCTCAGCTGCCTCAGAACAGGCAGCAAAGCTTCTCCTCCCCTCTTAAAACCTGCAGATGGCATCCACAATGCCTCTGGCACAACAGCAAGGCAGTGCCCTTGGGGCAGCCTGAGGCCACTGCAACTACCCCAGGCCATGCCTCAAGTGTGGCTCTCACTCTTGCAGGGCCACACTCTCAGCCCTGCCTGTTCCCAAAGCCTGGCCAAGGAGCTGCTCTGGAATCACAGAGTGGGAGGGCTTGGAAAAGACCTCTGGAGAGCAAGCCCAGCTCCCCTGCCACAGCAGGGTCACCCAGGGCAGGTCACACAGCAACACATCCAGAGGGGGCTTGAAAGGCTCCATGAGAAGGAGACTCCACAGCCCCCCTGGGCAGCCTGCTCCAGGCCTCCAGCAGCCTCACACCAAAGAGGTTTTTCCTCAGGCTGCAATCAGCTGCCAGGCAGCAAGGCTCTGCCCTGTCTCACAGGCAGCACAAAGTGTCCCAGAGAGCAAGACAAAGGCAGCAAGAAGTGGAGGACCTGACTGAGGCCCTGAACTAAAAGCTGTGCCAGAGCCCTGTGCTGGGAAAGGGAGCAACAGCTGACTGGGAGAGAGTGGTTGGGTGTTCACATGGAGAGCTGCTCCTCAGGGTAGCCCTGCAGAAGCCTTCTCCCTGCAGGGGAAGCCCAGATCCAGGGCAGGCAGGCAGAGCTGTGCTGCAGAGAGGGATTTCCTAGCATGG
The DNA here is from genome assembly GCF_026170545.1 of Melanerpes formicivorus. Classification (NCBI taxonomy): domain Eukaryota; kingdom Metazoa; phylum Chordata; class Aves; order Piciformes; family Picidae; genus Melanerpes; species Melanerpes formicivorus. The sequence continues at coordinate 849,721 of NW_027142481.1, read as the reverse complement.
GAGACCACACAACAGCAGCTGTGCACCAAGTGGCTTCTAACACAGCCACAGCTCAAAGGCAAAAGAAGTGCTTGGAGCAAACAGGACCTCAGGGCACCACCAGCACTAGAGCATGGCCACCAAAAGAGTAAGCTGCCATGAAAGTATCTGGGGAGAGCCAGCAGAGAGAAAGTATCCCACTCATCACCACTGCTACAATCATTGGCAGCACTTCAGCAAGTCAGGTTTTAACCACCTTGATCAAAACCCATCTAAGCTCCCCCCTCCCCCAAAGCCACCCAGCTCCAGGGCAAAAAGGCATCGAGCCACCCAGCTCCAGGGGGGGAAAGGCATCGAGCCACCCAGCTCCAGGGAGGGAAAGGCATCGAGCCACCCAGCTCCAGGGGGGGAAAGGCATCGAGCCACCCAGCTCCAGGGGGGGAAAGGCATCGAGCCACCCAGCTCCAGGGGGGGAAAGGCATCGAGCCACCCAGCTCCAGGGGGGGAAAGGCATCGAGCCACCCAGCTCCAGGGGGGGAAAGGCATCGAGCCACCCAGCTCCAGGGGGGGAAAGGCATCAAGCCACCCAGCTCCAGGGGGGGAAAGGCATCGAGCCACCCAGCTCCAGGGGGGGAAAGGCATCGAGCCACCCAGCTCCAGGGGGGAAAAGGCATCAAGCCACCCAGCTCCAGGGGGGAAAAGGCATCCCCTCTCCCCCCCCCCCAGCCACCCAGCTCCAGGGGGAACAGGCTTGCAGCCTGAAATGCAGGCAGGTGTGAGCCAGCAAAGCTGCCCTCTGGGTGACTGAAGGGCCAGGGGGCTGCAGTGTGTTACCTTCCCCCCCTTTCTCCAGGGCTTTACCCACCTGAAGGGCCAGGGGGCTGTTGCCATCCTGAGCTTTGGTCCAACAGGCCACAAGCTTTTCCACGTTGCCAGCACAGATGTAGCAGAGGCAGGCCTGTGTCTGCAGCAGGCTGTCCCCCTCGCTCTCCAGCCTGCTCCCCAGCAGATCTAGGAGAAGCAGGAGCAGAGAAGATGCTGATGAGTTCCTTGGGTGCTCCCTCCAGCACTGCTGAGGAAATCTGCACCACCTGCTGTGCCTCTCTGCTCAGCACAGTGCAGAGGGATAGCAGCTCTGGGCACCAGGGGCTCTGGTGTCCAGCAGAGTGTCTGATGGGAGCCCAGGGCACTTCAGAAGCAGGGCTTGGGAAATGGCTCCAAACCCAGGACAGGTCAGAGGGGACCTGCACACATGGCAAGAGGCCAGGGTTCTGTTTGCTCACCCACTCTTTGGAGTCACACAATCAACCAGGTTGGAAAAGGCCTCAGAGATCATCAAGTCCAACCTATGGCCTAATACCTAACACCTCCTGACAACTAACCCAAGGCTCCAAGTGCCACATCCAAGCCTTTCCTGAACACCTCCAGGGAAGGGGACTCCACCACCTCCCTGGGCAGCACATTCCTGTGGCCAATTACTCTCTCTGTGAAGAGCTTTGTCCTCACCTCCAGCCTAAACTTCCCCTGGTACAGCTTGAGACTGTGTCCTCTTGTTCTGATGCTGGGGGCCTGGGAGAAGAGACCAACCCCCACCTGGCTACAACCTCCCTGCAGGGAGTTGGAGAGAGCAAGAAGGTCTCCCCTGAGCCTCCTCTTCTCCAGGCTAAGCAACCCCAGCTCCCTCAGCCTCTCCTCACAGGGCTGTGCCCCAGACCCCTCACTTCAGCAGCAGCACTTGAGCTTGCAAGCAGCCAAGGGTCAGTGAGCAGCAGAGCCATGCTGACAGGAGTCAGGCAGCTCCCCAGACACCATGTCTGAGGGGCACATGGGTGCCAGGCACACAGCTATGGGCCATAACTGCCCTGTGGGTTAAAACCAGGCAGCACACAGCAGGGCTCAATGCCCATTGCCTGGGAATTGAGGGCTCCTTCCAAGAAGCCAAAATTGCTCTTGGGAAAGAAGGGCAGAAAGCTTCCCTGGTCTCCTCTCACAGGTAATTACTGACAGAAGAAGAGGGAATGGCCTGAAGCTGCCACTGGGGAGGGTCCAGAGTGGACAGTAGGAAGCATTTTTTCATGGAAGGAGTGGACAGGGAGTGGAATGAGCTGGCCAGGGGGGTGGTGGAGTCACCAACCCTGGATGAGTTTGAAGGTGGTCTGGATGTGGTGCTCAGGGGTGAGCCTTGTGGAGCAGGGTTAATGGTTGTGATCCTGAGGGTCTTTTCCAACCTGAACACTTCTGAGGCTGAGGCAGCTGGGGTTGTTTAGCCTGGAGAAGAGGAGGCTCAGGGGAGACCTTCTTGCTCTCTCCAACTCCCTGAAGGGAGGTTGTAGCCAGCTGGGGGTTGGTCTCTTCTCCCAGGCAACCAGCACCAGAACAAGAGGACACAGAATCAAGCTGTGCCAGGGGAAGTTTAGGCTGGAGGTGAGGAGAAAGTTCTTCACAGAGAGAGTTGTTAGCCACTGGAATGAGCTGCCCAGGGAGGTGGTGGAGTCCCCATCCCTGGAGGTGCTCAAGAGGGGCTTGGATGTGGCACTTGGTGCCATGGTTTAGCCATGAGGTCTGTGGTGACAGGTTGGACTCGATGATCTCTGAGGTCTCTTCCAACCTTGGTGACTCTGTGATTTGTGTCCCAGGCACTAAGACACTGGTGCCTTGGCTGCCACATCAGCACCACCATCCCCCATCTGGAAATGGTAAGAGCAAAGCAGCTGTGCAGGACACTGGGGGTGCCAGGACACTGGGGGTGCCAGGACACTGGGGGTGCCAGGACACTGGGGGTGCCAGGACACTGGGGGTGCCAGGACACTGGGGGTGCCAGGACACTGGGGGTGCCAGGACACTGGGGGTGCCAGGACACTGGGGGTGCCAGGACACTGGGGGTGCCAGGACACTGGGGGTGCCAGGACACTGGGGGTGCCAGGACACTGGGGGTGCCAGGACACTGGGGGTGCCAGGACACTGGGGGTGCCAGGACACTGGGGGGTGCCAGGACACTGGGGGTGCCAGGACACTGGGGGTGCCAGGACACTGGGGGTGCCAGGACACTGGGGGTGCCAGGACACTGGGGGGTGCCAGGACACTGGGGGTGCCAGGACACTGGGGGTGCCAGGACACTGGGGGTGCCAGGACACTGGGGGTGCCAGGACACTGGGGGTGCCAGGACACTGGGGGTGCCAGGACACTGGGGGTGCCAGGACACTGGGGGTGCCAGGACACTGGGGGTGCCAGGACACTGGGGGTGCCAGGACACTGGGGGTGCCAGGACACTGGGGGTGCCAGGACACTGGGGGTGCCAGGACACTGGGGGTGCCAGGACACTGGGGGTGCCAGGACACTGGGGGTGCCAGGACACTGGGGGTGCCAGGACACTGGGGGTGCCAGGACACTGCTGCTCACAAAGGCCTGGGGGCCTTCGGCACCCGGGAAACCAGGCAACACAGCAGGCTGGAGGCTCCCCTCCAGCTCTGCAACAGGCCCAAAGCAGTGTATTAGCCAGCAAAGAAGCCAGCAAGTCATTAGAGCAGTTTGCTGAGAGGAAAGCAGCCCTGGGAAGCTGCAGTGCTGCTCCCAGTGGAACAAATGGCACCCAGCCCACAGAGCGACCTTACCGCAAAGGGCTGCGAACTCGTCTGGCCTGGCGTAGGTCAGCACGGCAGCCAGAGCCTCTCTCCAGTTCTGCAGGTCACAGGACTGCACAATCTCTTTCCAGTTCTTCATTACCACTGCAGTGATGAGCTACAGCAGGAGAGAGAGAGAGAGAGAGCACAGTGAAAAAGACCCTAGGGAGGAACTGCCTCAGGGAACTTCCCCACCCCAACAGGTCGCCACGCCGCAGCTCTCAGCGGCTGCAGAGAGGCTTCCAAACCACTTCAGTGCAGCCCCAGAACAAGCTCCTGGCAACACAGGCAGCACTGCTCACCCTGCCACAAAACGCACAGGAGAGGAATGCACAGCTCTCTGCAGGCTGGCACTTACTGCAGTGCCTTCCAGCACTGCTTTTGCTGACTAAGAGAACAACCCCAAGGCCAGGCTGGAGAGGAGAAGGCTCCCAGGAGACCTTCTGGTGGCCTTGCAGGAGCTGCAGGGGGCTGCAAGCAAGCTGGGGAGGGACTTTGGAGGGGGTGAGGGAGGGCTAGGAGTGGGGGGGATGGAACAAAACCAGAAGTGGGTAGATTCAGATTGGCTGTGAGGAAGAAGTTGTTGGGCAGGAGGGTGGTGAGAGCCTGGCCCAGGCTGCCCAGGGAGGTGGTGGAAGCCTCCTGGCTGGAGGTGTTTGCAGCCAGGCTGGAGGTGGCTGTGAGCAAGCTGCTGTGGTGTGAGGTGTCCCTGCCCATGGCAGGGGGTTGGGGCTGGCTGTGTCTTGAGCTCCCTTCCAACCCTGCCAGTTCTGTGATTCTTTAAGACTGGATGTGAGGAAGAAGTTCTGCACCAGGAGGCTGCTGGAACACTGCAGCAGGTTTCCCAGGGAGGTAGTTGAGGCCCCAACCCTGGAAACATTCAAGGTGAGGCTGGACAAGGCTCTGAGCAACTTGATCTAGTGGAGGATGTCCCTGCTGACTGCAGGGGGAGGGCTTGGACTGGATGACCTTTGGAGGTCCCTTCCAACCCAAACCACTCTCTGATGTGAGAGCTGTGCTGTACCTCCCCTTCCAGCCCTGACACTTCTATGATTCTCTTGAGCTGGAAGCTTTTGACACCATGCCCAGCAAGGGGCATCACTGTTGTTTGTCAAACTGCTTTCAGTTGGCTTTTAAGCTCTTGGCCTCAGGCTGAGCAGTGAGAGGCAATTGAGGAGGGCTGCTTGTAAGAGGCAAACTGGCAGCAGGACCAAGCCAAGCTGGCTGCAGCACCCCTAAGCCTGCACCCAGCTCTCAGGAGAGGATTCCAGCTGCCTCTGCCTCAAACTCTGCTCCCAGTTATTCTGCTTCAGATCAAAAGCAGACTTGGCAGCTCTGCTGCTCTTCAGTGAGCAAAGCCCTTGTCATGCCAAGAGCACAAGCCCAGGAACAGCTGAACAAGCACTCAAGTGTGCATTTTGGGACTAGGCAAGAACAAAACACCTCCCTGGAGAACAGATTGCCAGGTCCTAACTACAAGGTCACCACTGGGTAGCTCCCCACAAAAAGACCTTTGCCCCAAAGAATGGAACTGCAGTGGGACAATGTTCCCCAGACCACCAAACTCTCCTGCATTGCATTAGCCCAGAGGGAGGAAAAGGGCTGAGGGCAGGGTAAGGAATCCTGCAGCCAGCCATAGGATGGTCCAGGCCAGGAGGGACCTCCAAAGCTCATCCAAGTCCAGCTCCCCTGCAGTCAGCAGGGACATCCCCAACTAGATCAGGCTGCCCAGGGCCTCGTTGAGCTTCACCTTGAATGTCTCAAGGGAAGGAGCCTCAACCACCTGCCTGGGAAATTTGTTCCAGTGTTTCACCACCCTCATAGTAAAGAGCCTGTTCCTAACATAGTATCAGTCAGGGTTGGAAGGGACCACAAGGATCATCCAGTTCCAACCCCCCTGCCATGGGCAGGGACACCCCACACTAGAGCAGGCTGCCCAGAGCCTCATCCAGCCTGGCCTTAAACACCTCCAGGGACAGGGCCCCAACCACCTCCCTGCACAACCCATTCCAGGGCTTCACCACTCTCATGGGGAAGAACTTCCTCCTCACCTCCAGCCTCAATCTCCCCACCTCCAGCTTCATTCCATTCCCCCTAGTCCTATCACTGCCTGAGATCCTGAGCAGTCCCTCCCCAGCCTTCCTGGAGCCCCCTTCAGATCCTGGAAGGCCACAATGAGGTCACCTCAGAGCCTTCTCTTCTCCAGACTGAACAGCCCCAACTCCTTCAGTCTGTCCTCATAGGAGAGGTGCTCCAACCCTCTGCCCATCCTCCTGGCCCTTCTCTGGACACCTTCCAGCACCTCCACATCCCTCTTGCAACAGGGGCTCCAGACCTGGAGGCAGTACTCCAGGTGGGGTCTCCCCAGAGCTGAGCAGAGGGGGAGGATCACCTCCCTTGACCTGCTGGCCACACTTCTCCTGCTGCAGCCCAGGATCTGGTTGGCTTTCTGGGCTGCAAGTGCACACTGAGAGCTCCTGGTGAGCTTCTCCTCCCCCAGCACCCCCAAGGCTCTCTCCTCAGGGCTGCTTTCCAGCCAGTCCCTGCCCAGCCTGGATTTGTGCCTGGGATTGCCTCCACCCAGCTGCAGGACCCTGCCCTTGGGCTTGTTGAACCTCCTGAGGTTGGCTTGTGCCCACCTCTCCAGCCTGCCCAAGTCCCTCTGGATGGATCCCTTCCCTCCAGCTGTCTGCTGCACCACACAGCTTGGTGTCATCAGCAAACCTGCTGAGGCTGCACTCAGTGCCACTGTCCATGGCACCCACGAACATCCCATCTGAATTTGCCCTCCTCTAGTCTGAAGCCATTGTCCCTCCTGTCCCTGCAGGCCCTTGCAAACAGTCTCTCCCCATCCTTCTTGTAGCCCCCTTCAGGTACTGGCAGGCTGCTATTAGGTCTCCCCAGAGCCTCCTCTTCTCCAGGCTGAACACCCCCAGCTCCAGCTCAGCACCTGAGATTTCCTCCTTAATGCTCACCCACGACTAGAAATGTGTCTTAGGTTCAGCTAGGATGGGGTAACTGTCCCAAGAAGTTGAGAGTGGCCACATCTGAGGCTCAAGGAGGCCCTGGGCAGCCTGGTCTAGCTGGGGGTCTCACTGCTGACTGCAGGGAGGTCAGGATGGAGGAGCTTTGGAGGTCCCTTCCAGCCCAGCCCATAGATTCTATGATCCAGGCTGGCCAGCTGAACCACCAAGCAAGCAAGCACAGGAGGAGCTGTCTGAGGGAGAGGTGCAGCTCCCACAGGCAGCCAGCCAGGCCTGGCTGCTGAGCAGCTGTGTTGTACATCCCATTCTCTACAGGGCTTCACTTCTGTTATTCCTGCTCCTGTTGCTTCCTCTCTCTTTGTGCTGCTCTGTTAAGCTCTCCTCATCTCAACCCAGGAGGTTTCACCTTCTTTTCTCCTGATCCTCCCTCCTGTCCTCTGGGGGAGGGGTGGACAAGCAGCTGAGTGGTGCTGAGGCTGGGCCAGGACCACAGAATGGTTTGGGTTGGGAAAAGTCCTTGGAGGTCACCCAGGCCAACCAACTCTAACTCTGCCCAGGCTGGGGCTCAACCACATCCCTCAGCACCACAGCTCTGCCTCCTGAAACACCTCCAGGGATGGGGACTCCACTACCTCCCTGGGCAGCCTGTGCCAGGCTTGGAGAGAAGCCTTTCAGTGGAGATGCTTCTTCTGATGTCCAACACAAACCTCCCCTGGTGCCACTTGAGTCCATTTTCTTTCTTCCTATCCCTTGCTGCTAAGGAGAAGAGCCCAACCCCCACCTCACTCCAACCTCCTTTCAGGGAGCTGTAGAGAGCCAGAAGATTTCCCCTCAGGCTTCTAACCAACCCCAGCTCCCTCAGCTGCTCCTCCCCAGCCCTCTTCTCCAGACCCTTCCCCACCTTTCTTGCCCTTCCCTGGCCCTGCCCCAGCTCCTCAATGCCCTTCTGTGAGTGAGGGAACCCAGCACTTGAGGTGGGGCCTCCCCAGTGCTGAGCACAGGGGCACAATCCTTGCCCTGCTCCTGCTGGCTCCCCTTCAGCCAGCTGTTGATCAATGCTCCCATGACAAACATGCAAATGATTCCTACCTGAAGCTGGATTCCAGGTGATCAGCAAGATGCCACCTCCAGCCCCCCCACCAGCATGTGGTGCTGTGCACCCTGACTCCCCAAGCCTCTGGGGAGAGCTCTGTGGCCTTCAGCCCTGCTCCAGGAGAGCAAGCTGAGCACATGCCCACCTCACAGCCTGCCTCCTGCTACTCTCTCAAATGTCCTTCTTGGACAGTGGACTGCTAGGAGGTGACCATGAGCAACTGAAAGCAGCCACATGTGCCCACCCCACTGCCCTGTGCTCTCTGAAGTCTGCTGCTGTTTCAGCCCTGCTGCTGTTGCTGCTACTTTCTCATGGTGGCAGAGAAGGACAAAAGATGTGAACCAGCAGCCTCAGCAACTGCTAGCACTGCAAAAAGCTGCCAAGAACAACAAGCAGCTGGCTGGGAACAGGCTGGCTGCTGGACAAAGGGGGCCTGATCTGCCCTGGCATGCTCAGCTCCCTGCTGGGCATGCAGTGAAACCAAGCCTTGGCAGGGCCTGCTGAGAGTCATCCCAGGCAGAAGTCAACATCAAGCTGCTGCTCTGAGCAGCTCTGGAGACAGCTGACATGGGAACAGACTGCAAGGTAGGGCCCTGCAGGTGCCCAGCTTCAGCAGTGAGAGTCTCCCAATGGATATGGAACTCAGACACACTGGAAACAAGGAAGGGACCTTAAAGATCATCCAGTTCCAACCCCCTGCCATGGGCAGGGACACCTCCCACCAGCCCCAGCTTGCTCAGGGCCCTGTCCAGTGTGGCCTTGAATACCTCCACAGAGGGAGCATCCACAGCCACCCTGAGCTATCTGTTGCAGTGTTTCAGCAGCCTCCTCCTGCAGAACTTGTTCCTCACATCCAATCTCCATCTGCTCTGCTCTCACTTCAAACCATTGCCCCTGGGGCTGTCCCTCTCTGCCTGGCTGCTCTCAGCCACTCTGTCCCCAGCCTGTGGCACTGCCTGGGGTTGCTGTGGCCAATGTGCAGCCCCTGGCACTTGGATGTGTCCAATCTCCTGCCCTTGGCCTCTGCCCATCTGCCCAGCCTGGCAAGGTCCCTCTGCAGAGCTCTGCTCCCCTCTCACAGCTCAGCTCCTGCCCCCAGCTTGCTGTCAGCTGCACATTCACTGCTGATGGACTCAATGCCCTCCTCCAGATCATCAATGAAGATATTGATCAGTCTGGGGCCCAGCACTGCTCCCTAGGGCACAGCACTGGTGCCTGGCTGCCAGCTGGCTGTGGCACCATTCACCACCACTCTCTGGGCTCAGCCTCCAGCCAGTTCCTAACCCAGCTCAGAGCTGCTGTCCCAGCCAGGGGCTGACAGCTTGGCCAGGAGCTTGCTGGGGGGGATGGTGGCAGAGGCCTTGCTGCAGTCCAGGCAGACCACATCCACAGCCTGCCCCACATCCCCCAGTCAGTCACCTGGGCATAGAAGGAAATCAGGCTGGAAAGGCAGGACCTGCCCTTCCTAAATCCTGCTGGCTGGCCCTGAGCCCTTGGCCATCCTTCAAATGCTCAGTGATTGCCCCCAAGAGCATCTGCTCCATCATTTTCCCTGGCACTGAGATCAGGCTGCCAGGCCAGGAGTTTGCAGCTTCCTCCATCCAGCCCTTCCTGTCATCTGGGACCTCTCCAGTGAGCCAGGACTTCCCCCTAAAGGGGAAGTCTTGACCCTCACACCCTCCTGTCAGAAAGAGGTGGCCCAGCTCTGCTTGCTCTCAAGACACCACAGGGCCACGCCGGCTGCAGCTGAACCAGGGCGGAGCAAGGAAAGGAAACACTTTTAAGGGACCAAAAAAGAGAGGGGAGCTGGAGAGCAGCTGAAGTGGAAGAAGGAGGAGAAGAGGCAAGGCAGCAGTACCCTGGTGATTTTGCTCTGCATCTTGGCAAAGTACTTGTGCTGGGTCCTGGCGAGCAGGTCGCGGCCGCCGGCGATGGCCAGGATGATGGCGTCGGCCATGCGGTTGTCGTAGAGGCACAGCTCCACCGCCCCCTCGAAGTCCCCCGTCAGCAGGGCCTGGCTCAGCAAGCCATCCACATCTGCAAGCACACAGGGGCCTGCCAGCCGAGGGCACAGGGCCAGCCAAGGGCACAGGGCCACCCAGCCCTCAGGGCGCTTCGCACCGGCACAGAATCAACCCCGAGAGCACCGAGCCCGACCCAGCCCCCGGCAGCAGCGGAGCGGCTCGGCCACGGCACCTCCAGGGATGGGGACTCCACCACCTCCCTGGGCAGCTCATCCCCACAGCCAATCCCTCTGGCTGGGAAGAATTTCCTCCTCACATCCTGCCCAAACTTTCCCCTGGCACAGCTTGAGACTGTGTCCTCTTGTTCTGCTGCTGGGGGCCTGGGAGAAGAGACCAACCCCCAGCTGGCTCCAACCTCCCTGCAGGGAGTTGGAGAGAGCAAGAAGGTCTCCCCTGAGCCTCCTCTTCTCCAGGCTAGGCAACCCCAGCTCCCTCAGCCCCTCCCCCCAACGGCCATGTTGCCCCCAGACCCCTCCCTCCCTCCTCTCCACTCTCAGTCTCTCCTCTCCCAGCTCAAAGCCATTGTTCCTCAGCCTGGCACTCCCAGCCCTTGTCCAAAGTCCCTCCCCAGCTCTCCTGGAGCCCTTCAGGTACTGGAAGGTTGCTCTGAGGTCTCCCTGGAGCCTTCTCTTCTCCAGCTCCAGCTCAACAGCCCCAACTCTCCAGGCTGTCCCCACAGGGGATGGTTTCATGGTCACCAGCCCTCTACAGCCTCCTCTGGAGCCTCTCCAGCACCTCCAGTTCCTCCTTTTCTGGGGGCCCCAGAGCTGGAGGCAGTGCTGCAGGTGGGGGCTGAGCAGAGCAGAGGGACAGAATCCCCTCCCTGTGCTGCTGCTCTCCCTGCAGCTCAGCACACAGAATCCCCTCCCTGTGCTGCTGCTCTCCCTGCAGCTCAGCACACAGAATCCCCTCCCTGTGCTGCTGCTCTCCCTGCAGCTCAGCACACAGAATCCCCTCCCTGTGCTGCTGCTCTCCCTGCAGCTCAGCACACAGAATCCCCTCCCTGTGCTGCTGCTCTCCCTGCAGCTCAGCACTCAGAATCCCCTCCCTGTGCTGCTGCTCTCCCTGCAGCTCAGCACTCAGAATCCCCTCCCTGTGCTGCTGCTCTCCCTGCAGCTCAGCACTCAGAATCCCCTCCCTGTGCTGCTGCTCTCCCTGCAGCTCAGCACTCAGAATCCCCTCCCTGTGCTGCTGCTCTCCCTGCAGCTCAGCACACAGAATCCCCTCCCTGTGCTGCTGCTCTCCCTGCAGCTCAGCACTCAGCTGCCTCTGGGCTGCCAGGGACCACTGCTGGCTCCTGGGGAGTTTGTCACCACCTGACACCCCCAAGGCCTTCTCCTCCAGGCTGCTCTCCAGCCACTCCTCACCCAGCCTGGATTTCTTGCCATGTTGTGTCCCCTGCTGACCTCTGTGAAGTTCTGAGGTGTTTAGTTTGCTCCTCTAAGGCTGACCTGGTTTGTTTAGTTCTGAGCAGATCTACCTTGTGAGCAGCAGAGCTGGAGGAAGATGGCAGAGTACTGAGCAGAGATGAGGCAGTTAGCCTGTGCTCTCCAACTCCACCACAGGCAGGCCTACACAGGGTTTTCTGTGGGCTGCTGGCTCCTGTGTGTCACCACCTGACACCCCCAAGGCCTTCTCCCCCCAGGCTGCTCTCCAGCCTGAGTGAAGACAATCCCTCCACATCCTGTGCAGAAGCTTTGCTGTCATTCTGCTGCCCCAGCACCACCAGCAGCACTCCCCAGCACCTACAACCCACACCAGGATCTGAAGGGGATTTTTTTACCTCCACTAACAGAGATGTTGAAAGTCTTCTGGGCAGCTCCCAGGTCTTCAGTTTCCTTTTGGTGGTCCTTCAGCCCCTAAGAGAGAGGGAAAGCATCCCTGCTGGCACTATGGAACAAGCCTGCCCATGAGACACACAGCTGGCTCCTGCATGCCAAGTCAAGGGCAGCCCTTCAGGCTCCCAACCACCTGAGAGGTCACTAACTCAGAAGGGAGGTGTGCCCCTGCCCTTCACCACCAGAGCACAGGGTAAGGGACTGCCCCTGGTGCCAGCACAAAGCCACCTCCTAAGCACACTGAGGAAGGCCTGGGCCCCAAAGGGCCTTCAGGGCAAGTCACCCCAGCACTGTTACATCACTGCTCTGGGAGGGAAGAGAGGAGCACTTGAGAAATGGATCTCAAGGGAGGGATGGGGGGAAGAAAAGAGCTGGAAGGCTTCCCACCAGGGAAGGCTTCTGCAGGAGCCATGTGCACACAGGGAGAGCACCATACACCAGCAACCACTCACCTGGCTCCTGGGGACAGGTCCCCCCCCAAGCAGACACCTCCACAGCCCCTGGGGTCCCCCACCCTGTCCCAGGCAGGCACCCACCCAGGGCCAAGAGAGGACCTCCTCCCAGGCAGGCAGGCACCCAAGGCCAAGAGGGAACCCCCTCCCAGGCAGGCACCCACCCAGGGCCAAGAGGGGACCCCCTCCCAGGCAGGCACCCACCCAGGGCCCAGAGGGCACCCCCTCCCAGGCAGGCACCCACCCAGGGCCCAGAGGGCACCCCCTCCCAGGCAGGCACCCACCCAGGGCCCAGAGGGCACCCCCTCCCAGGCAGGCACCCACCCAGGGCCCAGAGGGCACCCCCTCCCAGGCAGGCACCCACCCAGGGCCAAGAGGGGATCCCCTCCCAGGCAGGCAGCCACCCAGCCAGGAGGGCCCCAGTCTGGTGGGCACCAGATACCTCTGGCAGGAGCTGCTCCTCTGTAGCCAGGCCTTTGTCCCCATTGCTCAGCACAGCTTCATCAGACCCTGCAGGAGCCTTCAGAAGGGAGAGGAGGCCACAATGAAACCACAACAAACCCAAAAAGCCAGGGGGAAGAGGAAGCAATCCTTTGCCCTGCAGAGCACAGCCACCTTCCCACCACCAGCAGCAGCCACAACCAGGCTGGACAGCAGAGAAAGGCTCTGGGGACACCTGCCTGAGCACAAGCAGCATGGCAGAGGCCCTCCCTGCCCTAGCTCTGGGGCACTGCACACCACCTGGTGCTGTTTGCATCTCAGCTGCCTCAGAACAGGCAGCAAAGCTTCTCCTCCCCTCTTAAAACCTGCAGATGGCATCCAGAATGCCTCTGGCACAACAGCAAGGCAGTGCCCTGGGGGCAGCCTGAGGCCACTGCAGCTACCCCAGGCCATGCCTCAGGTGTGGCTCTCACTCTTGCAGGGCCACACTCTCAACCCTGCCTGTTCCCAAAGCCTGGCCAAGGAGCTGCTCTTGAATCACAGAGTGGGAGGGCTTGGAAAAGACCTCTGGAGAGCAAGCCCAGCTCCCCTGCCACAGCAGGGTCACCCAGGGCAGGTCACACAGCAACACATCCAGAGGGGGCTTGAGAAGCTCCATGAGAAGGAGACTCCACAGCCCCCCTGGGCAGCCTGCTCCAGGCCTCCAGCAGCCTCACACCAGAGAGGTTTTTCCTCAGGCTGCAATCAGCTGCCAGGCAGCAAGGCTCTGCCCTGTCTCACAGGCAGCACAAAGTGTCCCAGAGAGCAAGACAGAGGCAGCAAGAAGTGGAGGACCTGACTGAGGCCCTGAAGTCAAAGCTGTGCCAGAGGCCTGTGCTGGACAAGCAGTAGGAGGAGTGGCTGCCACTTGAAATGCTTTCAGCTAACTGAAGACAGGAGCTTGGCACCTGCTGGGCTGTGACTGCCTTGGGGGCCAGCAGCAAGAGAAGTGCTTCTGATTGTGGCATGACCAAGCAGGCAGAGCTGTGCCCAGGTGCTTGCTTACCTCTCCCAAGTCCCCATCTGCCAGAAGGTTCTTCTTCAGGGTGGAGGAAATCTGGAAGGCAAGCAAGGCTTCAGTGAGTGCCCTTGCACAGAGCTCTCACTCCCCTCCTGGGCTGCAGGGCTGGCACCTGGGGCTGCTGTGTGGCTTCCAGAACACCCCACAGGGAACTCCAGCACTTTCCCAGCCTGGGGGGGATGGATTCCCTGCTAAGCCTGCTGCACCCCAAGCTCTGATGGCAACAACAGCTGTTCTGTGGCTTGAGATCTCAGAGTTGGGAACTCAAGGACCTCAAACCTCACTGCTGCTGATGGAAAGCACAGGCATGAAAACAGGATCAGAGCAGCTGCCAACTTCTGCTCTGGTTAGGGAAAAGGAAGTGGTGGTGACCCCTGGGGAGCAGGGAGCCTGTCAGGAGAAGAGAAGGCTCCAAGGAGATCTCAGAGCAGCCTTCCAGTACCTGAAGGGGCTCTCCAGGAGAGCTGGGAGGGACTTGGACAAAGGCTTGGAGGGCCAGGATGAGGAACAATGGCTTGGAGCTGGGAGAGAGCAGATACAGACTGGAGATGAGGAAGGAATTGTTGAGAGTGAGGGTGGGGAGAGACTGGAATAGGTTGTTCCCATTTGGAAGCTCCAGGGCTTGAAGTGCTCAAGGCTTAGGTTGGATGGGGCCTTGAGCAAGCTGCTCCTAGTGTGAGGTGTCCCTGCCAATGGCAGGGGGTTGGAACTGGATGATCTTTAAGGTCCCTTCCAACTCAAACCATTGTAGGATTTACCATGGCTCATAAACCAGCCAGGCACTGGTATCTGTATGCCCTGTGAGAAGCTCTGAGGTGTCCCCAACCCCTCTGCAGAAGCACCTGCACAGCCTCACAAGGGTCTCCATCTCTCCTCTCCCAGCTCAAAGCCATTGTTCCTCAGCCTGGCACTCCCAGCCCTTGCCCAAAGTCCCTCCCCAGCTCTCCTGGAGCCCCTTCAGGTACTGGGAGGCTGCTCTGAGGTCTCTCTGCAGCTGAACAGCCCCAACTCTCCCAGCCTATCCCCACAGGGGAGGTTCTGCAGCCCCCTGATTATTGTGTCCTGCTCTGGACCACCCCCCCCCCAGCAGCTCCAGGTGCCTCATGGGAGCCCCCCACTTCCTCACAAAAGCAGTGCAAGACTTCCAGTGTCCTCTGAGACAGAGGAATTCCTCCAATCACATCCAAGCCAGAGGCTCTGGCACCATGGGCAGGAGGAGAGCTGCAGCCCTGACAGCCAGCACCTGCTTGGAACCAGCCTGACAAGAGTGCTGTGCAGGAGGCCTGCTGTGCTGAGCAGCCTGTGGACACTGGGATCTGCTCTCCCAGGGCACTGCAGCCATCCCTGCCATGGGTCAGCATTTTGGAGCACTGAGCAGCAGCAGAGCTGCCAGGCACATTTACCTTCTTCTTCAGCTCATCTTTCCTGTACCCCAGGAGCTCAAGGTATTTGCCACGGGAATCCTCTTCAAAGTTCACCTTCAGAAAGGAGCCAAAACAGAAAGAGTTAAGCACCACTGCAATTCACAAGGCTTCATTTGCTGAGGAGCTGGGTGGGAGGGGATGGAGTCCATCAGGAGCAAGATTGCAGCTGACAGCAAGCTGGGGGCAGGAGTTGAGCTGTTAGAGGGGAGCAGAGCTCTGCAGAGGGACCTTGCCAGGCTGGGCAGATGGGCAGAGGCCAGCAGGATGGCACTGCACACATCCAAGTGCCAGGGGCTGCACTTTGGCCACAGCAACCCCAGGCAGAGCTACAGGCTGGGGGCAGAGTGGCTGAGAGGGACCTGGGGGTGCTGGGGGAGAGCAGCTGAACAGGAGCCAGCAGTGTGCCCAGGGGGCCAAGAAGGCCAAGGGCATCCTGGCCTGGGTCAGGCAGAGTGTGGCCAGCAGGAGCAGGGAAGTCCTTGTGCCCTGTGCTCAGCACTGCTGAGGCCACAGCTTGAGTCCTGTGTCCAGCTCTGGGCTCCTCAGGTTAAGAAGGGCATTAAGAGACTTGAAGGTGTCCAGAGAAGGGCAACAAAGCTGGGGAGGGGTCTGGGGCACAGCCCTGTGAGGAGAGGCTGAGGGAGCTGGGGTTGCTTAGCCTGGAGAAGAGGAGGCCTCAGGGGAGACCTTCTTGCTCTCTCCACTCCCTGCAGGGAGGTTGTAGCCAGCTGGGGGTTGGTCTCTTCTCCCAGGCCCCCAGCAGCAGAACAAGAGGACACAGTCTCAAGCTGTGCCAGGGGAGGTTGAGGCTGGAGGCGAGGAGAAAGTTCTTCCCAGCAAGAGAGATTGGTCATGGGAATGTGCTGCCTGGGGAGGTGGTGGAGTCCCCATCCCTGGAGGTGTTCAAGAGGGGATTGGATGTGGCACTTGGAGCCATGGGTTAGTTGTCAGGAGGTGTTGGGTGACAGCTTGGACTTGATAATCTTTGAGGTCTTTTCCAACCTTATTGAGGCTATGATTTATCTCCCTCCCTCCCTGTCACAGATTGCCAGAGAGAGCTGCTGACTGTGGGGACTGAGTGCAGGCAAGAGCTGAGGTGGTCTTCAGGGAGTTGGGCACCTGAGCAGGCAGGGCTCCACTCTGGGGACTGCAGGTGAATAGCCTAAGGATGCCAAGTGCATCCTGAAGCAAAGTGCTCATAGTGAGCAGTGAAAAGTGCACCTAGAGCTATCCCAAAGCTTCTCCCTTCTCACCAGCTCCCTCCACAAAGATCATAGTATCATTCAGGGTTGGAAAGGACCACAAGGATCATCTAGTTCCAACCCCCCTGCCATGGGCAGGGACACCCCACACTAGAGCAGGCTGCCCAGAGCCTCATCCAGCCTGGCCTTAAACACCTCCAGGGACAGGGCCCCAACCACCTCCCTGGACAACCCATTCCAGGGTTTCACCACTCTCATGGGGAAGAACTTCCTCCTCCCCTCCAGCCTGAATCTCCCCACCTCCAGCTTCATTCCCAGATGTGCTGATGGAGGATGTCAAACCCCACAGACTGCCTTCCCCAAGCCTTGGCTCGTGCCATGGTTTCTCCTGAAATGATCCCAGACCCTGGGCACCCTCCTTCCTCTGGTGAGCCACCTCCCAAGGCAGGGGTGGTGGTTTTAGGCTATGCCTTTAAAAATGAGTTAGTCTGGCTGCATAGAATAGACCAGGTTGGAAGAGACCTTCAAGATCATCACATCCAACCTATCATCCAACACCACCTAAACAACTAACCCATGGCACCAAACACCCCATCCAGCCTCCTCCTGAACACCTCCAGGGATGGGGACTCCACCACCTCCCTGGGCAGCACATTCCAAAGGCCAATCTCTCTCTGTGTAGAACTTCTTCCTAACCTCCAGCCTAAACCTCCTCTGGCACAGCTTGAGACTGTGTCCTCTTGTTCTGCTGCTGGGGGCCTGGCAGAAGAGACCAACCCCCAGCTGGCTACAACCTCCCTGCAGGGAGTTGGAGAGAGCAAGAAGGTCTCCCCTGAGCCTCCTCTTCTCCAGGCTAAGCAACCCCAGCTCCCTCAGCCTCTCCTCACAGGGCTGTGCCCTAAACCCCTCCCCAGCTTTGTTGCCCTTCTCTGGACACCTTCCAGCAAGTCAACCTCCTTCCTAAACTGAGGAGCCCAGAACTGGACACAGGACTCAAGCTGTGGCCTCAGCAGTGCAGTGTACAGGGGCAGAATGACCTCCCTGCTCCTGCTGGCCACACTCTTCCTGTTGCAGGCCAGGATGCCCTTGGCCTTCTTGGCCCCTTGGGCACACTGCTGGCTCCTCTTCAGCTGCTCTCTACCAGCACCCCCAGCTCCCTCTCTGCCTGCCTGCTCTCAGCCACTCTGTCCCCAGCCTGTGGCACTGCCTGGGGTTGCTGTGGCCAATGTGCAGCCCCTGGCACTTGGATGTGTTCAATCTCCTGCCCTTGGCCTCTGCCCATCTGCCCAGCCTGGCAAGGTCCCTCTGCAGAGCCTCTCTACCCTCCAGCAGATCAACTCCTGCCCCCAGCTTGCTGTCAGCTGCACATTCACTGCTGATGGACTCCATCCCCTCCTCCAGATCATCAATGAAGATATTGATCAGGCTAGGGCCCAGCACTGCTCCCTGGGGCACAGCACTGGTGCCTGGCTGCCAGCTGGCTGTGGCACCATTCACCACCACTCTCTGGGCTCAGCCTCCAGCCAGTTCCTAACCCAGCTCAGAGCTGCTGTCCCAGCCAGGGGCTGACAGCTTGGCCAGGAGCTTGCTGGGGGGGATGGTGGCAAAGGCCTTGCTGCAGTCCAGGCAGACCACATCCACAGCCTGCCCCACATCCACCTTCCTAAATCCTGCTGGGGGAAACTTCAGCCCCCCCCAACAGTGCTTGTGGGCACAGCTCCAGCTTTGGCTCCCAGCTCCTCTTCTGCTACACCAGCACCACGAGCAGGATTCCTGCCCTGGCTTTCCAAGGGAGTGGGTAGCTCCCAGGCTGCTGTTACCTTCAGGAAGGCCCACACATTCTTCTCAAAGTCAGTCTGGGCCATGTCCACCTTCTCCTGGCAGTAGCTGACAAAGCCCTCAGACTGCACAGCCTCCTGCAGCTGGTTTGAGCGGGCCAGGAACTCCTTCTCCGTGACCACCTGGCTGACGTAGACCTGGTGACCCTGCTGCTGCTCCAGGCCTGGCTGCTGCTGAGCCTTGGGGTTCTCAAAGGTCACCAGCTTGCCTCCAAACTGCAACCAAGGCAGAGAAAGGCACAGGTGTGACTGGAGGGGGTGTGACAGGGCACACACATGCATGCAGCACCCTTCCTGACATCAGCTCACTGAGCTTGGCCACAGCCTCCAGCCCTACCCACTACACATCAATGATACAGCCAAAGGGACAGAGCTGTTCCCTCAGCCACTTTGTGATGGCACCCAACTGGGAGGAGTGGCTGACACCCTGCCAGGCTGTGCTGCCAGCCAGGCTGACCTGGGCAGGCTGCAGAGCTGGGCAGGGAGCAGCCCAATGCCATTCACCAAGGGCAGTCCTGCAGCTGGGGGAGAACCACCCCAGGAATCAGGGATCAGCCAGCCTCTCAGACCCTTGCCCAGCTGGGTGCCCCCTCTCCCAGCCTCCCAGACCCTTGCCCAGCTGGCTGCCCCCTCTCTCCCAGCCTCTCAGACCCTTGCCCAGCTGGCTGCCCCCTCTCTCCCAGCCTCTCAGACCCTTACCCAGCTGGCTGCCCCCTCTCTCCCAGCCTCTCAGACCCTTGCCCAGCTGGCTGCCCCCTCTCCCAGCCTCTCAGACCCTTGCCCAGCTGGCTGCCCCCTCTCTCCCAGCCTCTCAGAGCCTTGCCCAGCTGGGTGCCCCCCTCTCTCCCAGCCTCCCAGACCCTTGCCCAGCAGGGTGCCCCCTCTCCCAGCCTCTCACACCCTTGCCCAGCTGGCTGCCCCCTCTCTCCCAGCCTCTCAGACCCTTGCCCAGCTGGGTGCCCCCTCTCTCCCAGCCTCTCAGAGCCTTGCCCAGCTGGGTGCCCCCTCTCTCCCAGCCTCCCAGACCCTTGCCCAGCTGGCTGCCCCCTCTCTCCCAGCCTCTCAGACCCTTGCCCAGCCGGATGCCCCCTCTCTCCCAGCCTCTCAGACCCTTGCCCAGCTGGCTGCCCCCTCTCCCAGCCTCTCAGACCCTTGCCCAGCTGGCTGCCCCCTCTCCCAGCCTCTCAGACCCTTGCCCAGCTGGCTGCCCCCTCTCCCAGCCTCTCAGACCCTTGCCCAGCTGGGTGCCCCCTCTTTCCCAGCCTCCCAGAGGCTTGCCCAGCTGGGTGCCCCCTCTCCCAGCCTCCCAGCTGGGTGCCCAGCTCAGTGCCTATCCCAGTGTCTATTTCTTTCCTTCCAAGCAAGCCCTTCCCAAAGCAAAGCCAAGCCCTAACCCCCCCAGAGGGAAGCAGGTGCCTGCTGCCATCACCCCACCTCCTCCTTCCTTCTTCCCAAGCAGTTCTGCCAGCCCTGTGCCAACCTGCAGCCCCCAGGTGCCCAGCCTGGAGGCTGCTGCACCGATCCAGCTCCCATGATGATGGCAAACAGGAGCAGCTCTCCCCAGGTGGAGCACAACACTGACCTCCCCCTCAGCCTGGAGTGTTTTGCAGGTGCCACCTCCCCTCTCCACCCCCCTGCCTGGCCAGCCCTGCCCCAGCCCTGCCTGCTGCTCACCGAGAAGGATGCTCCCACGGGGCGCCGGATCCACTTGGGTGGCTTCTTGAGGGGCAGGACCATGCTCTGGGGGGCAGCCTGCTGGGGCAGCTGCAGGGGGGGCAGGGGCTGGCCTGTACCAAATGGATCAAGGTTCCCAAAAGATGATGAAAGCTTCAGTAACAAAAAGGGGGGGAGAGAAGGAAACACCACAAGAAAACCAGTGTCACATCTCCAGTGCACGAAACCATCTGCTCCCCAGGGCTCAGGGCTGGGGACAGCTCTCTGCAGTGCCTTTGTCACTGGTAAAGGAGACACAAAGACATTGAGGGCACCCTCAGGAAGCTTGCAGGTGGCACTAAAAGGGGTGGCAGTGTTGCTCTGCTGGAGGGTAGGAAGGCTCTGCAGAAGGACCCTGGCCAGGCTGGCTGGCTGGGCCAAGGCCAGGTTCAGCAAGGCCAAGGGCTGGGCCCTGCACCTGGGTCACAACCACCCCATGAAAGCCCCAGGCTTGGGGCAGAGTGGCTGGAGACCACCCAGCAGAGAAAGCCCTGGGGGTGCTGCTCAACAGCTGGCTGAAGATGAGCCAGGGGGTGCCCAGGAAGGCCACCAACAGCCTAGCCTGGAGCAGCAATGGTGTGGCCAGCAAGAGCAGGGAAGGGATCACACCCCTGGACTCAGCACTGGTGAGGCCACAGCTTCAGTACTGAGCTGGGTGCCTCACTCCAGGCAAGACAGTGAGGGGCTGGAGGAGGTGCAGAGAAGAGCAACAATGGGGAAGGGTCTGGAGAAGAGGGCTGGGGAGGAGTGGCTGAAGGAGCTGGGGGTGGGGAGTGTGGAGCAGGGGAGGCTGAGGGAGCTAGGGGTGGTGAGTGTGGAGCAGGGGAGGCTGAGGGAGCTGGGGGTGGTGAGTGTGGAGCAGGGGAGGCTGAGGGAGCTGGGGGTGGTGAGTGTGGAGCAGGGGAGGCTGAGGGAGCTGGGGGTGGTGAGTGTGGAGCAGGGGAGGCTGAGGGAGCTGGGGGTGGTGAGTGTGGAGCAGGGGAGGCTGAGGGAGCTGGGGGTGGGGAGTGTGGAGCAGAGGAGGCTGAGGGAGCTGGGGGTGGGGAGTGTGGAGCAGAGGAGGCTGAGGGGAGAGGTTCTCACTCTCAGCAACTCCCTGAGAAGAGCCAGGTGGGTAGGACAAGACGAAGTGGCCTGAAGTTGCCCCAGGAGAGGTTTAGGTTAGGCATCAGAAGCAACTTCTTCCCTGCAAGGGTTCTTCCAGCCTGGCCCAGGCTGCCCAGGGAGGGGGTTGGATGCTCATCCCTGGAGGGGTTTCAGAGAGGCAGAGCTGTGATGCTGAGGCCATGGCTCAGCCCCAGCCTGGGCAGAGGATGGTTGGACTGGGTGAGCTTAGAGAGCTTTCCCAACCAAAACCATGCTGTGGCTTATTTGTACCTGCAAGCAGGGCTGCAGACAGCCACTGAAGGCCCCCCCTGAGCCCAGGGGTTTCTCAGTACCTGGTCAGCCTGCTTCTGCCTGAGGCCATCCATGCTGCCTCCCATGATGGAGTAAACGCTGATCCGGCCGTCGAAGGAAGCTGCAGAGAGCACCGAGGGGTTCCTGGGACACCACTGGATGTCAAAGCACCACTGGGTGTTTGTGGGCAGCTCATACAGCACCTGGGCAGCAAGAACAAGGCCCACAGATCAGGGCACCACAGCCAGCAGCAACCATCCAGGGGACTGAGTGCATCAGCAGTAAGTCTGCAGGGATCAGGGCTGGGCCCCAGCCTGATCAGTATCTGTGTGGAACTAGATGGTCTCTGATGTTTCTTCCAACCCAAACCATTCCATGATTCTCCAGGCCCAAAAGGGCAGGGGGGGGGGGAAACACATCCCAGAGCCCCTCACTGCTCTGCCTCCAGCAGCCTCCCAGTTCCTCTGGGCTGAAGTTGCACTCCCAGGTGGAACAAGGCAGCAGCAGCCCAGCAGCCACCAGAAGAGCAGGGAGCAAAGACTTAGAGTGGAGCCAAGCCCTGATCTGAGCAGGGACCTCACTGAGGAGGGCAGCAGTGAGTGGAAAGCTGGAGGCCAGCAGTCTCAGGAGGGAATCCTTCAGCACCAGCACAGCTTCTAAAGGCACATGGCCCAAGCACAGGGCCACAGGAGAGGGCAGGACATCCCACAGGAACACCCTGCCCAGGAGGGCAAGCACACCACCAACTGCTCTGCACTCCCCACCCCTGAGGGGAGCTGCTGTGAAGAAGTGTGGGGAGGGCTGTGCCATACCTCTCCTGTGTTGGGGTTGGAGCAGAGGATCTTTGCATCCTTCCCACAGCTCAGCAGCAGCTCTGAATCTGCCATACTCCAAGCAATGGCCAACACACCCCTGTGGGAAGAGCCAGAGGCAGGAGGTTCATGTCAGCACAGGGTGGTTACAGACACAGCACATCCAGGGGCTGAGTTTCTGCCTCAGTTGAGCATTCCCCCTCCCCACTCCTCCCCTCTTACAGGAGGACAAACTGCTCAGTGCCACCAGCACTTCACTGAGTGAAAGAGATGCTTCCTCTTCCCTGCTTCCAGAGGCATAAAGGTGCAGGGGTTGGAAAATCCAATGCAGGAGCCATGAGGGAGAAGCTAGACACCAAGGTTACAAACGGGTTTGCTTGCCTGCAGTATCATTGCCCTGCAGTGTGCAAACCATCAGGGACCAGGAGCTCTGCCAGCAGCAGACTGCAGGCAGCACAACCCCTGGCAGCAGCTGTGGCAGCAGCCCCAACACAGAGCAGCTGCTGCTCTCCCCCTGTCCTTGTACCAGGGGCTGGTTTAGGGCAGGAGAGAAGCTTTTACTGACAGCTGAGGAGAGGCAAGAAGCCAAACCTGTTCCTGAGCCCAAATTGAAGGCATGCAGAGAACTGAGGGGCAGGGAAACTCTGTCCACATGTGAGGATGTGCCATGGGGTAACTCTCAAGTCCATCACTCAAGCAAAACCCTGCACTGCTCTCTGCACCTCAGCTCCCTCTTCTTGAGCAAGGCAGCAGCAACCTAACAGCTTCAGTAACTCAGCAGGATGGTAGAGATTGTTTGGGGGTCAGTGCTCCTCAAACTAGCAGGCCCCAACACCTCAAGCCCCTAAGGACAGAGGGCTGGCAAGTCAGCAAGCCAGCATGCCTCACTGCCTGCAACCAGGTCAGACCTCAGAGGGAACTCAGCAGCAAGAGACAGGTGGTGAGCAGCAGTGCCAGCAGCCCAAAGGGGCTGGACAGACTGACAGACAGCCACCAGCAGGGCCGGCAGCAGAAAGGGGCTGGACAGACTGACAGACAGCCACCAGCAGGGCCAGCAGCAGAAAGGGGCTGGACAGACTGACAGACAGCCAGCACCAAGGAGCAGCAGAAAGGGGCTGGACAGACTGACAGCCAGCCAGCACCAAGGAGCAGCAGAAAGGGACTGGACAGACTGACAGCCAGCCAGCACCAAGGAGCAGCAGAAAGGGACTGGACAGACTGACAGCCAGCCAGCACCAAGGAGCAGCAGAAAGGGGCTGGACAGACTGACAGACAGCCACCAGCAGGGCCGGCAGCAGAAAGGGGCTGGACAGACTGACAGACAAGCGGCAGCAGGGCTGGCGGCAGAAAGGGGCTGGACAGACTGACAGACAGACAGCAGCAGGGCCGGCAGCAGAAAGGGGCTGGACAGACTGACAGACAGCCAGCAGCAGGGCCGGCAGCAGAAAGGGGCTGGACAGACTGACAGACAGCCACCAGCAGGGCCGGCGGCAGAAAGGAGCTGGACAGACAGACAGACAGCAGTGCCAGCGGCAGCAGAAAGGAGCTGGACAGACTGACAGACAGCCAGCAGCAGTGCCAGCGGCAGCAGAGAGGAGCTGGACAGACTGACAGACAGCCAGCAGCAGTGCCAGTGGCAGCAGAGAGGAGCTGGACAGACTGACAGACAGCCAGCAGCAGTGCCAGTGGCAGCAGAGAGGAGCTGGACAGACTGACAGACAGCCAGCAGCAGTGCCAGTGGCAGCAGAGAGGAGCTGGACAGACTGACAGACAGCCAGCAGCAGTGCCAGCGGCAGCAGAGAGGAGCTGGACAGACTGACAGACAGCCAGCAGCAGTGCCAGTGGCAGCAGAGAGGAGCTGGACAGACTGACAGACAGCCAGCAGCAGTGCCAGTGGCAGCAGAGAGGAGCTGGACAGACTGACAGAAGCAGAGCCAGCGGCAACAGAAAGGAGCTGGACAGACTGACAGACAGACAGCAGCAGTGCCAGCGGCAGCAGAGAGGAGCTGGACAGACTGACAGACAGCCAGCAGCAGTGCCAGCGGCAGCAGAGAGGAGCTGGACAGACTGACAGACAGCCAGCAGCAGTGCCAGCGGCAGCAGAGAGGAGCTGGACAGACTGACAGAAGCAGTGCCAGCGGCAACAGAAAGGAGCTGGACAGACTGACAGACAGACAGCAGCAGTGCCAGCGGCAGCAGAGAGGAGCTGGACAGACTGACAGACAGCCAGCAGCAGTGCCAGCGGCAGCAGAGAGGAGCTGGACAGACTGACAGACAGACAGCAGCAGTGCCAGCGGCAGCAGAGAGGAGCTGGACAGACTGACAGACAGCCAGCAGCAGTGCCAGCGGCAGCAGAGAGGAGCTGGACAGACTGACAGACAGCCAGCAGCAGTGCCAGTGGCAGCAGAGAGGAGCTGGACAGACTGACAGACAGCCAGCAGCAGGGCCGGCAGCAGAGAGGGGCTGGACAGACTGACAGCCAGCCAGCACCAAGAAGCAGCAGAAAGGGGCTGGACAGACTGACAGCCAGCCAGCACCAAGAAGCAGCAGAAAGGGGCTGGACAGACTGACAGCCAGCCAGCAGCAGTGCCAGCGGCAGCAGAAAGGAGCTGGACAGACTGACAGACAGCCAGCAGCAGTGCCAGCGGCAGCAGAGAGGAGCTGGACAGACTGACAGCCAGCCAGCAGCAGTGCCAGCAGCAGCAGAGAGGAGCTGGACAGACTGACAGACAGCAGTGCCAGCGGCAGCAGAGAGGAGCTGGACAGACTGACAGACAGCCAGCAGCAGTGCCAGCGGCAGCAGAGAGGAGCTGGACAGACTGACAGACAGCCAGCAGCAGTGCCAGCGGCAGCAGAGAGGAGCTGGACAGACTGACAGAAGCAGTGCCAGCGGCAACAGAAAGGAGCTGGACAGACTGACAGACAGACAGCAGCAGTGCCAGCGGCAGCAGAGAGGAGCTGGACAGACTGACAGACAGCCAGCAGCAGTGCCAGCGGCAGCAGAGAGGAGCTGGACAGACTGACAGACAGACAGCAGCAGTGCCAGCGGCAGCAGAGAGGAGCTGGACAGACTGACAGACAGCCAGCAGCAGTGCCAGCGGCAGCA
Source organism: Melanerpes formicivorus (assembly GCF_026170545.1). Classification (NCBI taxonomy): domain Eukaryota; kingdom Metazoa; phylum Chordata; class Aves; order Piciformes; family Picidae; genus Melanerpes; species Melanerpes formicivorus. The sequence goes on along the minus strand of NW_027142481.1, from coordinate 824,737 downwards.
GAGAGGAGCTGGACAGACTGACAGACAGCCAGCAGCAGTGCCAGTGGCAGCAGAGAGGAGCTGGACAGACTGACAGACAGCCAGCAGCAGGGCCGGCAGCAGAGAGGGGCTGGACAGACTGACAGCCAGCCAGCACCAAGAAGCAGCAGAAAGGGGCTGGACAGACTGACAGCCAGCCAGCACCAAGAAGCAGCAGAAAGGGGCTGGACAGACTGACAGCCAGCCAGCAGCAGTGCCAGCGGCAGCAGAAAGGAGCTGGACAGACTGACAGACAGCCAGCAGCAGTGCCAGCGGCAGCAGAGAGGAGCTGGACAGACTGACAGCCAGCCAGCAGCAGTGCCAGCAGCAGCAGAGAGGAGCTGGACAGACTGACAGACAGCAGTGCCAGCGGCAGCAGAAAGGGGCTGGACAGACAGACAGACAGCAGCAGTGCCAGCGGCAGCAGAGAGGAGCTGGACAGACAGACAGCAGCAGTGCCAGCGGCAGCAGAGAGGAGCTGGACAGACTGACAGCCAGCCAGCAGCAGTGCCAGCGGCAGCAGAGAGGAGCTGGACAGACTGACAGACAGACAGCCAGCAGTGCCAGCGGCAGCAGAGAGGAGCTGGACAGACAGCCAGCAGCAGTGCCAGCGGCAGCAGAGAGGAGCTGGACAGACTGACAGCCAGCCAGCAGCAGTGCCAGCGGCAGCAGAGAGGAGCTGGACAGACAGCCAGCAGCAGTGCCAGCGGCAGCAGAGAGGAGCTGGACAGACTGACAGACAGCCAGCAGCAGTGCCAGCGGCAGCAGAGAGGAGCTGGACAGACTGACAGCCAGCCAGCAGCAGTGCCAGCGGCAGCAGAAAGGAGCTGGACAGACTGACAGCCAGCCAGCAGCAGTGCCAGTGGCAGCAGAAAGGAGCTGGACAGACTGACAGCCAGCCAGCAGCAGTGCCAGTGGCAGCAGAAAGGAGCTGGACAGACTGACAGACAGCCAGCAGCAGTGCCAGTGGCAGCAGAGAGGAGCTGGACAGACTGACAGACAGACAGCAGCAGTGCCAGCGGCAGCAGAGAGGAGCTGGACAGACTGACAGACAGCAGTGCCAGCGGCAGCAGAAAGGAGCTGGACAGACAGACAGACAGCAGTGCCAGCGGCAGCAGAGAGGAGCTGGACAGACTGACAGACAGACAGCGGCAGTGCCAGCGGCAGCAGAGAGGAGCTGGACAGACAGACAGACAGCGGCAGTGCCAGCGGCAGCAGAGAGGAGCTGGACAGACAGACAGCAGTGCCAGCGGCAGCAGAAAGGAGCTGGACAGACAGACAGCAGTGCCAGCGGCAGCAGAAAGGAGCTGGACAGACAGACAGACAGCAGTGCCAGCGGCAGCAGAGAGGAGCTGGACAGACAGACAGCAGCAGTGCCAGCGGCAGCAGAAAGGAGCTGGACAGACAGACAGACAGCGGCAGCGCCGCCGCCGGCAGCAGCAGCGGGGCCGGCAGGCAGCTCAGGCTCCGCCAGCTCCATACCTTGTGTGGCTTTCCAAAACACGCAGGGGCGAGGAGGCAAATCTGAGGTCCCACATCTGGATCACAGGCAGCCTGTCGTCCTCTGAGGCCAAAACCATCTGGGTGGCCACATCAGGGTGCCAAGCCAGGCCCGAGCAGTGCATCTGGAGGACAACAGGGCCCCACAGTGTTAAGAACCAGGCAGCACAGAAGGACAACACAGAGCTAGACCCGGTGTAGCTACATGAGTCTGCTCTGGGGGAGGCTGGCTGCCTGCCCTCCCCCTGGGGGTTCCAATGGACAAGCAGCTGAAGAGCAGCCAGCAGTGTGCCCAAGAAAGCCAATAGCATCCTGGCTGGGACAGGCAATGCTGTGGCCAGCAGGAGCAGGGAGGTGACTGTCCCCTGGTACTCAGCTCTGGGGAGGCCACACCTGGAGTACTGTGCCCAGTTTTGGGCACCTCAGTGCCAGAGAGATGTGGAGGTGCTGGAGCCAGGGCAGAGGAGGGCAAGGAAGCTGTGAAGGGCCTGGAGAATAAATCTGAAGAGCAACTGAAGGAGCTGGGGATGGTTAGTGTGAAACAGAGAAGGCTGAGGGGAGACCTCATTGCTGTCTACAACTGCCTGAAAGTAAGTTGTGGAGGGGTTGGTGCTGGTCTCTTCTCCCAGGTAATTAGAGGCCATTAGGGTTGTTCTGTCACAAGCTGTGACTGGGTAGGCTTAGACTGGGCATTGGGAAAGGTTTTTCCCCAGCCAGAGTGGTCAGGCACTGGCAGAGGCTGCCCAGGGAGACAGTGGAGTCACCAAGCCTGGAGGTGCTCAAAGGTGGTCTGGATGTGGTGCTTGGGGATATGGCTTAGGGGTGAGCCTTGTAGAACAGGGGTAATGGTTGGACTGGGTGATCCTCAGTGACCCAACCTGAATGTTGCTGGGACTCTGTCCCTTCCAACCCATGATGGAGAACAGAATACAATAGGCCAGGTTGGAAGAGACCTTCAAGATCATGTCCAACCCATCAACCAATCCAACCCACCTAGACAACTAACCCATGGCACCAAGCACCCCATCAAGTCCCCTCCTGAACACCTCCAGGGATGGTGACTCCACCACCTCCCCAGGCAGCACATTCCAATGGCCAATCTCTCTTTCTATGAAGAGTTTCTTCCTAACATCCAGCCTAAACCTCCCCAGGCACAGCTTGAGACTGTGTCCTCTTGTTCTGCTGCTGGGGGCCTGGGAGAAGAGACCAACCCCCACCTGGCTACAACCTCCCTGCAGGGAGTTGGAGAGAGCAAGAAGGTCTCCCCTGAGCCTCCTCTTCTCCAGGCTAAGCAACCCCAGCTCCCTCAGCCTCTCCTCACAGGGCTGTGCCCCAGACCCCTCCCCAGCCCTGTGCCCCAGACCCCTCCCCAGCTTTGTTGCCCTTCTCTGGACACCTTCCAGCAGCTCAACCTCTTTCCTAACCTCAGGAGCCCAGAGCTGGACACAGGACTCAAGCTGTGGCCTAACCAGTGCTGAGCACAGGGCACAAGGACTTCCCTGCTCCTGCTGGCCACACTCTTCCTGACCCAGGCCAGGATGCCCTTGGCCTTCTTGGCCCCCTGGGCACACTGCAGACTCATGCTCAGCTGCTCTCCACCAGCACCCCCAGGTCCCTCTCTGCCTGGCTGCTCTCAGCCACTCTGCCCCCAGCCTGTGGCACTGCCTGGGGTTGCTGTGGCCAATGTGCAGCCCCTGGCACTTGGATGTGTTCAATCTCCTGCCCTTGGCCTCTGCCCATCTGCCCAGCCTGCCAAGGTCCCTCTGCAGAGCTCTGCTCCCCTCTAACAGCTCAACTCCTGCCCCCAGCTTGCTGTCAGCTGCACATTCACTGCTGATGGACTCCATCCCCTCCTCCAGATGATCAATAAAGATATTGATCAGGCTGGGGCCCAGCACTGCTCCCTGGGGCACAGCACTGGTGCCTGGCTGCCAGCTGGCTGTGGCACCATTCACCACCACTCTCTGGGCTCAGCCTCCAGCCACTTCCTAACCCAGCTCAGAGCTGCTGTCCCAGCCGGGGGCTGACAGCATCAAAGGCCTTGCTGAATCACACAAACCAGGCAGGCACTGCTCTCCTCCCATCATGTGAGAGGCTCCCCACCCCTGCCAGAGGCCCCCCAGGCCCAGCAGGGCTGACTCACCCTGTTGTTGTGGTCGCTGACTTTGATGATGGGCTCGTTCTTCCGCAGGTCCCAGACGGTGGCGCGGCCGCTGGGGCTGGCGGAGGCCAGGATGTGCTGGACCTGACGGTTCCAGGCCAGGCAGCTGACGTCCTCCAGAGGCTGGGGCACAACACACAGCAGCCTTCTCACAGCCTGCCCCAAGCCACAGCCTGGCACAGCCCACAACCCTCACCCCAGGTCCCACCTGCAGCTCTCTGTCCAGTTCTGCAGTCCCCCTAGTGCAGGAAAGGCTCTGGAGGGGCTGCAAGGCGCCCAGAGCAGGGCCAGGAGGAGGAGCAGAGGGCTGGAGCTGCTCTGCTCTGAGCACAGCCTGAGAGAGTTGGGGTTGTACAGGCTGGAGAGGAGAAGGCTCCCAGCTTGGTTTTAAGCTCTGAGTTCTACACTCTTTGCTTTCTACTTTAAGCCAACTCCCATTGTTTGAAGCCATTTGCTTTCAGAAGGTGCTTAGAGTGACTTCCTGCAGCTGGAGCTCCCCTCCTATGAGGACAAGCCAAGAGAGTTGGGCTTGTGCAGGCTGGAGAGGAGAAGGCTCCCAGGAGACCTTCTGGTGGCCTTGCAGGAGCTGCAGGGGGCTGCAAGCAAGCTGGGGAGGGACTTTGGAGGGGGTGAGGGAGGGACAGGAGTGGGGGGGCTGGAGCAGAAGTAGAAGTGGGGAGCTGGAGCTTGGCTGTGAGGAAGAAGTTGTTGGGCAGGAGGGTGGTGAGAGCCTGGCCCAGGCTGCCCAGGGAGGTGGTGGAAGCCTCCTAGCTGGAGGTGTTTGCAGCCAGGCTGGAGGTGGCTGTGAGCAAGCTGCTGTGGTGTGAGGTGTCCCTGCCCATGGCAGGGGGTTGGGGCTGGCTGAGCCTGGAGCTCCCTTCCAACCCTGCCAGTTCTGTGATTCTTTAAGATTGGATGTGAGGAAGAAGTTCTGCACCAGGAGGCTGCTGGAACACTGCAGCAGGTTGCCCAGGGAGGTGGTTGTGGCCTCAGCCCTGGAAACATTCAAGGTGAGGCTGGACAGGGCTCTGAGCAACTTGATCTAGTGGAGGATGTCCCTGCTGACTGCAGGGGGAGGGTTGGACTGGATGACCTTTGGAGGTCCCTTCCAACCCAAACCACTCTGTGATGTGAGAGCTGTGTTGTACCAGCCCTCAAGGGCTGCACCTAACAGAACCAGGCAGCCCATGGCTGACTACCCTTAACTGCTACCCACATTGCTCTTGAAGAGGGTCCCCCCCATCCTCCCCCCCCATCCTGACAGAGCTTTACAACTGCAGCTTCCAGTGTGCTCTCAACCCCAGTGCCATCCAGACAGACAGCAGTCTGCTCTGCAGCCTGGAACAGGCACAGGTCTGGTACCTGAGTCTTGGCTCCTGGTGTCATCGGTGTGGCAAAGTTGTTCAGGTCCCAGATGTAGATTTCAGACTCATTAGCACCAGAGGCCACCAGATTGGTCTGCAAGACACAGGAACAGAGGTTAAAGAGTATTGCCAGTGCCTAAAGGGGAGCTGAGGAGAGACTTTTGACAAGGCTTAGGAGTGACAGGATGAGGGAAATTGGCTTGGAGCTGGGAGAGGAGAGACTGAGAGTGGAGATGAGGAAGAGATCCTTGAGAGTGAGGCTGGGGAGACTCTGGCACAGGCTGCCCAGGGAGGCTGTGGATGTCCTTTCCCTAGAGGACATCTGCTTAAGCCTTGATAGCCTTTCAGCACAGGTTTTTGAACCCTCTTTTTCATCTTATGCCCCCAGTCCAAGAAGGACCTGGAGCTGCTGGAGTGGGTCCAGAGGAGGCCACAAAGATGACCAGAGGGCTGCAGAACCTCCCCTGTGGGGCCAGGCTGGGAGAGATGTTGGTCAGTGAGAGGGCAGAAGGGCTCTGCAGAGGGACCTTGCCAGGCTGGACAGAGGCCAACAGGATGGCATTCAACAAGTCCAAGTGCCAGGGGCTGCACTTTGGCCACAGCACCCCCAGGCAGAGCTACAGGCTGGGGACAGAGTGGCTGAGAGCAGCCAGGCAGAGAGGGACCTGGGGGTGCTGGTGGACAGCAGCTGAACATGAGCCAGCAGTGTGCCCAGGTGGCCAAGAAGGCCAAGGGCATCCTGGCCTGGATCAGGAAGAGTGTGGCCAGCAGGAGCAGGGAGGTCATTCTGCCCCTGTACACTGCACTGGTTAGGCCACACCTTGAGTCCTGTGTCCAGTTCAGGGCCTCTCTGTTTAGGAAGGAGGTTGAGATGCTGGAAGGTGTCCAGAGAAGGGCAAGAAAGCTGGGGAGGGGTCTGGAGCACAGCCCTGTGAGGAGAGGCTGAGGGAGCTGGGGCTGCTTAGCCTGGAGAAGAGGAGGTTCAGGGGAGACCTTCTTGCTCTCTTCAATTCCCTGCAAGGAGGTTGTAGCCAGCTGGGGGTTGGTCTCTTCTCCCAGGCAACCAGCACCAGAACAAGAGGACACAGTCTCAAGCTGTGCCAGGGGATGTTGAGGCTGGAGGTGAGGAGAAAGTTCTTCACCAAGAGAATCATTTGTCATTGGAATGTGCTGCCCAGGGAGGTGGTGGAGTCCCCATCCCTAGAGGTGTTCAAGAGGGGATTGGATGTGGCACTTGGAGCCATGGTCTAGTCATGGGGTCTGTGTTGATAGGTTGGACTCGATCCTTGAGGTCTCTTCCAACCTTAGTGATACTGTGACACTGTGAGAGTTGGGGCTGTTCAGCCTGGAGAGAAGGCTCCACAGAGACCTCAGAGCAACCTTCCAGTACCTGAAGGGCTCCAGGAGAGCTGGGGAGGGACTTTGGACAAGCATGGGAGTGCCAGGCTGAGGAACAATGGCTTTGGGCTTGGAGAAGGGAGAGTGAGACTGGAGATGAGGAAGAAATTGTTGGCAGTGAGGCTGGGGAGACTCTGGCACAGGTTGCCCAGGGAGGCTGTGGCTGTCCTCTCCCTAGAGGTGTTCAAGGCCAGGCTGGATGAGGCTTTGAAGCAACCTGGGCTGGTGGGAGGTGACCCTGCCCATGGCAGGGGGGTGGAACTGGATGAGCTTGAAGGTCCCTGCCCATCCAACCCATCCTGTGACTCCCTGATTTTCAGTCCTCACAGTGGTAGCAGCTCCATGACTGTGCCAGTTTCTCCTGCCAGCTCAGGAGACAGCCTTTGGGTTTGAGAGAGAGCAAGGCAAGGCTGAGTCAATCTCAAATCCATCCCCTGCACCAGACTGCCAAGCCCAGGGCTCCCCTCCTGTGGGCTGCTCCTCCACTGCCCAGCAAACACCCATGGAGGGGCTACAGCCACAGGCAAGAGGGTGGAGAGAGCAGGGACACTGCTGGGAGGGGGCAGGTGAGGAGGAATCAGGGTGAGGGTGCTACAGGGTTGTGATCTGGGCAGCTGGAAGGAGTGTGGTGGTTGTGAGTCCAGCACCCTGCCCTGAGGGAGGGCAACAGAACAGCAGGACACAGTCTCAAGCTGTGCCAGGGGAGGTTTAGGCTGGCTGTTAGGAAGAAATTCTTCCCAGCAAGAGGAATTGGCCACTGGAATGTGCTGCCCAGGGAGGTGGTGGAGTCCCCATCCCTGGAGGTGTTCAGGAAGAGCCTGGATGAGGCCCTTGGTGCGATGGTGGAGTTGACCAGATGGTGCTGGGTGATAGGTTGGACTTGATGACCTCCAAGGTCTTTTCCAACCTGGCTAATTCTATTCTAACCACCCAGAGCAGTCCTGCCTCTGGGATGCAAGAGTCCAGGCAGGGCAACACCAGTTGAGGGCAGGCAGAGCCCTTTGACCACATCCTGTGGCTGGTGACAAGCAAGGCTGGACTCCATCAGGGGCAGAAAGCAAAGGGAAGCACTTCAGAGGACAAGGAGCAGAGTGTGGCCTGCTGGAAGCAAGTGTGCAGGGACAGAAGGGCTACTCAGGCAACAACCCTGAGGCACAGCTGGTGGGACAAGGCAAACACAGCTCACTGCCTCTGGGAGGAAGCAAACACTTGCAGTGAGAGGGGAGAGCCTGCTGGCCTTGAGAGCTCTTCTGCCAGAGGCCACCTCACCACATTTCCTCTGCTCTGCCTCCTCCTTCCAAGAACAATACACTCAGAGGGCTGCAAAGCCAACACCCAAGGGGACAGCCAAGCAGCTGATGTCACCAGAAACAGGAGTGGGAGCAGGAAAAAGCCTCCCTGTGTGGTGAGAACAGGGGCACAGAGTGCCAGGGCTGGCAAAGGAGTCCTGCTGAGAGCACCAACATGAACCAGAAGTTCCAGCATGAACTTTGCCAGCCCAGCTGGAAGCAAGTGAGAGCTGTGCTCACAAGCAGAGCTGCAGCCTACAGTGGCATGCAAGGAATGTGTACAGAACACACAGGAGTTACAACAGTTAGCACAGAATCCACCAGGTTGGAAAGGACCTTTGAGGTCACTGAGTCCAACCTATCACCCAGCACCATCTGATCAACTCAGCCATGGGGTTCACCATCCATAAGCATCGTAAGATCCAACCCCACCCCAGGCCAAAAACCAGGGGAGCTAATTAGCTTCCCACTCCCTGACCCTCTCCCCCCTCCTCTCCTTACCTCCCTGGACACAAAGGGACAAGAGAAAAGAGCAGAGAACAGTGAGAGCTTAGGCAAAACAATGCAGGCAAGGTCAGGCAGAAGCCAGCACAGCACAGTTAGGATCTCCCAGAGCAAGGAAGCCAAAAGAGAGAGGGAGAGTGAGAGTTTGCAGAGCTAATTCCTATGGCAGGGAAGCCTCCCCTGGGGATTGTTTGGAACTATCAGCATGTTCCTTTCCACACCCCAGAGGGACTCAGTCACATTTGACCACCTCCTGTTCAAGATCTGGGGAACATTTTAAAGGCATAGCCTAAAGCTACCCCAGGACTTCTGACAAGGGTGAGGGAGACTGGCTTGAGCAGAGGGCTGCAGAACCTCCCCTGTGAGCACAGGCTGGGAGAGCTGGGGCTGTGCAGCCTGGAGAAGAAAAAGGCTGCAGGGAGATCTCAGAGCAGCATTCCAGTACCTGAAGGAGCTCCAGGAGAGCTGGAGAGGGACTTTGGCCAAGGGCTGGGAGTGCCAGGCTGAGGAACAATGGCTTGGAGTTGGGAGAGGAGAGACTGAGAGTGGAGAGGAGGAAGAAATGGTTGAGCTCTGTGGAAAATCTTGAAGGTACACAGCCTAAAAGTACCACAGCACCAGAGGACTGCCTCTGCTCTCCAGGCAAGGGAGCTGAACAGCCTCACTGAAGTGACAGCAGCAGCTGAGGAAGGAATGAACCTGGGCCAGACACCTTAAACTTTGACCCCCCAACCTGAAAAGCAGGTAAGAGGCCAGGTCTGTCCTGCCCCCAGCAGACAGCCCAACACCAGACTCAGCTGATGGCTTTTAGGAGATGAGAAAGGGAGAGGAGGATGGAAGGCTGCAAGGCCCTCAGGTGCCAGCGAGTGAGGAAGTGACTGAGCAGCAGAACCCACCTGGAACATGTTGACATCAAGGGCTCTGACTGGTCCTGTGTGCTTGTCCTTCTGGGCTATGATGACTTCCTTGTCTCCAGCAATGATCTTGGCTGGGTCATAGAGGATGACACTGCCATTCTCCCCCCCAGCAAGCAGCACTCCGGAGACTCTCTCGGCCAAGCTCATGCTGTGGGGCCCCCAGAGCAGCTTGTGGTACCTGCAAGGCACAGAGGTCCCCAACATCCCAGAGCCATCCACCAGCAGCTCCACACCCACTGCTGTGCCCCAGCCACCAAAGCACTGCCACCATCCAGACAACCACAGAACCAGGAAGCTTGGAAAAGACCTCAGAGATCACCAAGTCCAAGCTGTCACCAAACCCCTCCTGACAACCAAACCATGGCACCAAGTGCCACATCCAATCCCCTCCTGAACACCTCCAGGGATGGGGACTCCACCACCTCCCTGGGCAGCACATCCCAATGGCTAACAACTCTCTCTGTGTAGAACTTCCTCCTAATCTCCAGTCTAAACCTCCCCTGGCACAGCTTGAGACTGTGTCCTCTTGTTCTGCTGCTGGGGGCCTGGGAGAAGAGACCAACCCCCAGCTGGCTACAACCTCCCTGCAGGGAGTTGGAGAGAGCAATGAGGTCTCCCCTGAGCCTCCTCTTCTCCAGGCTAAGCAACCCCAGCTCCCTCAGCCTCTCCTCACAGGGCTGTGCCCCAGACCCCTCCCCAGCTTTGTTGCCCTTCTCTGGACACCTTCCAGCAACTCAACCTTTTTCCTAACCTCAGGAGCCCAGAGCTGGACACAGGACTCAAGCTGTGGCCTCAGCAGTGCTGAGCACAGGGCACAAGGACTTCCCTGCTCCTGCTGGCCACACTCTGCCTGACCCAGGCCAGGATGCCCTTGGAGGGGAGAAAAAAAGTGGAAGTACAGGAAAAACCCCAATTTGTTTTCCACATCTCTGCTTCTGGATGGGCAACACCCATAGAACCACAGAGCTGGCAGGGTTGGAAGGGAGCTCAAGGCTCAGCCAGCCCCAACCCCCCTGCCATGGGCAGGGACACCTCACACCACAGCAGCTTGCTCACAGCCACCTCCAGCCTGGCTGCAAACACCTCCAGCCAGGAGGCTTCCACCACCTCCCTGGGCAGCCTGGGCCAGGCTCTCACCACCCTCCTGCCCAACAACTTCTTCCTCACAGCCAAGCTCCAGCCCCCCCACTCCTGTCCCTCCCTCACCCCCTCCAAAGTCCCTCCCCAGCTTGCTTGCAGCCCCCTGCAGCTCCTGCAAGGCCACCAGAAGGTCTCCTGGGAGCCTTCTCCTCTCCAGCCTGCACAAGCCCAACTCTCTCAGGCTGTGCTCACAGCAGAGCAGCTCCAGCCCTCTGCTCCTCCTCCTGGCCCTGCTCTGGACACCTTCCAGCCCCTCCAGAGCCTTCCTGGCACAGAGGCTCCAGAGCTGGCCCCAGAGCTGCAGCTGTGGGCTCAGCAGAGTGGAGCAGAGGGGCAGAATCCCCTCCCTGGCCCTGCTGGCCACACTTCTCTTGCTGCAGCCCAGGCTCTGCTTGGCTCTATGGGCTGCAGGTGCTCACTGCTGGCTTCTCTGCTGTGCTGCAGGATCAGGAAGTGCTTTGTTCACATCAGAGACATCTCCTGGACCACAATCTATTTTCATAGCATCCTAGAATGGTCTGGGTTGGAAGGGACCTCCAAAGCTCATCCAGTCCAACCCTCCTGCAGTCAGCAGGGACATCTTCAACTAGATCAGGCTGCCCAGAGCCTTGTAGAGCCTGACCTGGAGTATCTCCAGGGATGGAGCCTCAGCTACCTCCCTGTGCAACTTGCTCCAATGTTTCACCACCCTCATGGTGCAGAACTTGTTCCAAGCATCCAATCTAAGTCTCCTCTTGTATACTGTCAAACCCTTGTCCCTGGTCCTGTCCCTGCAGGCCTTTGCAAACAGTCCCTCTGCAGCCTTCTTGGAGCCCCCTCCAGGTTGCTTTGAGGCCTCCCTGAAGCCTTCTCTTCAGGCTGAACACCGCCAGCTCCCTCAGCCTGTCCCCACAGCAGAGGATCTCCAGGCCCCTGAGCATCCTTGTGGCCTCCTCTGGATGCACTCCACCAGGTCTATGTCCTTCCTGTGCTGAGGGCTCCAGAGCTGGCCCCAGCCCTGCAGGTGAGGTCTCCCCAGAGCAGAGCAGAGGAGCAGGATCCTCTCTCCATCTCTGACCACACTGCTGTGGATGCAGCCCAGGCTGCCCTTGGCCTCCTGTGCTGCCAGTGCCCAGGGCTGGCTCCTGTCCATTTCCCAGGCTCAGTCAAGAGGAATAACCCATCCCCACCCAGAAGAACCCAACCTCCTTCACCTCACTGAAGCTGCTGCACAAGCAAACCCCGATTCCTGTGTGCTCAGCCATGACCTACACCCCAGGACAGCTGCCACAGACCAGCCCCAGGCAAGCACAGAGCAAACCCACCCTGGCCAGGTGGGGGCAAGGACTTCTTTGGCAGTCACTCTGCTGTTAGGAATCATCTTATCTCTGAGCAGCCTGCAAGTGATCTCATCAAGCCACAGCAACTTCAGCATGAGAGCACACACACTGCAGCAAGTCAGAGCACAGACTGGGTGAAAAACACTGCCACAGCCAAGCCCTTGCCCTGCTAGGGCAGTGTTCAGGGGGGGTTCACCAAAGAACAACAGGAACTGGTCAGGGACGTCAGGCAGACCCTTTCCCTAGGTAGGATTTTCACACTCCTGCACCTCACAAGGCAAGGTTATGAGAAATGGAAGGCCTAAGGCTGCACAGGCATCACTGCTGCAGCAGCAGAGTGCTGTGCCCAGCTCTGGAGCTCTCAACACAGCAAAGGACATGGACCTGATGGAGAGGGGGCCCAGGAGGCTACAGAAATGACCAAGAGCCTGGAGCACCTCTCCTCATGGGCACAGGCTGAGGGAGCTGGGGTTGTTCAGCCTGGAGAAGAGAAGGCTCTGAGGAGACCTAACAGCAGCCTGCCAGTCCCTGAAGGGGGCTCCAAGAAGGCTGCAGAGGGACTGCTTGCAAAGGCCTGCAGTGGTAGCCTGAGGGACAGTGGTTTGAAATGAGGGAGGAGGAAATTTAGAGTGGAAGTAAGGAACAAGTTCAGCAGCAGGAGGGTGGTGCAACACTGGAAGAGGTTGCCCAGGGAGGTGAGGTTGAAGCTCCATCCCTGAAGGTATTCAAGGTGAGGCTGGGAGAGGGCTCTGAGCAACCTGCTCCAGTGGAGGATGTCCCTGCTGACTGCAGGGGGGGTTGGACTGGAGGAGCTTTGGAGCTCCCTGCCAGCCCAAACCATTCCATGGCTTAACCCACAGTGAAAGGAGAGGAGAGTGAGGAACAGGCACCAGAGTGAAGTGAGCAATTACCTTCCCCTTGCCCTCTGCTCCTGCCAAGACACAGCATGGCTCTATGAAACCAGGGCACAACTTTCCCTCAAGGATGAACTGCCAGAAGCCTGGTGGAGGCTTTATCTTTTGGGGGGTTGATCCCCTGGCCACTTGGCAGGTGCTGCAAATCAAAGCCAAGCCTGATTTACTCCCAGCTGGGGCACTCCTCCTTATCTTGAGCTAAAGGTCAACTAATAAATGAATCCAGGCTCCTGGGCAATGCATTTCCTAGGGCAAAGTCAAATCCTGCTGCTGCTCATCAAGGGAAGTGCTTGCAAGGGAGCACTGCACCCTGTAAGGAGTAAGAAAGGTCAGATGGAGGAAGCTGTAAACTCCAGGCCTGGCAGCCTGACCTCAGTGCCAGGGAAAGTGATGGAGCAGATTATCCTGGGGGCAATAACTGCACCTGAAGGATGGCCAAGGGCTCAGGCCCAGCCAGCAGGGATTTAGGAAGGGCAGGTCCTGCCTCTCCAACCTGATCTCCTTCTATGATCAGGTGACTGCCTGGGGGATGTGGGGCAGGCTGTGGATGTGGTCTGCCTGGACTGCAGCAAGGCCTTTGACATTGTCCCCCACAGCAAACTGCTGCCTAAGCTGTCAGCTCATGGCTTGGACCACTACACTCAGTGCTGGGTTAGGAACTGGCTGGAGGCTGAGCCCAGAGAGTGGTGGTGAATGGTGCCACAGCCAGCTGGCAGCCAGGCACCAGTGCTGTGCCCCAGGGAGCAGTGCTGGGCCCCAGCCTCTTTAACATCTTCATTGATGATCTGGAGGAGGGGATTGAGTCAGTCAGCAGCAAGTTTGCAGATGACACCAAGCTGGGAGCAGATGTTGGTCAGTGAGAGGACAGAAGGGCTCTGCAGAGGGACCTTGCCAGGCTGGACAGATGGGCAGAGGCCAACAGGATGGCATTCAACAAGTCCAAGTGCCAGGGGCTGCACTTTGGCCACAGCAACCCCAGGCAGAGCTACAGGCTGGGGGCAGAGTGGCTGAGAGCAGCCAGGCAGAGAGGGACCTGGGGGTGCTGATTGATAGCTGCCTGAACATGAGCCAGCAGTGTGCCCAGGGGGCCAAGAAGGCCAAGGGCATCCTGGCCTGGGTCAGGAAGAGTGTGGCCAGCAGGAGCAGGGAAGTCCTTGTGCCCTGTGCTCAGCACTGCTGAGGCCACAGCTTGAGTCCTGTGTCCAGTTCTGGGCTGCTGAGGTTAGGAAAGAGGTTGAGCTGCTGGAAGGTGTCCAGAGAAGGGCAACAAAGCTGGGGAGGGGTCTGGGGCACAGCCCTGTGAGGAGAGGCTGAGGGAGCTGGGGTTGCTTAGCCTGGAGAAGAGGAGGCTCAGGGGAGACCTTCTTGCTCTCTCCAACTCCCTGCAGGGAGGTTGTAGCCAGCTGGGGGTTGGCCTCTTCTCCCAGGCCCCCAGCACCAGAACAAGAGGACACAGTCTGAAGCTGTGCCAGGGGAGGTTTAGGCTGGAGGGGAGGAGAAAGTTCTTCCCAGAGAGAGTTGTTATCCATTGGGATGAGCTGCCCAGGGAGGTGGTGGAGTCCCCATCCCTGGAGGTGTTCAGGAGGGGATTGGATGTGGCACTTGGGGCCATGGTCTAGTCATGAGGTCTGTGTTGATAGGTTGGACTCAATCCTCAAGGTCCTTTGCAACCTCAGTGATACTGTGACACTGTGCAGTTCAGGGAGGAAGTGTCCCTTCAGTCCCAGGTAAAACAACACAGCACAAGCACACTGTGAGAGACCCAACACCTCCTCCTGCTCCCAGCAGCTCAAGAGATCTGTTAACAGCACCTTGCAGGGCACTCAGTGGAGACTGGGGGAGGCTGTTTCTCACAAGCTCTCTGCACTACAGCACAAACAGCTGCAGGGCAGAGGCTGTGAGCTGCCTGCCAGCACCACTGCTCTGCCAGACCCCAGGGCTGACACAGCACAAAGCCAGCACCTTGCAGCTTGTGCTTCCTGCTGCAGAACCTACCACAGCCACTGCTCACCCAAAGTAGGTCAGGACCTGTGTCCAGCTGCACACACTCTCAACAGCCTCTAGGAGCCCAAACTGCAGCTGCCTAACAACTTCAGGGAAGAGTTGCAGGTCCTTAGGTCTTGAAGTTCGAGCTTCAGAGCACATAATGATGGAATCTAACCAATGTCAGCTTGTGCCAGAGGTAAGAGGCAGCAGCTGCCCCTCCAAAAGGGTCAAATTCTCCCTTGAAGATATAGGTGAAATAATTGCTTGCACCTTGCCAGGCCCTTTTGGGCCCCCAAGGGAAAGAGTGCCCACACTGACAGCGTGGCTGGTGCAGAGGAGTCACAGATCCAGCCCACTGGCAATGAGCACTTCCACCTGCTCCACCCACAGAAACATCCTGCACTTCCATCTATGCTCTTCCAGCTGGCTGACAACAAGGAGCAGCAAAGGGCCAGCCACCAGAGAGCAGCTACAAGGCACTGCTGGGATGGAAAGTGGAGCTTCTGATGTGAACAATATCTCTCTAGACAGGCACACAGTAAGAAGCTAAGAGCTAAAGGGAGCTGCAGAGTCAGGAAGGTAGCTTCCCAGCTGGCTGACAAGGAGCAGCACTGGACCAGCCACCAGAGAGCAGCCACAAGGCACTGCTGGGATGGAAAGTGGAGCTTCTGATGTGAACAATAGCTTCTTACTGTGTGCCTGTCCAGGAAAATAAGAGCTAAAGGGAGCTGCACAGTCAAGAAGGTGGCTTCCAGCTGGCTGACAACAAGGAGCAGCACTGGACCAGCCACCAGAGAGCAGCTACAAGGCACTGCTGGGATAGAAACTGGAGCTTCTGATGTGAACAACATTTCTCTGGACAGGCACACAATTAGAAGCTAACAGCTAAAGGGAGCTGCAGAGTCAGGAAGGTGGCTTCCCAGCTGGCTGATAAGGAGCAGCACTGGACCAGCCACCAGAGAGCAGCTACAAGGCCCTGCTGGGATGGAAAGTGGAGCTTCTGATGTGAACAATAGCTTCTTACTGTGTGCCTGTCCAGAGAAATAAGAGCTAAAGGGAGTTGCAGAGTCAAGAAGGTGGCTTCCAGCTGGCTGACAACAAGGAGCAGCACTGGACCAGCCACCAGAGAGCAGCTACAAGGCACTGCTGGGATGGAAAGTGGAGCTTCTGATGTGAACAATACCTCTCTTGACAGGCACACAGTAAGAAGCTAAGAGCTAAAGGGAGCTGCAGAGTCAGGAAGGTGGCTTCCCAGCTGGCTGATAAGGAGCAGCACTGGACCAGCCACCAGAGAGCAGCTACAAGGCACTGCTGGGATGGAAAGTGGAGCTTCTGATGTGAACAATATCTCTCTTAACAGGCACACAGTAAGAAGCTAAGAGCTAAAGGAAGCTGCAGAGTCAGGCAGGTGGCTTCCCAGCTGCAGGGTGAGGTATGATACACACAGCCCAGTTTAGCTCTGCTACAGGAGTCTCCCTGAAACACCTCAATGCAAACAGGATGGGGCAGTGGGAGCAGCTGTGACTGCATTTTTCACAGCTTGACATTCCCTGCTGCTCCCTGGAGAGTCCCAGAGGCTCCTGAGACAATCAGCATCACAACACACCAGCCCATGTCAGAGCTTTCACACTGATGTCAGAGCACAAACCACCACCTGCAGCTCCCCAAGTCCAAGCTTGCTGCCTTCACAGTGTGCCACACCACCAGTGGCACTCACCACACCTTCACCCTCCAGTGCTGAGCTTCTCCTTTCCTCACCTACTGTAGAATAAGCCTGAAGTGGTCTTGCCAACACCCCACCCCACCCAACAGCTCCACAGCCACTGCTTCTCCCTCACAGCCCCACTGCTTACCTGTGAGAAGATGAGAAAGTGGCACAGGACTTCATGTCCAGCGAAGGGTCTGCTAAGTCCAGCTCAAATATCTCCAGAGAAGCACTTGTGCTGAAGGTGGCATCCAGCTGCTGAGCTGATGTACCTGCAGGGGAGGGTGCTGGGCTGTGAGAGAGCCATGAGGCACAGAACAGCAACTGCAACAGCAGCACAGAGACATCACCTCTGCAAAAAGTGACCCTGGGATGCAGTCAGGCTGCTGCTGCTTCAGTGTGGCTGCACATCACTCTCCTCATGGTTAGAGCAGAGTTGAATGAACCAGGTTGGAAAAGGCCTTGGAGATCATCAAGGCCAACCTATCACCCAGCACCATCTGAGCAACTCAACCATGGCACCAAGCACCCCATCCAGTCTCCTCCTAAACACCTCCAGTGATGGGGACTCCACCACCTCCTTGGGCAGCACATCCCAATGGCCAATCTCTCTGTCTGGGAAGAACTTCATCCTCCCCTCCAGCCTAAACTTCCCCTGGCACAGCTTGAGACTGTGTCCTCTTATTTTGCTGCTGGGGGCCTGGGAGAAGAGACCAACCCCC
Organism: Melanerpes formicivorus; assembly: GCF_026170545.1. Classification (NCBI taxonomy): domain Eukaryota; kingdom Metazoa; phylum Chordata; class Aves; order Piciformes; family Picidae; genus Melanerpes; species Melanerpes formicivorus. Next base: position 807,800 of record NW_027142481.1, on the reverse strand, counting down.
ACCTGGCTACAACCTCCCTGCAGGGAGTTGGAGAGAGCAAGAAGGTCTCCCCTGAGCCTCCTCTTCTCCAGGCTAAGCAACCCCAGCTCCCTCAGCCTCTCCTCACAGGGCTGTGCCCCACACCCCTCCCCAGCCTTGGGCCCCACACCCCTCCCCAGCTTTGTTGCCCTTCTCTGGACACCTTCCAGCAGCTCAACATCTTTCCTAACCTCAGGAGCCCAGAACTGGACACAGGACTCCAGGTGTGGCCTAACCAGTGCTGGGTTCTTTTCCCATTGGGAGTTTCTTAACCAAGATGAAGAGGAAAAGCTTTGGCCACGTACAGCTCTCTCCCTGACAACACTCAGAAAAGGACTGAGGTCACAGCTGAGCAGTGAGGGGCAGGGAACTAGCAGCTAAGGCTTGCCAGCACTGCACCCTGGCTTAAAGCAGAGACTGCTTGCTGTCCCCTGCAGCATGCATAGCACAACTGGAGAACTCCTCTGAGGGCACCACAGCACAGAACCTGCTGCAGCCTTCAGGGCCTGAAATACCTCTCCTCCTGCTTGCACATCACAGCAGCCAGCACACACAGCCCCAGGCCCTGCTAGCTCCCGAGGAACTCACCTGTGGCCAGGTAAATGGGGTGCTGCTGGGCAGGGCTCCATGCCTGCATGGCAGTTCGATCAACCTCCTTCAGCTTCATCTCGCTGGAAAACAAAACCAGGAGAGGTGATGCTTAAAGGGAGCGTGGGGAGACCGCACTGCCGGGGGCTCGGCAGCTGCACGGAGACGTGGCAGAGGCAGCCGGGGTGAGCCCAAAGCCATGGCACGGCCAGCCAGGCCATCCCCTGCACAGCACACCCGGAGGAGAGGAAGCAGTCTCCCTCTGCAGAGTAACACCGACGCGTAAAGGGGGCTGGTGGCTGCTGAGCAGAGCCTCAACTGCCCCGAAACCCCTCTTGCAGCGGCACCAGGATGCACACCAAGCAGCCCACAGCAGCAACCCACGGAACAGAGCCCCCTCCAAAAACCGCCCCCTCGCCTCTCGCTCAAGACCCCTCAGCAGCCAGCCGGATGGGAGAGCAAAACAACGCTTTAACCCCCATCCACCTCCTCCTTTTCGGGTCCTTTCCCCACGCCCCAGGGCTGCCCCAGCTGCGGACGCACCGTGCGCGGCCAGGGGGTGGGGGGCAGCCCCTCCGCCGGCACCCGCGCCCCGTTTCCCACACAAACCCAAAGGCAAAAAGAGAAAGGCGGAAAGGAAGGGCTTCCCCCCCGCTCACCTCCGCGTCCCCGGCGCTCAGCCGTCCCCGGCCCGCTCCAACGTGGCAGCCGTGGCGCCGCCTCCCGCCCGCCGCAGCTTCCGGGCGCGCCCCGCCGCTTCCGGGCGGCCGGCACCGCGGCTCCGCCTGCCCCGCGCAGGAACAGCGTCCTGGGGGTCGGGGGGGTGCTGCCACCTCCTCCTTTGGGCTGTGTGGGGGGGTGTCTCTCCGGGTTTCGCGGGGCAGGAGCGGCGGTCGGCCCTGGGGAAGAGGGAGACAGGCGTTAAGGGGCTGCCCCGGGGAGGCGTCGAGGAGCCGGGGGAAGGCTGCGCGTAACTCGGGAGCTCCGGTGCCGCCTGTCCTCAGCTCAACAGCAGTAATCATGGCAGTGTCATGATGTGAACAGCAGTGAGGCTCATCATCGGAGCGGGGCCGGACACGGGAGCGGGGCTTCCCCCGCCTCTCGGCGCGGGGGAGCGGCGCCAACAAGCCCGAGTCAGCAGCCACCCAGCCGCCGCACCCGGCGGCTCGGCGCCTTTCACAGGCCCGGGGCGGGGGCAGGCTGCGGGCGTGGCTAGGGGCGCCTCTGAACGCGGCCCCCGACCCACCTCTCACAACAGCCGGAGCGCAGCCCCGCTGCTGCCTCCTGCCGCCGGGTCCCGCGGTCGCCTAGCGGGCAGACACTGTGCCCGGGGCGGGCGCTGCCTCGGCCCCATGGCCCGGCTGCGGCGCCCCGCTGCGCGCAGCCGAGCGGCCGCGGCCAGCGTAGGCGCAGCCGAACATCGCTCGGGCGAGCGGCGCCGCCGGCGGAGAGCGCGCAAGGAGAGGAAGCCCGCGCTCCCGCGCCCGCTACATATAGGGACTGGGAGCGCGGCTCCCATTGGTTGTGAGGATCGCTGCTTGCCATTGGCTGCTCTTCCTTCTGCTGCCGCTCACTGGTTGGCACGGTTCCCGCCGCCTGGCTTCCCTGCTCCCGTCAAACCGAGGCGGAAGTGCGGCAGCCGCCGCCACGCCCAATAGGGCAGCAGCTCCTTCCGGCGGGAGTGGCGGCTGAGCAGCCAATGGGAGCCACGCTCGAGGAGGCAGAGAGGCGGGCCCTGGGCAGCGGCGTCCTGTCAGACCCCGCTCCGTGCCCGGGGAGATCCTCCTGGACGTCCCCCTGAGGCACACGGGGCACAGGGAGGCGATTCAGGACAGCCAACGTGGTTTTCCTAGGGGCGAATTCTGCCTGGACAACCTCGTAGCTGCTCACGATACAGTGACTGTGTCAGGAGATGAGGGACGACTTGTGGATGTGACCCTGCGGTGGTGATCTGGCTGGACTTGTGCAAGGCCTTAGACACGGTCCCCCCACAACGTCCTGCTCACCAAGTTGTAGACACGGGGATTTGCTGGGTGGAGTGTTCAGTGGGTAAGGAATGGGCTGGATGGTCGCATCCAGAGGGTGGTGCTCCATGGCTTGAAGTCCAGATGGAGAGCAGTGGCAGTGGTGTCCCTCAGGGGTATCATAGTATCATAGAATCAGTCAGGGTTGGAAGGGACCACAAGGATCAGCCAGTTCCAACCCCCCTGCCATGGACAGGGACACCCCACACTAGATCAGGCTGCCCAGAGCCTCATCCAGCCTGGGCTTAAACACCTCCAGGGACAGGGCCCCAACCACCTCCCTGCACAACCCATCCCAGGGCTTCACCACTCTCATGGGGAAGAACTTCCTCCTCCCCTCCAGCCTGAATCTCCCCACCTCCAGCTTCATTCCATTCCCCCTAGTCCTATCACGCTGGGACCAGCAAGTGTGCAGATGGCACCAAGCTGAGTGGTGCTGTCAGTGCACCAGAGGGACAGGATGGCATCCAGAGGGGCCTGGACAAGCTGCAGAGGTGGCAACAGGGGAACCTCGTGAGGTTCAACAAGAGCAAGTGCAGGGCTGTGCACCTGGGCTGGAACAATCCTCACTATCAACACAGGCTGGGGCAGGAGGGGATGGAAAGCAGTCCTGTGGAAAAGGACTTGGGGGTGCTGGTGGGGGAGAAGCTGGACAGGAGCAGGCAGGGTAAGCTTGCAGCTCAGAACAGTGGCAGCCTGGGCTGCATCCAAAGCAGTGCTGCCAGAGATCCAGATAAGTGATTCTGCCACTTTGCTCTGCTCTGGTGAGACTTCACCTGCAGTGCTGTGTGCAGGTCTGGAGCCCTCAATGCAGGAAGGACCTGGAGCTGATGGAGAGGGTCCAGAGAAGGGCCATGAAAATGCTCAGGGGGTTGGAGCAGCTCTGCTCTGAGGCCAGGCTGAGGGAGCTGGGGGTGTTCAGCCTGGAGAAGAGAAGGCTCCAGGGAGACCTAATAGCAGCCTGGCAGTACCTGAAGGATAGAAGCCATTGCCCTTGGTCCCTTTGCAAAGGCCTGCAGGGACAGGACCAGGGGCAATGGCTTCAGATTAGAGAAGAGGAGACTTAGACTGGATATTAGGAACAGGTTCTTCACCATGAGGATGTTGGAACACTGCAACAGGTTGCCCAGGAAGATGGTTAAGGCTCCTTCCCTGGAGACATTCAAGGTGAGGCTCAAGGAGGCCCTGGGCAGCCTGATGTAGTTGGGGATGTCCCTGCTGACTGCAGGGAGGTCAGACTGGAGGAGCTTTGGAGGTCCCTCCTGGCCTGGACCATTCTAGGATATGCTGCAGGATTCTTTACCCTGCCCTCAGCCCTCTTCCTGCCTCTGGGCTAAAGAAAGGCAGGAGAGCTCTTCTCTGTGAGGGTGGTGGAACACGGGAAGTGGTTGCCCAGGGAGGTGGCTGAGGCTCCATCCCTGCAGGTCATCATGGTCATCCTGAGTGCAATCACACAGCACTGACAGGATGGCCAAGGGCTCAGGCCCAGCCAGCAGGGATTTAGGAAGGGCAGCTCCTGCCTGACCAACCTGAGCTCCTTCCATGCCCAGGTGACTGCCTGGTGGATGTGGGGCAGGCTGTGGATGTGGTCTGCCTGGACTGCAGCAAGGCTTTTGCCACCATCCCCCCCAGCAAGCTCCTGGCCAAGCTGTCAGCCCCTGGCTGGGACAGCAGCTCTGAGCTGGGTTAGGAACTGGCTGGAGGCTGAGCCCAGAGAGTGGTGGTGAATGGTGCCACAGCCAGCTGGCAGCCAGGCACCAGTGCTGTGCCCCAGGGAGCAGGGCTGGGCCCCATGCTCTTTAACATCTTCATTGATGATCAGGACCAGGGCATTGAGTCCATCATCAGTAAATTTGCTGATGACACCAAGCTGGGGGCAGGAGTTGATCTGCTGGAGGGTAGAGAGGCTCTGCAGAGGGACCTTGCCAGGCTGGGCAGATGGGCAGAGGCCAAGGGCAGGAGATTGAACACATCCAAGTGCCAGGGGCTGCACATTGGCCACAGCAACCCCAGGCAGTGCCACAGGCTGGGGGCAGAGTGGCTGAGAGCAGCCAGGCAGAGAGGGACCTGGGGGTACTGGTTGATGGTAGGCTGAACATGAGCCTGCAGTGTGCCCAGGCAGCCAAGAGGGCCAATGGCATCCTGGCCTGCATCAGGAAGAGTGTGGCCAGCAGGAGCAGGGAGGTCATTCTGCCCCTGTACACTGCACTGGTTAGGCCACACCTTGAGTCCTGTGTCCAGTTCTGGGCTCCTCAGGTTAGGAAGGAGGTTGAGATGCTGGAAGGTGTCCAGAGAAGGGCAACAAAGCTGGGGAGGGGTCTGGGGCACAGCCCTGTGAGGAGAGGCTGAGGGAGCTGGGGTTGCTTAGCCTGCAGAAGAGGAGGCTCAGGGGAGACCTTCTTGCTCTCTCCAACTCCCTGCAGGGAGGTTGTAGCCAGGAGGGGGTTGGTCTCTTCTCCCAGGCACCCAGCACCAGAACAAGAGGACACAGTCTCAAGCTGCACCAGGGGAGGTTCAGGATGGATATTAGGAAGAAGTTCTATACAGAGAGAGTGATTGCCCATTGGAATGTGCTGCCTGGGGAGGTGGTGGAGTCCCCATCCCTGGAGGTGTTCAGGAGGAGACTTGATGGGGTGCTTGGTGCCATGGGTTAGCTGTTTGGGTGGGTTGGATTGGTTGATGGGTTGGACACGATGATCTTGAAGGTCTCTTCCGAGCTGGTTTGGTCTATTCTCAATAAAGGTTTATCCTCAATACAGGTCTATCCTCAATAGCGGTCTATTCTCACTACAGGCATTCCCGGCGCAGAGGGGCTGGCGCGGCCGCGCTGCGGCGCTGCTGAGCTGCGGCGCTGCCTTCCCGCCCCGGCCGCGCAGTGACAGGGCGCTGCCGTGCGGCGCGGCAGGCCGGGCGGCGGCAGCCAATAGGAGCCGGCGCTGGGGGCCGGAGCCGCCGACGGCGGCGGCGCTGGGGGCAGCCATGACGCGGAGCTGCTCGGCGCTGGGCTGCACCGCCCGCGACACGGGGCGCAGCCGGGAGCGCGGCATCTCCTTCCACCAGTGAGTGCGGGCCGGGGCTCGGCGGGGATAGCCCCGGCGGCGCCGCGCCTTCCCTGCCCTGCCCTGCCCTCACCTCCCTCTCTCCCGCAGGTTCCCCGTGGACGCCGCGCAGCGCCGCGAGTGGATCCGCGCCGTGAACCGTATGGACCCGCGGAGCCGGCAGGCCTGGCGGCCCGGCCCTGGGGCCATCCTCTGCTCCAGGCACTTCACCGAGGACGACTTCGAGCGCTACGGCATGCGGCGGAAGCTGCGGCGGGGGGCCGTGCCCTCCCGCTTCTTCCCCGTGCTGGTGCGTGCGGGTACCGGGGCTCTGCCCCCCGCGGGGCGGCGGCGCTGCGGGCTCACCTCCCCTCTGCCTCCCCCTCTAGGAGCCGGTGGGCATCGGCTGGTGGTGCAAGCCCTCCATCCGGTCGCTGAAGCAGCCCGTGCCCAGCCCCGCCGCGGAGATCGCGGCCGGCGACCACAACTACAGCCTGAAGGAGGAGGAGGCGGGCGCCGCCCCCCCGCCGCCGCCGCCGCCGCCGCCGCCGCAGACCCCGCCTGCGGGCGAGAGCGCCGGTCCCGCGCCCCAGCCCAGGACGGTGGGGACCATCCTGCGGGAGCTGGCAGAGAAGCAGCACCTGCCCGAGGAAACCATGAGCTTGCTGCTGGCCCAGTTCTCAGGTACTGCTGGAGGGGCTGCCGAGGCAGAGCGCTGCGGGGGGCTGCGCCCTCGCCCCCGGCTCTGTGAGCCTGGCTGAGTTTTGTCAGGTCTGCACTCCCTGAGCAGCGCTGGCCTCCCAGGCCCGGAAGCTTTGTGACATGCAGGGCAGGACTGCAGCACCCAAGTGATGCAAGGGATTAAATCTCTCTGAGAGGTGCAGTTACTGGAGGCTGGCTGCAGCGCTGAGGCCGAGCCCTGTGGCCAAGGCTGCCAGAGCAAACCATGCCACGCTCCAGCTGACCAGTGACTCCAGACTGGGGGGGCATTTAACTGGGAAACCCGTGTTGTTTGTGCTCTCCAGAAGCCAGCTCTGTTGAGTACACCCTGAAGAAGGCATTTCAGCTTGCACAGTCAGCCATAAATCAGTGGGTTCCCTCCTGTCCAGCAAGTCTTTAAGCAGCAGCCACATGTAGGACACTCCTTCCCTCATGCATGGTGTGCCACTGGGGAGGAAGAGGCCCCAGACAGCGTGGTGGGGCCTGTGCTGCTGGGCCACTGCGTGGCCATCAGAAGGGTGAGGCACAGAGGTGTCACTGCTGAGCTGTAGCCTTACCTCAGCCTACAGGACTGTGTGGTTCAGCAGCCACCCTGCTCATGGGATGGTTGTAAGGGACCTTAAAGACCACCCAGTTCCAACCCCCCTGCCATGGGCAGGGACAGCTTCTAGAAAATTAGGCCAGGTTGTGCAAGACCTCATCCTGCCTGGCCTTGAACACCTCTGGGGAACAGACATCCACAACTTCCTTGGGCAACCTGTTCCAGTGTCTCCCCACCCTCACTGTCAAGAATTGCTTCCTAATCTCTAGGCTAAATCTCCCCTCTTCCCAGCTCAAAGCCATTGTCCCTTGTCCTCTCACTCCCAGCCCTTGCCAAAAGTCCTTCCCCAGCTCTCCTGGAGCCCCTTCAAGTACTGGAAGGCTGCTCTGAGGTCTCCCTGCAGCCTTCTCCAGGCTGAACAGCCCCAGCTCTCCCAGCCTGGCCCCACAGGGGATGGTCTCCAGCCCTCTGGTCATCTTCATGGCCTCCTCTGGAGCAGCTCCAGGTCCTTCTTGTGCTGGGGGCCCCAGAGCTGGAGGCAGTGCTGCAGGTGGGGGCTGAGCAGAGCAGAGCAGAGGGGCAGAATCCCCTCCCTGTGCTGCTGCTCTCCCTGCAGCTCAGCACACAGAATCCCCTCCCTGTGCTGCTGCTCTCCCTGCAGCTCAGCACACAGAATCCCCTCCCTGTGCTGCTGCTCTCCCTGCAGCTCAGCACACAGAATCCCCTCCCTGTGCTGCTGCTCTCCCTGCAGCTCAGCACACAGAATCCCCTCCCTGTGCTGCTGCTCTCCCTGCAGCTCAGCACTCAGAATCCCCTCCCTGTGCTGCTGCTCTCCCTGCTCTGCCTGCAGCTCAGCACTCAGCTGGCTCTGGGCTGCCAGGGACCACTGCTGGCTCCTGGGGAGTTTGTCCCCACCTGACCCCCCCAAGGCCTTCTCCTGCAGGCTGCTCTCCAGCCCCTCCTCCCCCAGCCTGGATTTCTTGCCGTGTTGTGTCCTCTGTGAAGTTCTGAGGTGTTTAGTTTGCTCCTGTAAGGCTGACCTGGTCTGTTTTTGTTCTGAGCAGATCTACCTTGTGAGCAGCAGAGCTGGAGGAAGATGGCAGAGTACTCACTAGAGATGAGGCAGTTTGCCTGTGCTCTCCAACTCTACAACAGGAAGGCCTACGACTGTCTGCGGAAGATGTTTCCCCTCCCCAATCCTTACAGCCTGACAAAGCAAGTTGTCACTCATTCTCTCAGGGAGTATCTCCCTTCTTTCCTGTGTGGAAGGAGTCTGATGGCTCTGTCCTGAAAGGATCCAGCAGGAGCATTTTTTTGTCCCCTGCTTTGGTTTAGTAACAGAAGCAGAGTGGGCAGCAGGCATCCAGAACTACTGATTGATAGCCCTCATCTCTGGAAGCTGAAGTGTTGCTCGTGGTCACAGCATGGGAGTTGCCTGTTCCTCACAGCAGCAGGTTCAGGGCTAGTGTGGAAAGTGCCAGGTGTTCCCAGATGTGTGAGAAAAGCCCCCTGGGAGGGCTGTTGGAGGGGCTGTGTTTGTGGCTGTGCCCCTGGGGAGCAAAGAGGAGCACGTGCTCCTGCTCTGAAATACCCAGAGAGGGGAGGGAGCAGCCAGGTAGTGGGGGTGGGGGCAAATAGCAGCAAGGTCATGGAAATGTTTGGAAGCCTTTTCTGGGGGAAGGAGAAGCCAAGAAGGGAACATGAGAAAGCGAAGGACTGCATCAAGCAATGAGAGGAGGGCTTACAAGGACTCTGGGAGGTCAACACGTGGAGCTTGACAAGTGTCTGTTGGAAAGGCAGCCCAGGGAGATGTCTCTGTGTCCCATAGCTCAGCTGCATCGCCCATCCCAGGGGGTGGTGTAGGCTCAGCATTTCCTACCTGAGCTGCTGTGAGACCTGTTACAAGAGCAGTGAAGCTCTAACAGCACACCAGAAAAAGCTGAGAGAATTCTCCCCCTGCAGACTCCTGAGGTGCAGTTGGAGGATGCCCAACAGATCCATGCCAGCCTGGGCGGGGGGTGGTGCTCACACACGGTCCCTCAGAGCACCTGCTTGGAAGGGGTTGCCAGGAGCATTCCATGTGGGCTGCTGAGGCTTTCACCTCTTCCAAGCTGGATTTGCAGTCTGGAGAGAGGCAGTGGGGAAGGCCAGCAGCCTGGTGTTGCTGACACTGACCTGAGTTGCACTTCTGTGTTCGGTTTATTTTTATCTCTCCCGATAGCCTGTATGTCAGGGAGGCAGGAAGCTGCCTGCCTGCTTCCACCCAGGCTTGGCTCCCCTTCACTAGGGGACAAATGAGCTGAGAGTATGCCCTGAGGAAGGCAGGGCTGCTTGCTCTGCGTGCCCTGCTCTGCAGCTCTGGGCACGGTGGTGCGAGGTGCTGGTTGTTGCTGCAGGTGCCTCAGGAGTCCGCCTCCTAACTGCATCTCTCCCTCTTGTCTTCCAGCTGGCTGTCCACCAGCGAGGCCGCTGCAGGCTTCAGCAGCAGCGTCTTCACACGCCTCCAGGAGAAGCTGGAGAGAGGAGAGAAGGCCTACTGCTACTGTGCCCTGATGGTGCAGGACGTGCCCCTGCAGAGGCAGCAGGAGTGGGAGCTGCAGGACCGGTGCCAGGCAGGCTTCATCGACTTGGGCACGGGCGCCCTGGACGCCGACGAGGTTCCGCTGGCCTCGGAGGCCATCCTGCTGATGGCGGTGGGCATCTCCAGCCCCTGGGCTGCCCCGCTCGGCTACTTCCTGGTGAGCGGCGCCAGCGGCCCCTTGCTCGCCCAGCTGCTTCGGCACAGCATCAGCAAGCTGAACAACATCGGCGTCACGGTGCTGGCCGTGACCTCGGGCGCCACCGCCCGCGGCGCCGCCACCGCCGCCGCCCTGGGCATCAGGGTAGACCCCGAGAGGGTGCAGTGCACCTTCCGGCACCCCCCGGGCTCCGCGCACAGCATCACCTTCCTGTACGACGTCTGCCACGCTCTGCAGCTGGTGAGCAGCGCCCTGCAGGACTTCCAGAAGGTGGAGTGGCTGGACGGCGCCGTGCAGTGGCAGCACGTGGTGGAGCTGGCGGCTCTGCCGGAGCAGAAGGCGCCGAGAATCAGCGGCCCCAAGTCACGCCGGCCCAGGAGTAAGAACTCCTACCTTAAGGTCAACCTTGCCGCGCTGGTGTTCAGCGAGGGCGCTGCTGAGGCTCTGGAACACCTGCAGAAGCTGCGCCTGGCCCCCTTCCGGAACTGCAGCGGCACTGCCAGTTTCCTGCGCCTGATGAGCAGGCTGTGCGCCCTGTTTGACGGCAGAGGGGCCTGCAGGAGGAAGCTGAGGGGGCTTTCGCTGGCTGCAAATCACACCAAAATCGGCCACCTCTCCAAGGAGATCAGGAGCTGCTTTACCACCCTCAGGGACTCCAGGGGCAGACTCGTTATCAAGGGCAAACGTAAGCTGGGCTTCCTGAGCTTCCTGCTCAACACCCAGAGCCTCAGGTGGCTTTACACCAATTACATGTGTTCAGAAGACGCTCCTTCCCACCACCTCCTCGCCTCTGCCTTCAGCCTCGCCCCTCTGGAGCAGTTTGTCAGGGCCCTGCTGGAAGCCTGTGGCAGCAGGAGCCCCACCTGCGCCGCCTTCCAGGCTGCCTACCACAGACTGCTGGGGGCCTGCAGCCTGGCCCCGGGCTCGGCGCGCGGCGGCAGCTCCTCAGGCCACGCCGGCTCCCTGGGCCTGGCGCCGGCCCCGTCGGGCAGCAGGGATCTGACCCTGGGCAGCGTTCGCGCTCGGTGCGCCCCGGCGGGCAGGGGGCTGCTGGCGGTGCAGCGGTCCTGCTGCGCAGCCCCCATGGGCAGCTCTCTGCTGAGCGAGGCGCTGACGGACCTGTCCCTGCGGACACGGAGCCTCGCCAGCGCCACCGGCCACGTGGCGGAGCAGCTGGCCGAGGGCTTGGGCTGCCAGGACTGCCTGGCCTCCCTCTTCCAGCTGGATGAGAGCAGGCCAGGGCACGGGGCGGTGCTCTACGTCAGGAAGGCAGCCGGAGTGGTCCTGCCCTCGGCCAGCCTGTGCCGCATCGTCCGCGCCTCGGAACGCGTCCTGAAGTGGCACAGCAAAGCAGGAGAGGGCGGCAGAGCCACCGAGCTGCAGCGTTTGTCTCTAGAGCAGAAAGTCCTCCAGGAGCTGCTGGGAGGACGTCCTCTCTTCCCCAGCTTCACTGCCCACTTCCTGGAGAGGGAGCTGTGTGTTGACAATCACTACACCACCTTGGTGAGGCAGGTCATGCGCCGCTACTTGGACATCAGAACAGACCCCACCAGGCACCTGAACTTGAGCTACCAGTGCGGGAGGCACAGGTGGAAGAGACTGAAGGGGACGCCCCCGGGTGGCTGTCAGTCAAGCCAGACCCATGCAGAGTTCTGAGTGCTGGCTGCTGGGCCCCGGTATGCAGCCACAGTGAGGGCACAGGGGGGTGTCCTGCCATCACTGAGCTGGCAAAGCTGGCAGTGAGGAGCAGTGGTGTGGTGTGCTGGGCCCCTGCAAGCCATCTGAGCAAAAGCACACCCTGTGTAGAGCTAGAGTCCTGCAAGGCAGGCACAGACTCCGTGAGGCTTGGGTGGCAGGTCAGGATGAGCTCAGGATGCCTGGGGAAGCGGTAGGGGACACCTGGAGGTGCTGGGTGGCTGAGGGCTTGTGAGTGCTCTTGACAGAAGAGAATGGATGTTGTCTCCCATGGTTGCTGTGGGGATCGTGTGTGACTGGCAGTTTGACCTTACCAAAGCAGACCTGCTTTAAAAAGAGCTGGAGGAAAGCAAGCCTACAAAGCTCTGACTTGCAGAATAAAGCTATGACATGAAAATGGCACTCAGGTTGTCTGCCCCTTCTCACCCCCACTCCTGCATCTCTCTCCTCAAGCAGCTCAAGAAGCTGTTGAGGAGAGGACACAGCAGTAGCAAAGAGCAGCCCTTAAAGCATCACTTGTGGTTCCCAGGTGAGGTGCTGGATGCCTGCTGGGGAGACTGTTGGCCATGAAGGTGAGAGGGTGATGCTGAGGCTGCTGTGATAAGGCTGCTGGGCCTAGCAGCACTTGGGGCACTGAAACCCTCCTCTCTGGGCAGAAGCCACCCAGGGGTGTGCTGCAGCAGGGTGAACATTTCAGGTCCCACCACGTGGCCCCAGCAGGTTACCCACTCAGTTGTACCACAGGGCCTCCTCCTTCCAGCTGCCTGCAGTGCAGGGCGTGAGGCAGGCTCTCAGATGTTTCCACTAGTGGCTTGAATGCCACCAAGTGAGAGAGGCTCCCTCAGGCAGCTCATTTCAGTGGCGAGGAAGCTGCCCTGGCATCGAGAGCTGAGCTTGGCAGAGCTGCTGCTCAGAAGCTCCCCTTAGCAGCTGTACCACAGAGGTGGAAGGCAGCTGTGTGAGGGGCTGGGAATAGATCTGTGGCTCAGAATCATTTGGGATAATCGTTTGGGGTGCAGGAGTTTGGCACTTGGCCCCCTGGGGTCAAACGAGGGGCTCTGAACGCGGGAGCCCCCCCGGGAGGGACTTGGGAGCCTGTGGATTGCCTGGCGGCGAAGGCAACAGAAAGCCCTGGAGCAGGGGCAGGAGCCCTGGGGAGGCCTTTAGGGGCGCCCTCTGCTGACCAGTCCGGGCAGTGGCAGCTGCTTGGCGGCGAGGGGTGGAACGACAGAAGGCTGCTTAGAGACTGCCTGGGGGCTGCTTGGGAGACTACTGAAGGAGCTGCTTGGGAAACTGCTTAAGGGTCTGCTTCGGGAGCTGCTTGAGAGCTGTCTGCTGGGGGAAGGGGCGGTTACTGCCTGCCTGCCCTGTCCTGGTTGCAGAGAGCAAAGCTGCCGCAGGGAAGGGCAGAGAGCTGCGGTCCTGCCTGGCCCCGCTCCCGCCCCCTGCGTGCGTCATCACCGCTCGACCCCCGCCGGTGTCTATTTGCAGTCTGCCTTTCAGGCGCTTGACTCCGCTGGGGTCTGAGTTCTGTTCCCGAGAGTGCCAGCTCAGTCACACGGGAGGCGCGGTTGGGCGGCAGGCAGGAGCTCGGCTCAGCCGCAGGCAGCCCCAGCTGGAAGGCCAGGGGCTGTAACTTCTGCCGCCCTACCCACCGCGGCACCGGGAGGGTTTTGATTGGCGTCAGGGCACGGGATTCTCGGGGAACAAAGAGCCTAATTTAGGTACGATCGTGTGGCACTGACTACTCAGGTGTGACCTCCCACCCCCAGGAGAGATACTGCCCGGGAATAGAAAAGTGCTTGTGTAACCTCCTGGGGGTGAAGAGGGGGCAGTGGGTACTAAGGTGTGACCAGCCCCCCGCCCCGGGAGAAATACTGCCTGCTTGTACAGGGTGTCTAAGATGTGTTCTCCTGAAGGAGAAAAGGGTAAACTACGGTGGTGTGGCCCCTTCAGGAAGGTTTGCCCCAGGGTAGAAGGTGCCTCGTTGAAGCGTGAAGCTGTTTAATTCAGGTGTGACCTCCTGTGGCTAAAGAGGGGATAGTGGGCAATGAGGTGTAGCCTCCACGGGACGGATTTGCCCCTGCTATCATAGTATCATAGAATCAGTCAGGGTTGGAAGGGACCACAAGGATCATCCAGTTCCAACCCCCCTGCCATGGGCAGGGACACCCCACACTAGATCAGGCTGCCCAGAGCCTCATCCAGCCTGGCCTTAAACACCTCCAGGGACAGGGCCCCAACCACCTCCCTGCACAACCCATCCCAGGGCTTCACCACTCTCATGGGGAAGAACTTCCTCCTCACATCCAGCCTGAATCTCCTCACATCCACCTGAATCTCCTCACCTCCAGCCTGAATCTCCCCACCTCCAGCTTCATTCCATTCCCCCTAGTCCTATCACTAACTGATACCCTGAGAAGTCATAGTATCATAGTGTCAGTCAGGGTTGGAAGGGACCACAAGCAGCATCCAGTTCCAACCCCCCTGCCATGGGCAGGGACACCCCACACTAGATCAGGCTGGACAGAGCCTCATCCAGCTTGGGCTTAAACACCTCCAGGGACGGTGCCCTAACCACCTCCCTTCCCTGGACACCACCTCCCTGTTGTGATAGAAACAGTGGCAGGGCAGAGAGGCAACCGATGAGATCGATGCATTGATCTTTCAGAAGCGCACCGATGCCATCCCCTGGGTTCAGGGACAAGGCTGGGCCAAACCCCACCGGTTTCAAGCACAGAGTGCGGTGGGTGGGATACGGATGTTACAGCAAGGGGCTCGGGTTCAGCGGGGAAAGGGAAAAGCTGGCGTGTGTGCGGTGTGGAGGGAGAGTGGAATTAAAGGCAGGAAAGATAAAGAGCAACAGCTTTGTCCGACCCACGCGGTGATAGACTCCCTGCAGACTGCGGGAAAGACGTCGCAGGGACAGCCTGAAAGGAATCAATTAGCCGTAAGGACCCGGCAGGAGCAGTTAGAGGAAAATAAACAGTCGTTAAAGGAGGAAAGGGAACAAAGGCAATCTTAAGGAGGCACTCAAGAATCAGCTTTTGAGGGAGGTGATTCTTCCCCCTCTGCTCCGCTGTGCTGAGACCCCACCTGGAGCACTGTGTCCAGCTCTGGAGCCTCTGTGCCAGGAAGGCTCTGGAGGGGCTGGAAGGTGTCCAGAGCAGGGCCAGGAGGAGGAGCAGAGGGCTGGAGCTGCTCTGCTGTGAGCACAGCCTGAGAGAGTTGGGGTTGTGCAGGCTGGAGAGGAGAAGACTCCCAGGAGACCTTCTGGTGGCCTTGCAGGATCTGCAGGGGGCTGCAAGCAAGCTGGGGAGGGACTTTGGAGGGTGTCAGGGAGGGATAGGACTGGGGGGGATGGAATAAAACTATAAATGGTTAGGTTCAGATTGGCTGTGAAGAAGAAGTTGCTGCCCATGTGGGTGGTGAGAGCCTGGCACAGGTTGCTCAGGGAGGTGGTGGCAGCCTCCTGGCTGGAGGTGTTTGCAGCCAGGCTGGAGGTGGCTGTGAGTAACCTGCTGTGGTGTGAGGTGTCCCTGCCAATGCAGGGGGGTTGGAACTGGATAATCTTTGAGGTCCCTTCCAACCCTAATGATTCTATGGGGAGAGGAAGAGGTAGCTCAGGAATTGATTGACTTCGGGAGGAGAGATGGTCCCACTTGTGGGCTGCCCCAAAGAGCTGAAACCAGGGCAGTAGGGGCTACAGAGCAGGCTGGCAGCCAGCCACCATCCGTCGGGAGAAGTCAGGACTTGGGGCTGTGCCGCGACAGCTTCGGGAGAGAGAGGTCCCTAGCCCGACAGGGACGGTGGCAGAGGGAGCTTCAGAAGGTCATTCCCCGGGGCCTCATGGACGGGCTCCCAACCCAGACATTAGAAAGCTTCATCCAGACATGGGCACTGCAGGAAAGTAGCCCTCAAACAATCCCTAATGCTCCACCCTTGAGGAGAAGCCGGTTAAAGACGGCGGCAGGAAATGAATCCCTCGGTCTCCGGGAGGTGAGGAGCAGAGGATGGATCAGGCAAGTCCCCGTGAATACCAAAGGGGACTTGCTGATCACAGCAGCTGTAGGACCGAGGAAAGCAATGCAAGCCTCGAGGAATTGGTTCAGCTCCCTCCCGAAGCCTAGCTCTATCCGATCAGACAATGGGTACGGGAGTGGGCACAGGAAGAGGGAGTCAAGTGGGTGTCAAGCTGGAGGCACCCATCGCACTTGGCGGCCTCGGGCTGGGGCTTGGAGGTGCAAATGGTGTGGAAGAGACTCTGGGGGATGGGACTGCAATCCTTTGGGGCCGCTAAATGCCACATACTTTCAGCCCAATGGCCACATGCCGGTGCCAGCAGGACCCCGGGCGAAACGACTCTGTCTGTCTGTTAGGTGGATTGGCATTGCTGGTGTTTGGAACCGTCCCTTGTTTCATGCACCTAATCGGAGCTGTGATGGGCACAACGCACCCTGCCAGGGGAGAGCTGTGCGTGCCCCTCACGGCACGGCTGCACGCAGTGCAGAATGAGCTCCGCGCTGCACAACAGTTGCTGTTCTCTCCTGTTGTGAGGAGCCCTGCCGATGGTGGTGGCGATGGGGGGTGGTGTGAGGGGCCGGGATTAGACCTGCGGCTCAGAATCATTTGGGATAATCGTTTGGGGTGCAGGAGTTTGGCACTTGGCCCCCTGGGGTCAAACGAGGGGCTCTGAAGGCGGGAGCCCCCCCGGGCGGGACTTGGGAGCCTGCGGATTGCCTGGCGGCGAAGGCAACAGAAAGCCCTGGAGCAGGGGCAGGAGCCCTAGGGAGGGCTTTAGGGGCGCCCTCTGCTGACCAGTCCGGGCAGTGGCAGCTGCTTGGCGGCGAGGGGTGGAACGACAGAAGGCTGCTTAGAGACTGCCTGGGGGCTGCTTGGGAGACTACTGAAGGAGCTGCTTGGGAAACTGCTTAAGGGTCTGCTTCGGGAGCTGCTTGAGAGCTGTCTGCTGGGGGAAGGGCGGTTACTGCCTGCCTGCTTGCCTGCCTGCCGTGAGGAGCCCCTGCTTGCCAGACTCTGCCTTCGCGTCCTGCCTCCCTGCCCTGGCGTGCGCCTGGCAGAGAGCAAAGCTGCCGCAGAGAGGAACAGAGCTGCGGCCCCGCTCCCGCCCCCCCGTGCGTCATCACCGCTCGGCCCCCGCCGGTGTCTGTTTGCAGTCTGCCAGATCAACCCTTTCAGGCACTTGCCCCCCCGGAGACTTGACTCCGGTGGCTTTCAAGAGGGCTGTGCTCCTGTGTGACCTGCCCTGGGTGATGCTGCTCTGGCAGAGGGGTTGGACTCAACAACCCCCTGAGGAGGCTCAGGGGAGACCTTATTGCTGTCCACAACTACCTGAAGGGAGGTTGTAGCCAGCTGGGGGTTGGTCTCTTCTCCCAGGCACTCAGCACCAGAACAAGAGGACACAGTCTCAAGCTGTGCCAGGGGAGGTTGAGGCTGGAGGGGAGGAGAAAGTTCTTCACAGAGTTGTTAGGCATTGGAATGTGCTGCCCAAGGAGGTGGTGGAGTCCCCATCCCTGGAGGTGTTCAAGAGGGGATTGGATGTGGCACTTGGAGCCATGGTTTAGTTGTCAGGAGGTGTTGGGTGACAGCTTGGACTTGATCCTTGAGGTCTTTTCCAACCTTATCGATTCTATGATTCTATTCTATGATCTCCAGGGGTCCCTTTCTCAACCCTACCCTTCACTGAGAGAGTTGTTAGCCATTGGAATGAGCTGCCCAGGGAGGTGGTGGAGTCCCCATCCCTGGAGGTGTTCAAGAGGGGCTTGGATGTGGCACTTGGTGCCATGGTTTAGTCAGGAGGTGTTGGGTGCCAGGTTGAACTTGCTGATCTCTGAGGTCTCTTCCCACCTTGGTGATTCTGTGGCTCAGCTTGGTTGCCATGTAGCACCAGCTGCTGTGCAGGACAGGACAGGAGAGGAAGCAAGGGCTGTCTCTGGTGGCAGGACAGGACAGGAGAGGAAGCAAGGGCTGTCTCTGGTGGCAGGACAGGACAGGAGAGGAAGCAAGGGCTGTCTCTGGTGGCAGGACTTGTTCTGATCCTGACAAGCCAAGCCAATATTTGCTTCAGGTGCTACCCATGGGCTAGTGCAGGTGGAAAACCAACCCATCTTCTGGCAGTGCTGCAGGAAAGGAGTGCAAAACCAAACCTAAAGATCACAGTTACAGAATAGTATAAATGTTTATTATGGTTTGTTTCCCCCTCCCCTCCCCCCCCCCCTCCCCCCTTGGTGATTCACCTGACTGCTTCATTTGTACAAGATAGAAAAGTTGTCTTCTCTGCATAAGGCCTAGGAAATAGAAATGTCCTTTGTCCACCCTCAGATGTAAACAGAGCTAGAAAATGAACCCTTGCCCCCTTCCCAAGCACTGGGATGGAGCTGGAGGAGCTCTTGGCTCCTGCCAATCTTGTCCAGCAGTTTGATGCAAGTGGCTGAGGAAGTACAAAACCCACTTCACACACTCTGTACACCAGGGGAGAGAGAGAAAGAGAGAGAGGGGAACCCCCAAGCTTCCTGTCTGAGAAAGCTCGGTCAAAACCAAAGGGAGAAGGAACTTAAAGAGCGTTTGATTGCACCTCCAGAGTCTTTACAAGCAAAAATATTCTCCCACAATACCCATCATACATAATTACAGCTGGCAGCTACATCCCAGGGGCTGCTTTTGCACCCCGGGTATAAATACACATCACGAAAGGTGCGGCTGAGAGGAGGCCGGGGAGGGGGAGAGGGGAGGGGAGCTATGTACAAAATAAACACTGGAGTCTAGACAAAACCAAACCACCAAACCAAGCAAAAACAAAACCCACCCAAAGAAGGCAGGCTGCAAGGTGAGAAATGCCCCGAAGCAGCTCTGACTTCAGTTCACTTACACTACTTTACATTTGTACAACACACTGTACAGGTGCCCAGGAGTCCGGCGAACGCCTGCGCCAGCTGGCCAAAGCCAGGCCCCCCCTCCTCCTCCTCCTTCTCCTCCTCCTCCTCTTCTCCTCCTCCTCCTCTTCTCCTCCTCCTCCTCCTCCTCCTCTTCTCCTCCTGAGGAGAACTGACTGACAGGAGAGGTGCATTCCCTTCTTGGAGCTGTGCACAGGTGCACTGTGCTCAGGGAGATGCGGATGGCGGAGGCCGGCTGTCTGCAAAGGCAGCCAGGGGCTGCCCCCCAGGCCTGGCGTGCCCTGGAGCGTTTGGAGGAGGGGGCAGAGAAGAGATGAGGAGGGAGGGCTCGGTGCAGAGGACTGGGGGGTGCAGGCAGGAGGGGAGGCATTCTCCCATCTCCCCACCACCTTCCATCTCTCCACCACCTCCCATCTCCTCACCACCTCCCATCTCCCCACCGCCTCCCATCTCCTCACCATCTCCCATCTCCCCACCGCCTCCCATCTCCTCACCATCTCCCCACTGCCTCCCATCTCCTCACCACCTCCCATCTCCTCACCATCTCCTCACCACCTCCCATCTCCTCACCATCTCCTCACCACCTCCCATCTCCTCACCACCTCCCATCTCCTCACCATCTCCTCACCGCCTCCCATCTCCCCACTGCCTCCCATCTCCTCACCACCTCCCATCTCCTCACTACCATCTCCCATCTCCTCACCACCTCCCATCTCCTCACCACCTCCCATCTCCTCACCACCTCCCATCTCCTCACCATCATCTCCCATCTCCTCACCATCTCCTCACCGCCTCCCACCTCCTCACCATCACACTTGGCTCTGCTGCTGCTCTGCCTGGGCCCTGCCCTTCCCCAGGAGGCTGAGCTCCACTGCCTTTCTCTGTGTTTAGGGTTTGACACCAGAAATGAGCAAATCCCTTTGGGAAGAAGCTGCCAGGCTGAAGGGAGACACCCAGCAACGCTGCCTGGCATAAAACATCCTTCCTGGTGTGCATGGCAGGGCAGTCACCTGCCAGGTGAGCAGTGCAGATGTGCTGCACTATGAGGAGTGTGACCTGAGGTTGCCTGTAGCCAGGACTCACCAGCTCTCTGCCCCAGTGCTCACACAGCTGCCCCCAGCTCTGTGCCAAAGGATCCAGCTGTCTGTCTGGTGCCCACTCCTGGTTCTGCACCTGCACCCTCTCTGACCATGGCTCTCAGTCACTCTAAACACTAAAAAGGCCTTAGGCCAAGTAAATTGTCAGCACAGAGGGAAGGAGCATCCCGTGGACCAACACCCAGGCTGAACATGATCCCTACCTGAGTTTGCAAGGCCATTTGAATGCAGATTGTCTCCAGCCCTCACTAAGGCAGCTGTGGTTCCACCATCTGCCATTACCTCAGACTTAAAAACACCTGCAGGGTTACAGCTTGATCCTAGAAACCAAGGGATGGCAGAGCCCTGCCTCCAGTGAGGGATCAGGCTGCTGCAGAGCCTCTGGGAAACCAAGCTTCACCTCCACAGCAGCACCCACTCTGGTAACACTGCCCTGGCTGCTCTTCCTCACCTCTGAGGACAGGCCACTCACTGTCCTCACCTTCAGCTTCCAGCCTCAGAGCCATCTGAGCTCAGCCACATTCCTATCAAACTCATTCCTTTCAACTCCTTGGGCTCTGCTGCAGGGGGGGTGGTCCCCCACTACTAGACCTGCAAGCCAGCCCCTCTGGTATTGCCTGCACAGGGCTGTGTGCCCCAAGGAACGTGGCAGCTGCCACCTTCCCTTCAGATGCTCCTTGTCCCACCCTTCCCTTCAGCACTGGCTCCTCCTCATCTCGGGCCTGGCACCCCAAAGCATCACCTGGCTGCTGGCATCAGCTCCACAGACTGTCAACAACATACATTAGAATAATTTATAGCTGCCCTTCAGGCAGGGGGTCTGGGGGGTGGGGGGGGAGGGAGAGGGAGCACACAGCCAAGTGTGAAGAAACCCACCACTAATCTTGAAGGTTAAAAGCTGCACATTAGGAAGAAGAATGAGCTGGAGGCCTTGCCTGAAGGAGAAGAGGGTTTCAAGCTAAGGTTTCAAAGGCTCTACACCTCGATTAGAAAAGGTTTACCCTCCTGTGGGGCTCGGGCAGGTGGGGGCACAGCCAAGCACCAGGGGGAGCAGCTCTTGGGTAGCTCCTGCGCGCCCGGCCCCAGCGTCCCTGCGCTGAAAGCAGGCGCTGCAGTCCGCCGCGGGGGGGGCGCTGCCCTGCCCGCGGTCAGCAGTTCAGGGCTCCGGGGTCGCTTTTGGACTTCCCTGCCGAGTTGATGACCCTCATCAGGCAGCGCCCGAACTCCTCCAGGATCATCCTCTCGGCCTCGGCCTTGGACTTGCCCAGCTTCTCCGCCTGCTCCGCCTGCGCCAGCAGGCACTCGCAGGTCGCCTCCGCCACCTCCTTGGTGACAAACGTGAAGGGCAGCCTGCAGGGGACACACAGACACTCACCCTCGGCACACACAGCCGGGCAGCTGCAGCCTGCGCCTCCAGAACGTTTCCCCACACATCCTGAACACAAAAGTAGTTAAGTAGTGGGCAGGGACTGGCTTGAAGTGTAGGTCCTGGGGGTGCTGGGGCAGGAGAAGCTCCCCAGGAGCCAGCAGGGAGCACTTGCAGCCCAGAGAGCCAAGCAGAGCCTGGGCTGCAGCAAGAGAAGTGTGGCCAGCAGGGCCAGGGAGGGGATTCTGCCCCTCTGCTCCACTCTGCTGAGCCCACAGCTGCAGCTCTGGGGCCAGCTCTGGAGCCTCTGTGGCAGGAAGGCTGTGGAGGGGCTGGAAGGTGTCCAGAGCAGGGCCAGGAGGAGGAGCAGAGGGCTGGAGCTGCTCTGCTGTGAGCACAGCCTGAGAGAGTTGGGCTTGTGCAGGCTGGAGAGGAGAAGGCTCCCAGGAGACCTTCTGGTGGCCTTGCAGGAGCTGCAGGGGGCTGCAAGCAAGCTGGGGAGGGACTTTGGAGGGGGTGAGGGAGGGACAGGACTCCAACTGGGCTGGGCTGGCAAAGGTAATGGTGGGGGGTGAAATTTCAACCCAATTGGCTCCCAATTGGCAAAGCACCCACTGCTGCCAGCTGCAGGGCTGGGCAAGATGAGGCACCGTGTGCCCAGGTGGGCAAGAAGGCCACCAGCAGCCTGGCCTGGATCAGCAGTGATGCAGCCAGCAGGAGCAGGGCAGGGATTCTCCCTCTGTATCTGTGAGGCCACAGCTTGAGTGCTGGGTTCTGTTTTGGGGCACTCACTGCAAGAAGGGCACTGAGGAGCTGGAGCAGGGCCAGGGAAGGGCAAGAAAGGTGGGGAAGGGTCTGGAGAAGAGGGCTGGGGAGGATCAGCTGAGGGAGATGGGGGTGGTGAGTGTGGAGAAGGAGACTGAGGGAGACCTCCTTGCTCTCTACAGGAGCCAGGTGGGGGCTGGGCTCTGCTCCCCAGTCTCAGGTGATAGAAGGAGAGGCAATGGCCTGACATTGTGCCAGGGGAGGCTTAGGTTGGAGGTGAGGTACAATTTCTCTGCTGCCAGAGTGGTCAGGGATTGGCAGAGGCTGCCCAGGGAGCCCCCATCCCTGGAGGTGTTCCAGCAAGATGTGGGGACATGGTTTGGTGGCCATGGTGGTGCTGGACTGAAGCTTTTCCAGCTGAAGCAATTCTGTGATCCCAAGAGCCAACCAAGAGGGAGGGAAAACAGCCAGGCTCAAACAAACTGGCAGGCCACTGTGCTGTGGTGCCTGCCTCCAGCAATGTGCCTTTGGAAAGGGGACTCTGAAATGCCCAGCTACACAGAGCCCCAGGTTTTGCTGCCAGGGCAGCTGAAGGGTGACATCCTCACCACAAATGGGGTGCTTGATGCTTCCTGTGAGCACATGGGCAGCCAGGAGAAGACAGCTCTTAGTTCCACAGAGCTGTTGGACCCTTTGGGTTGGAAAGGACATTTCAAATCCCTGAGGCCAGCTGTTAAGAGCCCAGGTTCCAGAGGGCAGGGCTGGCTGCTCCATCCACCTGTGTGCCCCTGCTGCTCCAGCTGACACAGACCACACCAGTGGAAAGCAGCTCCCAAGAGACAGACCTTGGAGGCCTAGTGGACAGTAAGTTATCCATGGGACAGCAATGTGCCCTTGTGACCAAGAAGGCAAATGGTCTATAGCAAAAGCGTGTCCAGCAGGTCCAAGGAGGTTCTCCTCCTCCTCCTCCTCTACTCTGCCCTGGGCAATCTCCACCTGCAATATTGTGTCCAGTTTTGGGCTCCCCAGTTCAACAGAACCAGAGAGTCCAAGGGAGAGCCATGAGGGGACTTGAACATCTCCCCTGTGGAGAGAGGCTGAGAGCCCTGGGGGTGTTTAGCCTGGAGAAGAGAAGGCTGAGAGGGGATTTGATCAATGCTATCAATAGCTGAGGGCTGGGGGGCAAGAGGAAGGGGCCAGGCTCTTTTCAGTGGCACCCACTAACAGGGCAAGGGATAATGGATGTGAGCTGGAAGCCAGGAGGTTCCACCTCAACATGAGGAGAAACTTCTTTGCTCTGAGGCTGCTGGAGGCCTGGAGCAGGCTGCCCAGGGAGGTTGTGGAGTCTCCTGCTCTGGAGGCTTTAAAGGCCAACCTGGGTGTGTTCCTGTGTGGCCTGCCCTGGGTGACCCTTCTCTGGCAGGGGCCTTGGACTCAATGATCACTGGAGGTCCCTTCCAAGCCCTCCCATTCTGTGGGTCTGTGAATCCCTGCCCCCCCCACACCAGACAGAAGACCTTAAAGGAACTGAAGCACTGCAGTCACTTACTTCCCACCACCACTGCTGAGTGCTGGTGCTGGCCTTGTCAGCAGGTCTGAGATCTGGGAAGACAGCTTGGTCTTGGCAGCAGTCTGCTGCTGGACCCTGACCTCTGCAGCGTCTGCTAGGTGCATCAAAGTCTTTCTCTCTGGGCTCTCCTCAAAGTTCTTGCAGCCAATGCATTTGCAGATGGAAGAACACATGATTTTTGCCTGGGAGGAACAAACGAAAGGTGAGGAACCTGCTGCAGCCTGGACTCCCTTTGTGGCAAGGCACAAAGAGAAGGTCTGCTTGGAATCTCTAGGCAATTAGCCACCAGAAGGCAGCCCCAGGGAGGAGCTTTCTCCAAGTCAGAAGCCTTCCCCAGAATGGATCCTGGAAGCCAATGCAGATCAGGGGCTTCCCACTCATCCCTGTCTTCCCCAGGATGCTTTTGCAGGTGAGCTCTGAGAGGTGAGCCTGCCTCTGCCTCTCCATCTGCTATGTGCATGTGAAAGCAGGAAAACAAAACTAGAAATGCACATAAAACATAGAGGAAAACCAAAAATGGGGAGCTGGAGATTGGCTGTGAGGAAGAAGCTCCTCCCCAGGAGGGTGGTGAGAGCCTGGCCCAGGCTGCCCAGGGAGGTGGTGGAAGCCTCCTGCCTGCCTGGAGGTGTTTGCAGCCAGGCTGGAGGTGGCTGTGAGCAAGCTGCTGTGGTGTGAGGTGTCCCTGCCCATGGCAGGGGGTTGGGGCTGGCTGAGCCTTGAGATCCCTTCCAGCCCTGACAATTCTATGACATATATCTCTGTAGCTACCTCTACAGCAGCCTGACGTAGAGCAACTTTGTCTTTTGTCTTGCACAGAGATGTTCTGGCCCAGAGCATCTGTGGGATGCTGGTTAGGCCACAGCTTGAGTCCTGTGTCCAGTTCTGGGCCACTCAGTTTAAGAAGGACATTGAGAGACTTGAAGGTGTCCAGAGAAGGGCAATGAGGCTGGGGAGGGGTCTGGGGCACAGCCCTGTGAGGAGAGGCTGAGGGAGCTGGGGTTGCTTAGCCTGGAGAAGAGGAGGCTCAGGGGAGACCTTCTTGCTCTCTCCAACTCCCTGCAGGGAGGTTGTAGCCAGCTGGGGGTTGGTCTCTTCTCCCAGGCAACCAGCACCAGAACAAGAGGACACAGTCTCAAGCTGTGCCAGGGGAGGATTAGACTCGAGGAGAGGAGAAAGTTCTTCCCAGCAAGAGGAATTGGCCACTGGAATGAGCTGCCCAGGGAGGTGGTGGAGTCCCCATCCCTGGAGGTGTTCCAGAGGGGCTTGGATGTGGCACTTGGAGCCATGGTTTAGTTGTCAGGAGGTGCTGGGTGCCAGCTTGGACTTGCTGAGCTCTGAGATCTTTTCCAACCTTACTGATTCTGTGATTCTATGCTGCTTCAGCAGCTCCTTGGTGGAGCTCCCTGTAGGGAGCACAGCTCTTCCAACTCTGCTCTCAGAGGCCCAATCCAAGCCTGAGTTCAACACTGCTGCATGCTTTAAAAAGGCAAATCCAACTCACCCAAGGGAAGCCTTCAGCTCTGCCACCCAACTTGACTGCCTACATGCAAAGGGCTGGAAGATGACGTTACAGCAATGGCAAACATCACAGCAAGAGGGAGAGGAGGTGAGCAGGGCCAGAAGTGAAGGGAAGGAGGCTGTGTCTGGGGGGGAGGTGGTGCTGCCTACCTCGTAACACTCGCAGTAGTTTTTCAGGCAGCCTGAGCGCTTGCAGTTGCAGCCCTTGCTGTGCCTCCGGTCCGACTCTCCTTCCTTCCCCTTCCCTATCTTGGGCTTGAAGGCTTCAGGGTTTCTGTCCAGGCAGGCCTGTCAATGCACACCCAAAGGGTCAGTCACTGCATGTGGGGGGAGCAGAATGTACAGGTCCAAGAGAAGACATGAAGCCTGGCAGGAGATGGGGGCAGCGTGGACACCCCATGTGCTGCACCAGGGCTTCTGAGGGACAGGCAGCTGTGTGCTGGGCTGCAGGGAGAGCAGCAGCACAGGGAGGGGATTCTGTGTGCTGGGCTGCAGGGAGAGCAGCAGCACAGGGAGGGGATTCTGTGTGCTGGGCTGCAGGGAGAGCAGCAGCACAGGGAGGGGATTCTGTGTGCTGAGCTGCAGGGAGAGCAGCAGCACAGGGAGGGGATTCTGTGTGCTGGGCTGCAGGGAGAGCAGCAGCACAGGGAGGGGATTCTGTGTGCTGAGCTGCAGGGAGAGCAGGGAGAGCAGCAGCACAGGGAGGGGATTCTGTGTGCTGGGCTGCAGGGAGAGCAGCAGCACAGGGAGGGGATTCTGTGTGCTGAGCTGCAGGGAGAGCAGCAGCACAGGGAGGGGATTCTGTGTGCTGAGCTGCAGGGAGAGCAGCAGCACAGGGAGGGGATTCTGTGTGCTGGGCTGCAGGGAGAGCAGCAGCACAGGGAGGGGATTCTGTGTGCTGAGCTGCAGGGAGAGCAGCAGCACAGGGAGGGGATTCTGTGTGCTGAGCTGCAGGGAGAGCAGCAGCACAGGGAGGGGATTCTGTGTGCTGAGCTGCAGGGAGAGCAGCAGCACAGGGAGGGGATTCTGTGTGCTGAGCTGCAGGGAGAGCAGCAGCACAGGGAGGGGATTCTGTGTGCTGGGCTGCAGGGAGAGCAGCAGCACAGGGAGGGGATTCTGTGTGCTGAGCTGCAGGGAGAGCAGCAGCACAGGGAGGGGATTCTGCCCCTCTGCTCTGCTCTGCTCAGCCCCCACCTGCAGCACTGCCTCCAGCTCTGGGGCTCCCAGCACAAAAGGGACACAGAGCTGCTGGAGAGGCTCCAGAGGAGTCACTGTCCCTGGAGGTGTTCAAGAGGGGATTGGATGTGGCACTTGGAGCCATGGTGTAGTAGTCAGGAGGTCTTGGGTGACAGGTTGGGCTTGATGAGCTCTGAGGTCTTTTCCAACCTTGGTGATTCTATGAAGATGGTCAGAGGGCTGCAGAACCTCCCCTGTGGGGCCAGGCTGGGAGAGCTGGGGCTGTTCAGCCTGAAGAAGGCTCCAGGGAGAACTCTGAGCAGCCTTCCAGCACCTGAAGGGCTCCAGGAGAGCTGGGGAGGGATGTTTTACAAGGATTGTAGTGCCAGGCCGAGGTGCAATGGCTTTGAGCTGGGACAGGGAAGACTGAGAGTGGAGATGAGGAAGAGATTCTTTCCAGTGAGGCTGGGGAGACTCTGGCACAGGTTGCCCAGGGAGGCTGTGGCTGCCCCTGCCCTGGAGGTGTTGAAGGCCAGGCTGGATGAGGCCTTGAGCCAGCTGGGCTTGTTGGAGGTGTCCCTGCCCATGGCAGGGGGCTGGAAGGGGCTGATCTTTGAGGTGGATTCCAAGCCCAGCCAGGCTGTGGCTGCACAGGAAGCAGCTCCCAGCCCCTCACCTTTATTGCTTTCTGCCGGTCGTTCTCGTGGTCCAGGTTGTTGTAGCAGTTTGTGCAGTTGCAGTTATTGCAGAACTCACCATTGGCAAAGCAGTCACAGTACCTGGAAGAGAAGGGGCAGAAGGCTTTTGGAGCTGTGGCACTGCTGGGAGGGCTGCTGGCAGCTGGGGCTGTGTGTGCTGCAGTGCTGGTCAGGGCCGCGCGGAGCCCTGTGCTGGCTGAAGTGCAGCTCCAGCAGGGCTGAGATGATGTTTAGGTGTTCAAGAGAAGATTGGATGTGGCACTTGGAGCCATGGTCTAGTAGGCAGGAGGTGTTGGGTGCCAGGTTGGGCTTGATGAGCTCTGAGGTCTTTTCCAACCTGGCTGATTCTGTGATGCTATGGTCACCTAGCTCAAGTGCCCTCAGCAAGAGAAGCTAATGCTTGGTTCTTCCCCATGAGAGTGGTGAAGCCCTGGGGGCAATAACTGCACCCCTGAAGGATGGCCAAGGGCTCAGGCCCAGCCAGCATGGATTTAGGAAGGGCAGGTCCTGCCTCTCCAACCTGAGCTCCTTCTATGATCAGGTGACTGCCTGGGGGATGTGGGGCAGGCTGTGGATGTGGTCTGCCTGGACTCCAGCAAGGCCTTTGACACTGTCCCCCACAGCAAGCTCCTGGCCAAGCTGTCAGCCCCTGGCTGGGACAGCAGCTCTGAGCTGGGTTAGGAACTGGCTGGAGGCTGAGCCCAGAGAGTGGTGGTGAATGGTGCCACAGCCAGCTGGCAGCCAGGCACCAGTGCTGTGCCCCAGGGAGCAGTGCTGGGCCCTGTGCTCTTTAACATCTTCCATTGATGATCTGGATGAGGGGATGGAGTCAGTCAGCAGCACATTTGCAGATGACACCAAGCTGGGAGCAGATGTTGGTCAGTTAGAGGGCAGAAGGGCTCTGCAGAGGGACCTTGCCAGGCTGGGCAGATGGGCAGAGGCCAACAGGATGGCATTCAACAAGTCCAAGTGCCAGGGGCTGCACTTTGGCCACAGCAACCCCAGGCAGAGCTACAGGCTGGGGTCAGAGTGGCTGAGAGCAGCCAGGCAGAGAGGGATCTGGGGGTGCTGATTGAGAGCTGTCTGAATATGAGCCAGCAGTGTGCCCAGGGGGCCAAGAAGGCCAAGGGCATCCTGGCCTGGGTCAGGAAGAGTGTGGCCAGCAGGAGCAGGGAAGTCATTGTGCCCTGTGCTCTGCATTGGTTAGGCCACAGCTTGAGTCCTGTGTCCAGTTCTGGGCTCCTCAGTTTAAGAAGGACATTGAGAGACTTGAAGGTGTCCAGAGAAGGGCAACAAGGCTGGGGAGGGGTCTGGGGCACAAGGCTGGGGAGGGGTCTGGGGCAGAAGGCTGGGGAGGGGTCTGGGGCACAGATCTGTGAGGAGAGGCTGAGGGAGCTGGGGTTGCTTAGCCTGGAGAAGAGGAGGCTCAGGGGTGACCTCATTGCCCTCTACAACTACCTGAGGGGTGGTTGTAGCCAGGAAGGGGTTGGTCTGTTCTCCCAGGCCCCCAGCACCAGAACAAGAGGACACAGTCTCAAGCTGTGCCAGGGGAGGTTTAGACTCGAGCTGAGAAGGAAGTTATTCACTGAGAGAGTCGTTCACCATTGGAATGTGCTGCCCAGGGAGGTGGTGGAGTCCCCATCCCTGGAGGTGTTCAGGAGGGGATTGGATGTGGCACTTGGTGCCATGGTCTAGTCATGAGGTCTGTGTTGATAGGTTGGACTCAATGATCCTCGAGGTCCTTTCCAACCTAAGTTATACTGTGAGACTGTGAATGGGTTGTGCAGGGAGGTGGTTGGGGCCCTGTCCCTGGAGGTGTTTAAGGCCAGGCTGGATGAGGCTCTGGGCAGCCTGATCTAGTGTGGGGTGTCCCTGCCCATGGCAGGGGGGTTGGAACTGGATGATCCTTGTGGTCCCTTCCAACCCTGACTGAGACTATGATACTAATGAGGCTTTTCTCTAGGGCATCTCCAAGGGGGGCTGACCCACAGGTGGAGGCCTGGCCTCCAACCCTGAATGTTACTATGATACTATGATACCTCACAGCCAGTGCAAGGCAGCCTCCAGGAGCTCCCAGCCAGCCAGAACAAGAGGCTAGCAGCTGGCTGCAGGGAGACCTTGGAGCTGCATTTCTATAGCTGAAGGGGACCTCAGCCCTCAGGCTGGAGGGGAGGAGAAAGTTCTTCCCAGCAAGAGGAATTGGCCACTGGGATGAGCTGCCCAGGGAGGTGGTGGAGTCCCCATCCCTGGAGGGGCTTGGCTGTGGCCCTTGAAGCCATGGTTTGGTTGTCAGGAGGTGTGGGGTGACAGGTTGGACTTGATGAGCTCTGAGGTCTCTTCCAACCTTATTGATTCTATGGCCTACAGGCAGGCTGGGGAGGGACTGCTCAGAAGGAGCTGTGGGGATAGAATGAGGGGCAAGGGTTTGAAACTTGGAGCAGGGCAGAGTTAGGTTGGACATCAGCAGGAAGCTCTGCACAGTGAGGGTGATGAGAGCCTGGCCCAGGCTGCCCAGGGAGGTGGTGGAAGCCTCCTGGCTGGAGGTGTTTGCAGCCAGGCTGGAGGTGGCTGTGAGCAAGCTGCTGTGGTGTGAGGTGTCCCTGCCCATGGCAGGGGGTTGGGGCTGGCTGAGCCTGGAGCTCCCTTCCAACCCTGCCAGCTCTGTGGGTCAGCAGTGCCAACAGAGTTCAGTGCTGCTATCTAAGGCAACTGACTGCAGGTTGCATCAGCTGAGGGAAGGATACATCCAGAGGGACTTGGACAGGCTGCAGAGGTGGGCACAATCCAACTTCATGAAGCTCAACAAGGCCAAGTCAAAGGTCCTGTGCCTGTGTCAGGACAACCCTGAGCACTAATCCAGGCTGGGTGAGGAGTGGCTGGAGAGCAGCCTTGGGGAGAAGGCCTTGGGGGTGTCAGGTGGTGACAAAGTGCCCAGGAGCCAGCACTGGTCCCTGGCAGCCCAGAGGCAGCTGAGTGCTGAGCTGCAGCCAGAGCAGGGAGAGCAGCAGCACAGGGAGGGGATTCTGCCCCTCTGCTCTGCTCTGCTCAGCCCCCACCTGCAGCACTGCCTCCAGCTCTGGGGCTCCCAGCACAAGAAGGACCTGGAGGAGCTGCTGGAGAGGTGGTGGAAGCCTCCTGGCTGGAGGTGTTTGCAGCCAGGCTGGAGGTGGCTGTGAGCAAGCTGCTGTGGTGTGAGGTGTCCCTGCAGGAGGGTTGGAACTGGAGAATCTTTGGGGTCCCTTCCAACCTGCTGCAGTCTGTGAATGTGTGAATCCACAGAGCTCCCAGGAGCTGCAGAGTTCCACAGGCACTGGAAGCTCTCCACCAGCAGCAGCAGCAGCCCCAAGCTCAGCAGCTAGACACAACATTTCTGAGCCACTTCAGAAAGCTGACATCCTGACAGCTGGGGGCAGGCTGTTGAAAGGGGCTGTGGGAAGGGGGGGCTCCAAGAAGCCAAGCCCCAGCTGTACTCACAGTTTCAAGCACAGAGACTTGGTGCAGTTGCAAGGCTTCCTGGGGCGGTTTGCAGACTCGGAGGGAATGATGCTGTGGAGGGAAGGCAGAAGGGAAACAAACCAACCAACAGAAGAGTGCACCTCTGCCCACCCCAGAGTGCTCCTCTGCCCACCCCAGAGTGCACCTCTGCCCACCCCAGAGTGCTCCTCTGCCCACCCCAGAGTGCTCAGGCTGCATCCTAGCCAAGAGCTCATCACAAAACCTCCTCACAAACTGCCTTTCCCATTCCCCTTTCTGCCTGTTTGAGGAACCATTAGGCTCAGAGAGCTTTTCCAGCCCAGAAGGAGCTGTTTGCTGCAAGCCTGGCTGTGTGCCTGAAGCACAGGAGTGAGGCTAAAAGCTACTGGAGGCTGGAATTGGGGGGGTGAGGAGGGGAAAAAGCCCTCAGCCCAGAATCCCTCTGCATGCAGCCAAGGCTGACACTGCAGGATTGTGTCTATCCTGGGAGGAAGGGTGCTTGGGGACAGGGAGAGCCTTGGGAGGGCTGGAAGGAAATGGGAAAGGAAAGCACAAGGTGGTCTGGAGTGGATAAAAGCCATTTCCCCCCAGCAGCCAGAGCCTTTAGACTGCTCTTCAAGCTGGGATTGTGTGTCCCTAATCACTTGGGATGAGATGGGGTCCCAGCCCTGCCCAGCAACTGCTGCAGCTCACAGCAGGGAGATTAAATCAAAGCCCTTCAGCTGAAGAGCTGCAGCTGGGTTTGGGATTAGGTTGCATCATCTGAGGTTGCAACAACCACCAGAGGAAGCAGCACCTTTGGCACTGACAGTTGCCAGCAAGCAGTAACACAGCAAAGCCTGCTGGGCTGGCAAAGGGGAGGGAGCACACATGGAGCTGCTCTTGTCAGCCTGAGAAGTGACACAGAGCTGCTGGGGACAGGGAGAGCCCTGGGAGCTGCTGGGGAGGGCAGGATTCTGGGTGCTTAGGGACAGGGAGAGCTCTGGGAGCTGCTGGGGAGGGCAGGATTCTGGGTGCTTAGGGACAGGAGAGCCCTGGGGGCTGCTGTGGAGGGCAGGATTCTGGGTGCTTAGGGACAGGAGAGCCCTGGGAGCTGCTGGGGAGGGCAGGATTCTGGGTGCTTAGGGACAGGAGAGCCCTGGGAGCTGCTGGGGAGGGCAGGATTCTGGGTGCTTAGGGACAGGGAGAGCCTTTCCAATTGAAACAAGAGGCTTCCAAGGGGCTGTGAGCTGGGAAAGGGGAAACTGCAACTGGAGATGAGGAAGCAATTCTTGCCAGTGAGGCTGGGGAGACTCTGGCACAGGTTGCCCAGGGTGGCTGCCCCCTCCCTGGAGGTGTTCAGGGCCAGGCTGGATGAGGCCTTGGAGCATCCTGGGGCTGGGGGGAGGTGTGTGTGGGCATGGCAGGGGCTGGGAGGGAAGGTCCTGGGGCCCCCTGCAGGCTGTGGAGCACTCACCCGTTGAAGGGCAGGCGTGCCTGGGACTGGGTGCTGGAGCTGCCTGTGAAGCCTGTGCTGCTGGCTATGGAGACGTAGGAGGACTGCTGGAGCTGGCAAAACAGAACCATCAGTGCTGAGCACAGTCCCTGCTGCTCAAGAGGAGGAGGTGGGGCTCATCTTCTCACCAACAGGCTGCTGCCAAAGTGCACCTTGCAAGCAGAGCTTTAGACCCCTGCAGCCCAGGCAGCAGTCTCCTGCCTCTAGCCTTAGCATGACAGCCTGGTGTTAGCTGCTGGGTTTGTTCTCCATCACTCTGTCCACAGCCATACAGGTACCACAGGTCACACACACAGAAGCAATCTTCAGACCACAAACAGCTCCAGCTCCTACAACCCTGCTCCTTGTCCCTCTCCTTCTGCTAAGCAGCCCTGTCCCTCACAGAGCACTAACTACCCTTACTGCCAGAGCCACTCAGTGCAGGATGAAATCCCAACCAGGGGAAGGTTTTCCATCCCACCTGCTCTGCACACCTGCAGCCACAGTTTGCTTCAGCACCTGGAGAAACCCCCAGCCCCCTAAGAGCCAAACTGCCTTCTGCTGTGTGGCTGAGGTGCAGCCATTCCCTCCTGCTGGGGCAGCCAACAAGGTATGGGAGCTGCTGGGACCAGCCCCAAGAGGACACAGGCTGTGTCCAGGGCACAGAACCTCTGAGGAGAGGGCCAGTGGTGTCACTTGGTTTAGATTGGTGGAAGTGGACTGGAAGGAAAGCAGAATTCTTCAGCTGTGGCAAAAGCAGAAGGGAAGCAGCAGTGAGGCTGGTGGGAGTCAAGCCAGGAGCTGGCAGAGGCCTGGTCTGTACAGACTGGCTCCTTGGGCCTCAGCAGAACGGTTCATGGAGCCTCCTGTGCATTCTGAGTGCTGGTCAGCCCTTGGCAGAGAGCTGATCCCTAGGTCTGGGTTGGTGTGAGCCTGGTACTGCCTGCTCCTGAGCCCTGGCAAGGTGGTTACAGCACAGACACACAGGCATGCTGTGACCCAGCCCTTCCCAGGCTTGGGCCTTTGCCCTGAAGGTGCTGTCAGCCAACAGGACACACACAAACACATTTCTTCCTCCCTTCCTGGCCTGCATTCCCTACTGGCCTCAAGGTTCCTAGGCAGCAGGCTGCCTGGTCCCTCCCTTAGGGGCCATGAAGGTATCAGGCACCCAGAGCAGCAGGAGGTGGTGACCCTGACACAGAAGAGGGAAGCACAGCAGCATTCAGGCTGCTGTCAGTGAAATCATTTGGTTACCAGGCCTAAGCCAGGAGCTTGGACCAGAGCTGCTGCTGGACAGGGAGACCTGTGAGCCTGCCACGGGCTGGGCCACCTCCACCATCAGCTCCACTCTCAGCTCTCCTCCAGGAGGCTAGTGAGGCACTGGCACAAGGTTGCCCTGTGGAGGCTCCAAGCTTGGAGGTGTTCAAAGCCAGGCTGGACAGGACCTTGAGCAGGTCTGTAGTGGGAGGTGTCCCTGCCCACAGCAGGGGGGTTGGAACTGGATGATCTTTAAGCTCCCTTCCAGCCTAAACCATTCTATGATCTTCTGCTTCCAAGGACTGACTCAGACCCTCCTGTGTCTCATCTCTTCCTCTCTCACATGGCTTTCAGAGCTGGATGGAGGCTGTCACACTGGTAAAGCAAACCATGTAGTAAGGTTTGTAGAGAGCCTGGCTGATCAGGAAAGGCCTGAAGGTCTATTCTAAAGCCTGTACCATGCTACTTATACAACTGCAGCCCACTGCTCCTGCTGACACAGCCTTGTGCTGCTCTGATGATCACTGCTATGCTGTGCTGAACAAACCCATCCCTGGGAAGAGAAGAGAACCCTTGGAGCTGTAACTTGGGATTTAGTGCACAGGCAGCACTCTGCCTAAGCTCCCTAGAAGGAGCTCTTTGTCCCCTCAGTGCCAGGTGGACAGCTGGGGAGCAAGAACCTTCCAGAAGAAGGCAGTGTGCAGCACAGCTTCCACCAGTCTCTGCAGGGTGCCACCATACCTGTGTGACATACTGGGCTGGAAGCACTGCATAGCCAACGTTCCCTGTGCCAGGGGCTGGTGCCAGCACAGTGCCAGGGGGCAGGTTGGTGAGGTTGGGCTGGATCTGTGGCAGTGGAGTGGCTGGCATGATGAGTCTCTGCTGGGGCTGGCTGGTAGTGACTATCTGGGAAGTGGGGTTCATTGGCTTGGGCACCACCTGGAGAGGAGAAAGGTCTGGATGAGATCACAGCTGGGGGGCTCCAAAAGGCAGCTCTCAGGAACAGAACACTTCACAGCAGGGCTGGAGCTGGCTGTGTTTGGTGGCCAGGCAGAGCAAGGCAGAGCTGTCCCTGTGTGCTCAGCTGCTTGAGAGCCTGTGCTGGCCAGGCAGAGCAAGGCAGAGCTGTCCCTGTGTGCTCAGCTGCTTGAGAGCCTGTGCTGGCCAGGCAGAGCAAGGCAGGGCTGTCCCTGTGTCCCTGTGTGCTCAGCTGCTTGAGAGCCTGTGCTGGCCAGGCAGAGCAAGGCAGGGCTGTCCCTGTGTCCCTGTGTGCTCAGCTGCTTGAGAGCCTGTGCTGGCCAGGCAGAGCAAGGCAGGGCTGTCCCTGTGTCCCTGTGTGCTCAGCTGCTTGAGAGCCTGTGCTGGCCAGGCAGAGCAAGGCAGAGCTGTCCCTGTGTGCTCAGCTGCTTGCCAGCCTGTGCTGGCCAGGCAGAGCAAGGCAGGGCTGTCCCTGTGTGCTCAGCTGCTTGAGAGCCTGTGCTGGCCAGGCAGGGCAAGGCAGGGCTGTCCCTGTGTGCTCAGCTGCTTGAGAGCCTGTGCTGGCCAGGCAGAGCAAGGCAGGGCTGTCCCTGTGTGCTCAGCTGCTTGAGAGCCTGTGCTGGCCAGGCAGAGCAAGGCAGGGCTGTCCCTGTGTGCTCAGCTGCTTGAGAGCCTGTGCTGGCCAGGCAGAGCAAGGCAGGGCTGTCCCTGTGTGCTCAGCTGCTTGACAGCCTGTGCTGGCCAGGCAGGGCAAGGCAGGGCTGTCCCTGTGTGCTCAGCTGCTTGACAGCCTGTGCTGGCCAGGCAGAGCAAGGCAGGGCTGTCCCTGTGTGCTCAGCTGCTTGAGAGCCTGTGCTGGCCAGGCAGGGCAAGGCAGGGCTGTCCCTGTGTGCTCAGCTGCTTGAGAGCCTGTGCTGGCCAGGCAGAGCAAGGCAGGGCTGTCCCTGTGTGCTCAGCTGTTTGAGAGCCTGTGCTGGCCAGGCAGAGCAAGGCAGGGCTGTCCCTGTGTCCCTGTGTGCTCAGCTGCTTGAGAGCCTGTGCTGGCCAGGCAGAGCAAGGCAGGGCTGTCCCTGTGTCCCTGTGTGCTCAGCTGCTTGACAGCCTGTGCTGGCCAGGCAGAGCAAGGCAGGGCTGTCCCTGTGTGCTCAGCTGCTTGAGAGCCTGTGCTGGCCAGGCAGAGCAAGGCAGGGCTGTCCCTGTGTCCCTGTGTGCTCAGCTGCTTGAGAGCCTGTGCTGGCCAGGCAGAGCAAGGCAGGGCTGTCCCTGTGTGCTCAGCTGCTTGAGAGCCTGTGCTGGCCAGGCAGGGCAAGGCAGGGCTGTCCCTGTGTGCTCAGCTGCTTGAGAGCCTGTGCTGGCCAGGCAGAGCAAGGCAGGGCTGTCCCTGTGTCCCTGTGTCCCTGTGTGCTCAGCTGCTTGAGAGCCTGTGCTGGCCAGGCAGAGCAAGGCAGGGCTGTCCCTGTGTCCCTGTGTGCTCAGCTGCTTGAGAGCCTGTGCTGGCCAGGCAGGGCTATGCAGGGCTGTCCCTGTGTGCTCAGCTGCTTGAGAGCCTGTGCTGGCCAGGCAGAGCAAGGCAGGGCTGTCCCTGTGTGCTCAGCTGCTTGAGAGCCTGTGCTGGCCAGGCAGGGCAAGGCAGGGCTGTCTCTGTGTGCTCAGCTGCTTGAGAGCCTGTGCTGGCCAGGCAGGGCAAGGCAGGGCTGTCCCTGTGTGCTCAGCTGCTTGAGAGCCTGTGCTGGCCAGGCAGGGCTATGCAGGGCTGTCCCTGTGTGCTCAGCTGTTTGAGAGCCTGTGCTGGCCAGGCAGGGCAAGGCAGGGCTGTCCCTGTGTGCTCAGCTGCTTGAGAGCCTGTGCTGGCCAGGCAGGGCAAGGCAGGGCTGTCCCTGTGTGCTCAGCTGCTTGGGAGCCTGTGCTGGCCAGGCAGAGCAAGGCAGGGCTGTCCCTGTGTGCTCAGCTGCTTGAGAGCCTGTGCTGGCCAGGCAGAGCAAGGCAGGGCTGTCCCTGTGTGCTCAGCTGCTTGAGAGCCTGTGCTGGCCAGGCAGAGCAAGGCAGGGCTGTCCCTGTGTGCTCAGCTGCTTGAGAGCCTGTGCTGGCCAGGCAGAGCAAGGCAGGGCTGTCCCTGTGTGCTCAGCTGCTTGAGAGCCTGTGCTGGCCAGGCAGAGCAAGGCAGGGCTGTCCCTGTGTCCCTGTGTGCTCAGCTGCTTGGGAGCCTGTGCTGGCCAGGCAGAGCAAGGCAGGGCTGTCCCTGTGTCCCTGTGTGCTCACCTGCTTGACAGCCTGTGCTGGCACGATGGGCACCGACATCCTCACGGGGGTGGCATTCACCACCACTGGCTTTGCTAGGATCAAGAAACAAGAACAGGTTAACAGACAGCCTTGACTCAGAGCTCCCAGCAGAAGGTGGCAGCAAGGTTCCTCACCCTGCACCCCCCTGAGCTAAAGAGCAGTGCTGGGAGCAGCTCTGGGGACAGGATTGTGTGCACAGCGATGGCTTAGAACCCGGCCTGGCTGCAGAGCTCCTCTGGACACTGCACTGCCCTTGGCAGGAGGAACACAAACACCACAGCTTGGTCAGATTAGAGGTTGACCTGCTGGAAAGCAGCTCCATGGAGAAGGACTTTGGAGTGCTGGTGGACACTAAGTCACCCATGGGCCACCAATGTGGCCAAGGAGGCCAAATGGTCTCCTGAGCTGCGTGAAGAGCAGTGTGGCCAGCAGGCCAAGGCAGGTTCTTGTCTCCCTCTGCTCTGCCCTGGTGAGACCCCATGTGGAGTATTGTGTCCAGTTCTGGGCTCCCCAGTTCAAGAGGGACAGGGTTATACTGGAGAGTGTCCAATGGAGGCTATGGATGAGGAAGGGCCTGGAACATGTCTGATGAGGAAAGGCTGAGAGCCCTGGGGCTGGTTAGCCTGGAGGGGAGCAGCCTGAGAGGAGAGCTCAGGAATGTTTATAGAGATCTGAAGGGTGGGAGGCAAGAAGAAGGGGCCAGGCTATTTTCAGTGGTGTCTGTGATAGGACAAGGGGCAGTGGACACAAACTGGGACCCAGGAAGTTCCATCTCAACAGGAGGAGAAACTTCCTTGCTGTGAGGGTGCTGGAGCAGGCTGCCCAGAGAGCTTGTGGAGTCTCCTGCTCTGGAGGCTTTAAAGGCCAGCCTGGATGTGTTCCTGTGTGACCTGCCTGAGCAGGGGGCTTGGAATTGCTGCTCTCCAGAGGTCCCTTCCAAACCCTGCCATCTTAGTCCATGGCAGGCCTGGCCAGGAAGCAGCACAAATGTCTTGCCCTTCCAAAGCATTTGAACTGTAAGGACCTTCATGTTGCAGGAGTTTTGGGAGGGTGTTTGGGGGCTGCCCTGGCTTCACACTTGTCACACAGGGGACCTGGGACTTGCCATGACTCACCCAACAAAGCTGGTAAAGCAGGGAAAAGCAACCTACAATGCTCTAAGGATCCAGGCCCAGCTACAGGAACCTGGAAGCTCCAGGCCTGGCAGCCTGACCTCAGTGCCAGGGAAAGTGATGGAGCAGATTGTCCTGGGGGCAATAACTGCACCCATGAAGGGTGGCCAAGGGCTCAGGCCCAGCCAGTAGGGATTTAGGAAGGGCAGGTCCTGCCTCTCCAACCTGATCTCCTTCTATGATCAGGGGACTGCCTGGTGGATGTGGGGCAGGCTGTGGATGTGGTCTGCCTGGACTGCAGCAAGGCCTTTGACACCGTCCCCCCCAGCAAGCTCCTGGCCAAGCTGTCAGCCCCTGGCTGGGACAGCAGCTCTGAGCTGGGTTAGGAACTGGCTGGAGGCTGAGCCCAGAGAGTGGTGGTGAATGGTGCCACAGCCAGCTGGCAGCCAGGCACCAGTGCTGTGCCCCAGGGAGCAGTGCTGGGCCCCAGCCTGATCAATATCTTCATTGATGATCTGAAGGAGGGGATGGAGTCAGTCAGCAGCACATTTGCAGATGACACCAAGCTGGGAGCAGATGTTGGTCAGAGGCCAGAAGGGCTCTGCAGAGGGACCTTGCCAGGCTGGGCAGATGGGCAGAGGCCAACAGGATGGCATTGAACAAGTCCAAGTGCCAGGGGCTGCACTTTGGCCACAGCAACCCCAGGCAGAGCTACAGGCTGGGGTCAGAGTGGCTGAGAGCAGCCAGGCAGAGAGGGACCTGGGGGTGCTGATTGAGAGCTGCCTGAACATGAGCCAGCAGTGTGCCCAGGTGGCCAAGAAGGCCAAGGGCATCCTGGCCTGCATCAGGAAGAGTGTGGCCAGCATGAGCAGGGAAGTCCTTGTGCCCTGTGCTCAGCACTGCTTAGGCCACACCTTGAGTCCTGTGTCCAGTTCTGGGCTCCTCAGTTTAGGAAGGACATTGAGAGACTTGAAGGTGTCCAGAGAAGGGCAACAAAGCTGGGGAGGGGTCTGGGGCACAAGGCTGGGGAGGGGTCTGGAGCACAGCCCTGTGAGGAGAGGCTGAGGGAGCTGGGGTTGCTTAGCCTGGAGAAGAGGAGGCTCAGGGGAGACCTCATTGCCCTCTACAACTACCTGGGAGGTGGTTGTAGCCAGGAGGGGGTTGGTCTCTTCTCCCAGGCAACCAGCACCAGAACAAGAGGACACAGTCTCAAGCTGTGCCAGGGGATGTTTAGGCTGGAGGTGAGGACAAAGTTCCTCACCAAGCAAGTTGTTAGCCATTGGAATGTGCTGCCCAGGGAGGTGGTGGAGTCCCCATCCCTGGAGGTGTTCAAGAGGGGATTGGATGTGGCACTTGGTGCCATGATCTAGTCATGAGGTCTGTGTTGATAGGTTGGACTGGATGATCCTGGAGGTCTCTTCCAGCCTTAGTGATACTGTGACACTGTAATACAGAACAACCACCCCCAGACCAAAGGGAAGAAGAGCAGGGGGAGATTCACAGGAGTGCCCCACAAGCCCAAGGGCAGCTGGCAGTGCTGGGAGATCTCTCTGAGCCACTCATTACAAAACAAAGAGGGAGCAGGGGAAGGGGGAGGGGGGGGGGACAGAAGCAAAATCCACAGAAGCTTCCTTCAGACAGAGCATTGGCACCAGCACTTACCCTGCTGCAGAGGCTGTGTGTTGGTGCTGGGGGTCTGGCTGGCTGACTGGCTGGAAGTGTTGGCTGTGGTGGCAGTGACCAGCCTGACGTAGTGGAACTTGCTTCCAGGGACCTGGATCTGCTGAACATTGGGTGCAGTGGCCAAGGGAATAATTGTCTTAAACTGAGATGTACTCACTCCTCCTACAGTGAGGGTCTGCACTGCTGATTTCACAGCCTGTTAACCCAACACAGAGAGCACAGAGTTACTTGCACTAAGGCACAAACAACACCAGCTTGGCTGCAAGGGGCTGGGGGTGGCAGGGTGAGGGACAGTGGCTCTGAGCTGGGAGAGGAGAGACTGAGAGTGGAGAGGAGGAAGAGATCCTTGAGAGTGAGGCTGGGGAGACTCTGGCACAGGCTGCCCAGGGAGGCTGTGGCTGCCTCCTGCCTGGAGGTGTCCAAGGCCAGGCTGGATGAGGCCTTGAGCACCCTGGGGCTGGTGGGAGGTGTCCCTGCCCATGGCAGGGAGATGGAGCTGGATGAGCTTGAAGGTGTCTACTAACTCAAACCATTGTGAGTACTCTATGAAACAAGCCAACTTTGGATGCTGTTTGCACAGGACAGTTGAGAACAGAAGGCTTTACTGCTGTTTCTTCCTATGCAGAGAGTAAAGCCTTCAGAGACTCAGCCAGTGTGAGATTCCTTCCCAGCAGGACAGTGGACATTTTGTAGAGGATTCTGGGTGCTTAGGGACAGGAGAGCCCTGGGAGCTGCTGGGGAGGGCAGGATTCTGGGTGCTTAGGGACAGGAGAGCCCTGGGGGCTGCTGGGGAGGGCAGGATTCTGGGTGCTTAGGGACAGGAGAGCCCTGGGAGCTGCTGGGGAGGGCAGGATTCTGGGTGCTTAGGGACAGGAGAGCCCTGGGGGCTGCTGGGGAGGGCAGGATTCTGGGTGCTTAGGGACAGGAGAGCCCTGGGGAGGGCAGGATTCTGGGTGCTTAGGGACAGGGAGAGCCCTGGGAGCTGCTGGGGAGGGCAGGATTCTGGGTGCTTAGGGACAGCAGAGCCCTGGGGGCTGCTGGGGAGGGCAGGATTCTGGGTGCTTAGGGACAGGAGAGCCCTGGGAGGTGCTGGGGAGGGCAGGATTCTGGGTGTCTAGGGACAGGAGAGCCCTGGGAGCTGCTGGGGAGGGCAGGATTCTGGGTGCTTAGGGACAGGGAGAGCCCTGGGGAGGGCAGGATTCTGGGTGCTTAGGGACAGGAGAGCCCTGGGAGCTGCTGGGGAGGGCAGGATTCTGGGTGCTTAGGTACAGGGAGAGCCCTGGGAGGTGCTGGGGAGGGCAGGATTCTGGGTGCTTAGGGACAGGAGAGCCCTGGGAGCTGCTGGGGAGGGCAGGATTCTGGGTGCTTAGGGACAGGAGAGCCCTGGGAGCTGCTGGGGAGGGCAGGATTCTGGGTGCTTAGGGACAGCAGAGCCCTGGGAGGTGCTGGGGAGGGCAGGATTCTGGGTGCTTAGGGACAGGAGAGCCCTGGGGAGGGCAGGATTCTGGGTGCTTAGGGACAGGAGAGCCCTGGGAGCTGCTGGGGAGGGCAGGATTCTGGGTGCTTAGGGACAGGAGAGCCCTGGGGAGGGCAGGATTCTGGGTGCTTAGGGACAGGAGAGCCTTTCCAATTGAAACAAGAGGCTTCCAAGGGGCTGTGAGCTGGGAGAGGGGAAACTGAAACTGGAGGAAGCAATTCTTGCCAGTGAGGCTGGGGAGACTCTGGCACAGGTTGCCCAGGGAGGCTGCCCTCTCCCTGGAGGTGGATGAGGCCTTGAGCAAGCTGGGGCTGGGGGGAGCTGTCCCTGCCACAGCAGGGGGTTGGAACTGGGTGATCCTGGGGGTCCCTTCCAATCCAAACCATACTGTGGCTCTCTGATCAGTAGGCTCCTTCCTCAGTTTGCTGGGGAACAACTCTTCCCTCCACTGAGATCTCTGAGTCAGTTATCCCCATTTCTGCTTTCCAAAGCAGAAGAGATGGGAAGGGATTAACTGCTTCAGAGCAGACAGCTCCATTTTCACTGCTCTCCACCACTGCCACAGGCAGGGTGACTCTCTCCAGGTTCCCAGCCACACTGCCTGCCAAACCCACTGCAGGTGACTACAGAGAGCACTGCTCAGGCCTGGAAACCAAGCCATGACCAAAGGGAGAAACATCCCTGCTAAGAAAACACCTGGGGAGAGCTGGGAGAACTGCTGGTGCTGGAGTCTGGCATGACTCAGCTCTGGGTGCAGACCTGTCCTGCTCAGGCAGCTTGCATTAACACAGGGAAATGGCTGTGCAGTGCCTCAGAGGGAAGTGCAAGAGAGCACATCCCTCAGGGCAGCAGGGAAGGCACAACCTGAGGGGGGGGGGGAGAGGGAAGAAGCAAGAGCAAGGAAGAGGAGCAAAGCAAAAAGGGGGAAGGAAATCTGTTGGAATAAGAACACACCTGGACCTGGCAAGCACTCAGCTTTCCAACTGCTCTCAGACTGCCAACAAGCAGTTAGTGAATCCATTTATACACAGCCATGAAGCTGCACTGCTGACCACCTCAAACCTTGCCTTCTTCTTCCCTTTCCTCCTTCCACTTAACTTCCTTTGGAGCTCAGCTCTTTATTCCCAGTCTCTTTAGACACAGATATAAAATACATCACTCTCCTTGGCATTAAGATTGAATGCTAAAGTGGGGTGGAGAGGATGATGTGGTTTCAAACAGAAGGATCACAGTAAGGCTCTGGAGGGGCTGGAAGGTGTCCAGAGCAGGGCCAGGAGGAGGAGCAGAGGCCTGGAGCTGCTCTGCTCTGAGCACAGCCTGAGAGAGTTGGGGTTGTGCAGGCTGGAGAGGAGAAGGCTCCCAGGAGACCTTCTGGTGGCCTTGCAGGAGCTGCAGGGGGCTGCAAGCAAGCTGGGGAGGGACTTTGGAGGGGGTGAGGGAGGGACAGGAGTGGGGGGGGCTGGAGCAGAAGTAGAAGTGGGGAGCTGGAGCTTGGCTGTGAGGAAGAAGTTGTTGGGCAGGAGGGTGGTGAGAGCCTGGCCCAGGCTGCCCAGGGAGGTGGTGGAAGCCTCCTGGCTGGAGGTGTTTGCAGCCAGGCTGGAGGTGGCTGTGAGCAAGCTGCTGTGGTGTGAGGTGTCCCTGCCCATGGCAGGGGGTTGGGGCTGGCTGAGCCTGGAGCTCCCTTCCAACCCTGCCAGTTCTATGACTTGCCCAGCTCCCCAGCTTTCAGCAGCACAAAGGCAATGCCAGTTTGCAGATCTTCCAGCAGCAGTACAAGCCAAGTCTTCTTTGATCCACTCAAAGCAATCCCAAGCAAGCAGGGTGCCAGCCT
This sequence comes from Melanerpes formicivorus, assembly GCF_026170545.1. NCBI lineage: Eukaryota > Metazoa > Chordata > Aves > Piciformes > Picidae > Melanerpes > Melanerpes formicivorus. The sequence continues at coordinate 765,768 of NW_027142481.1, read as the reverse complement.
CAGGGTTATCACAGGGAGAGCAGCAGGGCCAAAGTTCGCTCTAGCACACAAACTAGTGGCTGCCATCCAAGGGCAACCAGCTCCATGGGATGATTCAAGAGGCACTTCCTGCTAAAGACAAGCTCCTGAAGGCAGTGAAGAGACAGGTGGGAACCTTGTGTTGGGGCAGAGAGCTCTGGATCAGAACTCAGGATGTGTTCTGGCACAGCCATCTCCATCTGGCTCCAGCCAGAGTGACTTCACTTTTGAATGACTGTTTCAAGATGACACTTGTGACAGTTTTGGTCTGAAACCCTCCCCCCCTCCCCCCAATTTCAGATCATGCTGGTGTCCACATCCAGCATTCTAGTTATCACCTGCACCAGCAAGGCAAGCCAGGTAAAATCTGGCTGAGTCTCTGGTCTTGTGCTGTGCATACAGCTGTGTCCACTCCCTGCTACAGCCACTCTAGTTGCTCTCACTCAGGCACATCCTGAGTCCAAGTGCCAGGGGCTGCACTTTGGCCATAGCAACCCCAGGCAGAGCTAGAGGCTGGGGACAGAGTGGCTGAGAGCAGCCAGGCAGAGAGGGACCTGGGGGTGCTGGGGGAGAGCAGCTGAACAGGAGCCTGCAGTGTGCCCAGGGGGCCAAGAAGGCCAAGGGCATCCTGGGCAGCATCCAGAAAGAGTGTGGCCAGCAGGAGCAGGGAAGTCCTTGTGCCCTGTGCTCAGCACTGCTGAGGCCACAGCTTGAGTCCTGTGTCCAGTTCTGGGCTCCTCAGGTTAAGAAGGACATTGAGAGACTTGAAGGTGTCCAGAGAAGGGCAACAAAGCTGGGGAGGGGTCTGGGGCACAGCCCTGTGCGGAGAGACTGAGGGAGCTGGGGTTGCTTAGCCTGGAGAAGAGGAGGCTCAGGGGAGACCTTCTTGCTCTCTGCAACTCCCTGCAGGGAGGTTGTAGCCAGCTGGGGGTTGGTCTCTTCTGCCAGGCCCCCAGCAGCAGAACAAGAGGACACAGTCTCATGCTGTGCCAGAGGAGGTTTAGGCTGGAGGGGAGGAGAAAGGTCTTCCCAGCAAGAGAGATTGGCCACTGGGATGAGCTGCCCAGGGAGATGGTGGAGTCCCCATCCCTGGAGGTGTTTAGGAAGAGCCTGGATGAGGCACTCAGTGCCATGGTTGAGTTGATCAGATGGTGCTGGGTGATAGGCTGGAGTCAGTCTCAAAGGTCTTTTCTAACCTTATTGATTCTATGATCCCTTCATGGGTACCAAAGAAAGGACCAAAGGCATTAAGAGATGGTGGGGGGGAATATCTCATCTAAGATTACCAAAGAAGGAAAAGGTTAAGAAGAGTGGTTTGTAAGAAAGGTCACTTTGGTCCTGCAGTTCATCAATGCAAAGCCATTTATCAAAGCCATTAGGGAAGCTCCTGCTGTTGTTCCAGGAAGGAGACACAGGACATTCATCATTTCTAATCTGCAGGTCTCAGACCACAGTGTCAAGCTCCTGCAGACCTCTACCCCCAGGTGGCCAAGAAGGCCAGGGGCATCCTGGCCTGGGTCAGGAAGAGTGTGGCCAGCAGGAGCAGGGAAGTCCTTGTGCCCTGTGCTCAGCACTGCTGAGGCCACAGCTTGAGTCCTGTGTCCAGTTCTGGGCTCCTCAATTTAAGAAGAACATTGAGAGACTTGAAGGTGTCCAGAGAAGGGCAATGAAGATGGGGAGAGGCCTCAAGCACAAACCCTGTGAGGAGAGGCTGAGGGAGCTGGGGTTGCTTAGCCTGGAGAAGAGGAGGCTCAGGGGAGACCTCATTGCTATCTACAACTCCCTGCAGGGAGGTTGTAGCCAGGTGGGGTTGGTCTCTTCTCCCAGGCCCCCAGCAGCAGAACAAGAGGACACAGTCTCAAGCTGTGCCTGGGGAGGTTGAGGCTGGAGGTGAGGAGAAAGTTGTTCACTGAGAAAGTTGTTAGCCATTGGAATGTGCTGCCCAGGTTGGTGGTGGAGTCCCCATCCCTGGAGGTGTTCAAGAGGGGACTGCATGTGGCACTTGGTGCCATGGTTTAGTTTTGGACTTGATGATCTTTGAGGTCTCTTCCAGCCTTGGTGACTCTGTGATTCCACCACTGCAGGTGCAGGGCAGAGTTAGGTTGGACAGCAGGAGGGAGTTCTGCACCAGGGAAGTGGTGAAACATTGGAACAGCTTGCCCAGGGATGGGGTTGAGGCCTCCTGCCTGAAGAGATTCAAGGTCCAACTTGATAAGGCCCTGAGCAACCTGATCTAGTTGGAGGTGTCCCTGCTGACTGCAAGGGGGTTGAGCAAGATGACCTTTGAGGGTCTCTTCCAACCTGATGCATGCTGTGGAACCTCAGGAACACTCCCAAGCAGCTCTGGTCAGCGAGATAGAAACATTGGTAGAAGAGACAGAACCATCACAAGAACTCTTCCTTGTGCCACAGGAAGCCTTCCTTCCAGAGGACTTGGGAGATGGGAAGCAGCAGCAAGGGGAGCTTTCCAGGTTGGAAAGCTGCTTGCTGCAGTGGTTTGTAGCCCTGGCCCGGAGCAGCCTGCGCTCCTCAGGGCGGCGCTTCTGCCAGGCCCCCGGCACAGGAGCCCCTTGGGACTGACCCCTTCGGGCTCCAGCTGCACACAAGTGATCAGACAGAGGCAAGCTAGAACACAGAGGAAAAAACCAGTCTGTACCTGGGTGCTGGTGTGGTTGACTACAGCTTTCCCAGGGGAGGAGGGTGCTGACTGCTGCACTGTCAGGAGCTGCTGTCCTAACGCTACATTCAGTGGGACGCCCACCGTCTTCTGGGGGGAGCTGGGAGGCTGGGAGGCCACTGACACCACTGTTAGCTGCTTGGCAAAACAAAGAAGCAGTTTAAATCTCTGCACAGGACACCACACTCTGTACACACACTTCCCCTTCCTCGAGGAAGCACAGCTCCCTAGGCAGGACAAAGGAGTCCTGTCTGCGAAGGAGATCACAGCCGGCACAGGTCTGACGCAGGAGGAGCTTCGAGGCGCTGCTGGCTCCCAGCACAGCACCAAGAGGTGCTGCAGAAAGCTAGCACAGCTTCTCTGTCTTGCTTGGCTGGGTTTTGTTGTTTGGCTGAGTGAGGGGTTTGGTTTTTGGCAAGGGAAGCAGCCCATTGAAGCTTGAACACTGTCAGGGTGTGGATTTTCTAACCCCGGCTTGGCAGCTGGCATCACAAAGGACAACTGAAAAGAAGAGCTGGGGGACAGCAGTAGAAGTCTCCCCTCACACTCCTGATTCAGCTGAAGGGAATGCACATCTGCATGTCCCAGTCTACTTCCCAGATTCCCCCAGAGGCTTCTGAGAGCCCTGCTGCAGAGCACAGTGTCTGAGCACCCTGTGCTGGGGAGCCACAACCCTTTCCAGCTTGGGTTTATACTCTTGAGTTCTGCACTTGGTGCTTTAGACTTGAAGCCAGCTCCTATTGTTTGAAACCATTTGCTTTCAGAAGATACTCAGAATGACTTCCCTGCAGCTGGGGCTCCTCTCCTGTGGAGACAGCCTGAGAGAGTTGGGCTTGTGCAGGCTGGAGGGGAGAAGGCTCCCAGGAGACCTTCTGGTAGCCTTCCAGGATCTGCAGGGGGCTGCAAGCAAGCTGGGGAGGGACTTTGGAGGGGGTGAGGGAGGGCTAGGAGTGGGGGGGCTGGAGCAAAAGTAGAAGGGGGGAAACTGAGATTGGCTGTGAGGAAGAAGTTGTTGGGCAGGAGGGTGGTGAGAGCCTGGCCCAGGCTGCCCAGGGAGGTGGTGGAAGCCTCCTGGCTGGAGGTGTTTGCAGCCAGGCTGGAGGTGGCTGTGAGCAAGCTGCTGTGGTGTGAGGTGTCCCTGAAGGAGGGTTGGAACTGGCTAATCTTTGAGGTCTCTTCCAAGCCTGACAGTTCTATGAGTCTACATTCAAGATGCAACCCCAAGAAGTCTTTTCACCCTTGCTCATTGATAGCTTTGGTTCCAGATGTTATTCCTCCCTCCTTCAGCGTGCTCCCCTCACTAACGATTCTCAAGCAGAAGCCCTGCACTCCATTCCTGTCACATTCCACAGCTACAACACAGGCAGACTAAGGAATTCTTTCATCTCAGGCTAGATTTTGTAGCTGATGTTTATACTGTTAGTGCTGGAACACTGCAGCAGGTTGCCCAGGGAGGTGGTTGAGGCCCCAACCCTGGAGATATTCAAGGTGAGGCTGGAGAAGGCTCTGAGCACCCTGATCCAGTGGAGGATGTCCCTGCTGACTGCAGGGGGGGTTGGACTGGGTGGCCTTTGGGGCCCCTTCCAACCCAAACCACTCTGTGATTCTGTCATTCCCTAAAGCATTTCCAGGCTTCCCTCCAGACCCTTTCCTTTCTCCAGCAATATTCCTCTTCCCAAGGCAAATGGGATCAAGTCTCAAATACAAGCTGTCACCATGACACTCCTCTGCAGCACAGCTCAGGATGGCTGATGAGCTCCTGTCCCCCTGTGCCAGTCTCCAGCTCACTACTTGTCCAGGACCATTACAAATTGCCTCCAGATGTGCTTAGAGAAGACCAAGTTCTTCCTGCAGCTGCAGGTGATGGGCAGTGAGTGCTGACCTCTTTGTGCCATTGAGGTCTCCTCTTCAACAGCCTGGGGGCCTTTCAGGAAGGCAGACAAAGGTTTGAGCACCTGGCTAAGAGAGAACAGCTGCTCTGGGGATGGGTGCTGAAGGAATGGCAGGGATGGGAAGCCAGGAAGGCAGGGTTATTGAGACCACAGAAGGGGAACCAGGAGCACCAAGTCTATCTCAGGCCATTGCTGCAGAGCAGCAGGATGTGCAGTGGAGGCTCTGGAGCAGGGAGATCCTAAGCAGCTTGGAGCAAAGACACAGGGAGCCCCAGGCAGCTGACTGTGCAGGAGGGATGGGAGGCTGCAGCCAGAATCAGGTCCTTACCTTATTAGGGGATTTGAGTGGTGAGATAGCTATTTTATTTGGTGTCTGCTGTGGTGGTGTGCTCAGGGATGATCCAATGACTCCACTCTCAGAGATGGTTATTGTCTTTGGTGGTGTTCCTGGAGCAGACTGTGAAAGAACCCTACCTACAAACAATGAAGACACCATCAGCTCAGAGTCAGCCCTGTTCACACCCACTTCTCAAGCAAGCTTTTCTCTGCACATAGAACACCTGAGCCCTGCTGCTGAGAGTGTGACCAGCCAGGAGGGACATGGGCAAGAAGAAAATCATTGGCATTCTTGCCAGTAAAGAGGCAGTTTCCTCGTGCCTAAAACCCCCCAGATGCACCTTTGGCTTTCTGAGCCCTTCAGCTGAAAACTCCTTAAAGCCAGGGCAGCATCCTGAGGTGTGCAGCCCTCCTACGCACCTGCCTCGAGCACCAACACCCAGCTGGACTCTCCTAGGAACTCCCTGGGCTGCTGCCAGTGGCCAAAGAGACTGAACATCTCTGAGAGACTGCTTCCTTTGAAGTCCTCAGCCACCAGGAGTGAACCACCTGGCAGTGACCAAGGTGAAGCTGTTGGCTCTGCCTCCACTCACCCCTGAGGTTTTGCTGCTTCCCTGCCTTGTGCTGTGTGCTGAGTTTTCTTTTCACTGCCTAACAGCATCATGATCCTCCTGAGAACAGTTTGGTGGGGGGGGTTAGGATCCCTCTCTCTGCAAGCAAGCCTCATCTTCAAGCTGCCTGCTTTTACCTCCACAAAGCCCAGCAGCTCCAAATGCTGGCATCAGTCTTAGCAACACCAGAAGCCTCCCAGAGGGAAAAGCAGTTTCTTACCCAACAACACTCCTGCCTTTCTTTCCTAAGAGTGCTTGACCACTGGGGTAGTCCTTCAGCCCACCACCACCACTGAGCTTTCCTCTCAGACCCCCTTCTGTCCCAGCTTCTCTGTCAGCCACTCTCCTGCACTGCATGTCTCAAGACAAGCAACATAACACACAGCAGCCCAGGCTACTGGGGTGACAATTCAGTCAGCTGGAACTGACCAGCAAAAGCATCATCCAAGTGGGAAGCTGCCTTCAGCTGAGCTCTGTGTGGCTCTCAAATAGCCTAAGGAACAGTGCAGAGGGGCACCAGGAGCTGCTAAGACCACCTGCAAACCTGAAGAGTGTCAGTCTGGGGGGAATTCCACCAGCCACACTACTGAATGCTCTGAGGTTGTTTTCCCCTTGGTGGCACCTTTCCCTTTCTCACTACATCCCCTCTGCACCCCTTGGCATCAGCTTCCCCAGGAGAATCTCCTTGCTCACACTGCCAAGGTGCAGCTTGCAGGGGTGCCCAGGCAGTCAGAAACACTGGGGAGGCTGAGAGAAACATCCACAGCAATCCAGAGCACAACACCCACCTTACACCCTGCCCACAATGAGCACAGAACACAATCACAGAATCAACAAGGTTGGAAAAGACCTCAGAGAGCAGCAAGTCCAACCTGGCACCCAACACCTCCTGACAACCAAACCATGGCTCCAAGTGCCACATCCAATTTCCTCCTGAACACCTCCAGGGATGGGGACTCCACCACCTCCCTGGGCAGCACATTCCAATGGCTAACAACTCTCTCTGGGAAGAACTTTCTCCTCACCTCCAGCCTAAACTTCCCCTTGGCACAGCTTGAGACTGTGTCCTCTTGTTCTGTTGGTGGAAGAGACCAACCCCCAGCTGGCTACAACCTCCCTGCAGGGAGCTGGAGAGAGCAAGAAGGTCTCCCCTGAGCCTCCTCTTCTCCAGGCTAAGCAACCCCAGCTCCCTCAGCCTCTCCTCACAGGGCTGTGCTCAAGGCCTCTCCCCAGCCTCTTTGCCCTTCTCTGGACACATTCAAGTATCTCAATGTCCCTCTTAAAGCTGGCAAGCCACATTGGCTGCTTGGGGTGGCAAGAGGAAAAGCAGAGGTTTGAAAAGATTTGCCTCTCCAGCAGGGCAGCATCAACACCTCCCAGTGATGCTTCTCCCACAGGCTCAGGGGCAGGCACTGAGGAGTTTCCAACACAGTGAGTTATAAGCTGGGCAGTGGTGCACCTGGTGACATGCATGCTTGTAAATGTCAGGTAGGCAAGGGTGGATTTGGACCCTTCCTTCTGGAGGAGGCAGCAAGCTTCTTGGAGCACAGCCCTGTGAGGAGAGGCTGAGGGAGCTGGGGTTGCTTAGCCTGGAGAAGAGGAGGCTCAGGGGAGACCTTCTTGCTCTCTGCACCACAGAATGGAGGTTGTAGCCAGGTGGGGGTTGGGCTCTTCTCTCAGACCCCCAGCACCAGAACAAGAGGACACAGGGTGCCAAGGGAGGTTTAGGCTGGAGGTGAGGAAGTTCTTCATGGAAAGAGTTATTGGCCATGGGAATGTGCTGCCCAGGGAGGTGGTGGAGTCCCCATCCCTGGAGGTGTTTAGGAAGAGACTGGATTGAGGCCCTTGGTGCCATGGTTGAGTTGATCAGATGGTGGTGGGTGAGAGGTTAGACTGGATGGTCTCAAAGGACTCTTCCAACCTGGTTAATTCTACTCTATTCTGTCCTTCCAACCATGCTTTCTGGTGTGTCTCCTTTTTGTTTACCAGCCCTCATCTACTGCCAGATGAAAAAGTTGGGGCTGTGCAGCCTGGAGAAGAGAAGGCTCTGGGGAGATCTTGGAGCTGCATTTCAACAGCTGAAAGGAACCTACAGGCAGGCTGGGGAGGGGCTGTGGGGACAGGACAAGGGGCAATGGTTTGAAAGTGGAGCAGGGCAGAGTTAGGTTGGACATCAGGAGGAAGTTCTGCACAAGGAGGGTGGGGAGACACTGGAACAGGCTGCCCAGGGAGGTGGTTGAGTCCCCATCCCTGCAGACATTCAAGATTAGACTCCATGGGACCCTGGGCAGCCTGATCCAGCAGGAGGTGTCCCTGCTGCCTGCAGGAAGGTCGGACAAGATGACCTGGGAAGGTCCCTTCCAACCCCCTGCAGTCTGTGACTCTGTGACCAGGTGATGCAGCTCCAAGTGGCTCCTTTGGGGCTTTGTAAGTGGGTTTGGTTTGCTTGTTTGAGAAAGGGTAAAAGCTAGGGAGGAGAATGAGGGATCCCTCTTGCACCTGAAATACCAATTGGGCCTCAGGCTGCAGGCAAAGCTGACAACTCAAGGAAATGATTGCTTCAGTCCTGTGCCACTCTCTTGTGCCTAGCAAAGGTCTGAGTGCAGGAGACAGAAGCATCCTGTTTAAAAGCTCCTTGAGGCCCAGTCCTGCCCAGTCTTAACAAATGGTTACCTCTGTGGCAAAGGTTTTAGGCCTCCTGGGGTTGCTCACCCTGGAAGCAGTTAAAGGCATCTGTCAAAGGTCTGAGGGGGACTCTGGCTTCTCCTTTGGAGCTAATGATGCACTTAGCAAGGGACACATCAGGCCCACTGCTGCAAGCAGCTGCTGGAGGGGAGGGGAGAGGAGAGGTTAATCTAATGGTGCTTCTTTTTAAAGGAGGCAAACATGGCTTTGGTTCCCAAAGAGATAAACCTGCCATTGTTTGCTTGAACTACTCTCTCAGCCTCTTCTGTGGTGCTTCAAGAGGGGATTGGATGTGGCACTTGGTGCCATGGGTTAGTCCTGAGGTCTGTGGTGACAGGTTGGACTCGATCATCTTTGAGGTCTCTTCCCACCTTGGTGATTCTGGGATGCTTCTGCTCTGCCCTGGTGAGAACACACCTGGAAGACTGTGTCCAGTTTTAGGCTCCCCCAGCTCAAGAGAGTTACTGGAGAGAGTCCAACAGAAAGCTACAAGAGTGACTGGGGGACTTGGACATCTCTCCTGTGAGACAGCTGGAGGTGGTTAGTCTGGAGAAGGCTGAGAGGGGATCTTATCAATGTCTATACATATCTGAGGGGTGACTGGCAGGAGGGAGGTGCCAGGCTCTTTTCAGTGCTGCCCAGTGACAGGACAAGGGCAACAGGAACCAACTGGAACCCAGGAGGTTCCACCTCAACATGAAGAAACCTTTGTGGTGAAGGTGACAGCCCTGGAGCAGGCAGCCCAGGAAGGTTGTGGAGTCTCCTTCAGTGAAGGCTTTCAAACCCCACCTGGATGGGTTCCTGTGTGTGCTGCCCTGGGTGACCCTGCTGGGGCAGGGGGATGGGGCTCATTGTCTGGAGGTCCCTTCCAACCCTTCCCATTCTGTGATTCTGGTTGAAGTAGGGGAGCAGCTTAACAGAAACCACACAGCTTCACTCCCAACACTTCTGCATTGAAGTCCAGCTACAAAGGGGTACAAGTAGCACAAGAGCAGGTGCCTCCTTGCTCCCCTGGGTGCTCCTACAATGGACTGACAACTGCTTGCCTGCTTCTCAAGCAGCCTTTCCTCTCTTTGTGAGGGTCTTCCTCTTTCCCCTCCTCCCCAGGCTCCAGCCAGTAAAATCATCTTGGGAGTAAAGGCAAAACCCCATCCAATTCTGCAGTCCCCAAGGTAACTCTGAGTGAGCTGTGTGCAGAGGGACCAACAGCAGCATTCACCTGCTTCTACCAACAAAATTCACAGCTGATTGGTTGGGTTTTCTCCCCTCCCTTCCCCCCCAGTTGGCTTGAGGCACTCCCAAGGAGCAGCTACCATCACACCACGGACCCAGCACGACGCCTGCACCCAGCATGCCTTTGAGCAAGCCTTGAACAGCAAAACACCCACAAATGGTAAAGCAAACCAAGTCAAAGGAGTACAACCTGCAATGACTGGTGACACTTGAGTGGTCTGCCCTGTCACAGCTTTGCTATTGATTGGTTTTGCAAAGATCAGCTTGGTGATGACTGGGCCAGAAGTTGGGGTTCGAGTCTTCTTTGCGATCTGAAAGATGGAGGAGAGAGAGGGTCTCAGAGTAACCTGCAGCAGGTGGGAGCTGAGTTATCACTGTGCAGAACATCAGGAGTGCAAAAAGGGGAGGGGGGAGGGCAACACCTGCCCAACATGTCCTCATGGCTCATCTCACACTGCAGCCCTCTGGCTGGTCCTGCAGAGCTCAGGACATCACCCGTGGCGCTTCAGAGAGCCAAGCCTGCGAAGCAGGACGGCCCAAATCCCTTCCAGCCTTTCTTTCTTGGCTAGGGTTCCTTCCTCCCTGCAGACAAACCTCCTCCTCAAGGCCCTGCAGTGGGGTCCTACAAGCCATTGGTCCACACAGAAAACAAAAAAGTGCACAGCTCTCACTATCTGAAGCTCTGAAACAATAGGTTGCTCCTACTTAGGCCTCACCTTGAGTCCTGGGTCCTGTTCTGGCCTCCTCCATTTAAGAAGGACATTGAGATGCTGGAAGGTGTCCAGAGAAGGGCAGTGAGTGGGGACTGGTGGACAGCAGCTGAACATGAGCCAGCAGTGTGCCCAGGTGGCCAAGGAGGCCAGTGGCATCCTGGCCTGGGTCAGGAATAGTGTGGCCAGCAGGAGCAGGGAAGTCCTTGTGCCCTGTGCTCAGCACTGCTGAGGCCACAGCTTGAGTCCTGTGTCCAGTTCTGGGCTCCTGAGGTTAAGAAGGACATTGAGAGACTTGAAGGTGTCCAGAGAAGGGCAACAAGGCTGGGGAGGGGTCTGGGGCACAGCCCTGTGAGGAGAGGCTGAGGGAGCTGGGGTTGCTTAGCCTGGAGAAGAGGAGGCTCAGGGGAGACCTTCTTGCTCTCTCCAACTCCCTGCAGAGAGGCTGTAGCCAGCTGGGGGTTGGTCTCTTCTCCCAGGCCCCCAGCACCAGAACAAGAAGACACAGTCTCAAGCTGTGCCAGAGGAAGTTTAGGCTGGAGATGAGGAGAAAGTTCTTCACTGAGAGACAAACTGGCCACTGGAATGTGCTGCCCAGGGAGGTGGTGGAGTCCCCATCCCTGGAGGTGTTCAGGAGGGGATTGGATGTGGCACTTGGTGCCATGGTTTAGTCCTGAGGTCTGTGGTGACAGGTTGGACTTGATGAGCTCTGAGGTCTTTTCCAACCTTACTGATTCTATGATTCTCTTTTTTGTGCCAGCCAGGACAAAATTTGCCCCCTTGAGGGATTGAAATATGAGGACTCTGAAACATTTGCTGATCTCCCCAGCAAGAGAGATTGATTGGCCATTGTGCTGCCCAGGGAGGTGGTGGAGTCCCCATCCCTGGAGGTGTTCAGGAAGAGCCTGGCTGAGGCCCTTGCTGCCATGGTTGAGTTGCTCAGATGGTGCTGGGTGAGAGGTTGGACTGGATGAGCTCTGAGGTCTTTTCCAGCCTGGTTAATTCTGTGTTCCATACTGTGCTCTGTAACACCTCTCCAAGGTGCAGAACCACCTTTGTGACTCAAGCAGCTGGAGAGACCTCACTGGGGTGCAAAGCCCCAGAGCTGCCAGCTGCTCTGAAGAGCCTCAGCAAGCTGTGAGTGCTTGGAGGAAGGCCCTGAGGGGGCTGGACTCTGGGCTGTCCTACACAGAGCCCTATTTATAGAATTTGCTGACTGAAAACATCTCCTTCACAGCAGAGTAACACCAAAACATCCCAGGCATTCAGCAGCACAAACTGCAGTCCCCAGCTGCCCTGCAAAGGACACCAGTGAGGCTGTGGAGCTGCCAGCAGCACAGCCACAGCAGGGCCAGGGAAGCTGGAGTGCACACCTGAGTTGGCCTTCCCATGCCAGCTCTGGGTGCCTGAGCTGGGCCCAGGCAACAATAAGCAGCTCTGACAGCAGGCAGGGCCAGAAAGGAGCAGCAGAACAAGGAGGGGATGCTGCCCCTCTGCTGAGACCCCACCTGCAGCACTGCCTCCAGCTCTGGGGCCCCCAGCACAAGACAGACAGACTGCTGGAGAGGGTACAAAGGAGACCACGATGATGATCAGAGGGCTGCAGAAGCTCCCCTGTGGGGACAGGCTGGAAGAGCTGAGGCTGTTCAGCCTGGAGAAGGCTGCAGGGAGACCTCAGAGCAGCCTCCCAGTGCCTGAAGGGCTCCAGGAGAGCTGGGGAGGGACTTTGGACAAGGGCTGGGAGTGCCAGGATGGCTTTGAGCTGGGAAAAGGGAGATTGAGAGTGGAGATGAGGAAGAAATTGTTGAGAGTGAGGCTGGGGAGACTCTGGCACAGGTTGCCCAGGGAGGCTGTGGCTGCCTCCTGCCTGGAGGTGTTGAAGGCCAGGCTGGATGAGGCCTTGAGCAGGCTGGGGCTGGTGGGAGCTGTCCCTGCCCATGGTAGGGGGGATTGGAACTGGATGACCTTTAAGATCCCTCAACCTAACCCACTCTCTGAATCCTCCCCCTGAGAGCACTGGCAGGTGAATGTCTCTTGCCCAGAGATGCTGTGTTCAGGCCACAGGAGCTGCCTCACACAGCAGGAGGAAGGCTTCAAATGAAACAGAGAAGCCAAGGCTGTGGTCTTCCTTGAAGACACATTAACTGAGGGCTGGAAACAAGAGTGTTGGAAGAAGGAAGCTGCACTGCCAGCCTAGCTGACAAATCCACCTCCCAGCCCCCTGAGGGTCTGAAGGACTCAGCTCTCTCAGCCCACACCAAGGGGGCAGAGGAGCAAACATCTTCCCCCAGCACATTTTGAGGGGAAATTTTAAGCCCTGATAAGTTTCCCACCTTTCCTCTGCTTGATTTGCCATTCCTACTGCTGCAGTCAGCCCTGCCCTACCATGAGGTGTTACTGGAAGTGCTGCACTGAAGGGAGGGCAAAGTCTGGCTCAGAAGGCAATTAGCACCCCCCCAGGCCCAGCCAGCTCTGGGCAGCTGCAGTTGTTTCCCAGTAACACTCAATGACTGTGCTTGCATGACTTGCATGACCATGTGCAGATCACTAGCTGCCTGCAAACATCCTCTACTGCACAAACAACAACAGAAGTCAACCCCCCTCCCCCCCAAATGCTGCTCACCACAAGCCCACCCTGCTTCCCCCTGACTTGCAATGTCCTGCTCAAATAAACCCCCCCTTTGCTTTTTGGGTCAACTCTGCTCCTGAAGGGAGTTGAACAGAAGGGCTTGGAGCACCTCTCCTATGGAGGCAGCCCGAGAGGGTTGGGGTTGTGCAGGCTGGAGAGGAGAAGGCTCCCAGGAGACCTTCTGGTGGCCTTCCAGAATCTGCAGGGGGCTGCAGATAGGAGGGGGGGGGGGGCTGGAGCAGAAGTAGAAGTGGGGAGCTGGAGATTGGCTGTGAGGAAGAAGTTGTTGGGCAGGAGGGTGGTGAGAGCCTGGCCCAGGCTGCCCAGGGAGGTGGTGGAAGCCTCCTGGCTGGAGGTGTTTGCAGCCAGGCTGGAGGTGGCTGTGAGCAAGCTGCTGTGGTGTGAGGTGTCCCTGCCCATGGCAGGGGGTTGGGGCTGGCTGAGCCTTGAGCTCCCTTCCAGCCCTGACAGTTCTGTGAGTCTGTAATGAGTGAACCCCCCTCAGGGCTCAGGAAACAGGGCAAACATTGGCTGCAGGTGATGAACAGCCCTTGGTCCTCTGGCATACTCCTGCTCTCCCTTGCTGCCAAGTCAGCCTTGCTGAGGAGCTGGTAACTCCAGCTACCTGTGAAAGCCTTCTAGGCACTGGGGGGAAAGTTTGCTACTGCTGGAGGGACCAGAGGTGAGCATTGAGGTGACAGAGTGCCCCCTGTGATGCTTCAGCAGGAGCAAGCTCTCTGGAGCCCTCAGCCACTGCCTGGAGGACCCACAAGAGGCCTAAGGTCACCTCAGGCAGCAGAAGCAGCTTAAGGTCAGCCCTCTGCCCATGTAAGCCAAGCACCCTCTCTGCAAGTTATTTTGCATCAGACTGCTGGAATCTTTCCTGGGGCAAGAGGCTGGGACCTAAGGAAATGATCTTCAGGGGCACACAGCAGCCTTCCCCCTGCAGAAGGCAAGAGACTGACCTGCAAGCAGCTGCATTGAGGGGGTCACTATGGGAGCTCCCAAACACCTCCCTCCAAAGAAGACAAAGCAGCAAGTGCCTAGGGCTGGCCTCAGCTTCCAGCTGTCCCAGGGAGCTCTCACCAACTCAACAGCCACACTCTGCTACCACACTGTAAGTCCACTCCATGGGGGCCAGCCCCTAGGGAACTGTGACAAGTCCAGCCTGGGCCTGCAGGAAGAGGAGAGCCTGCTCCTGAGAAGGTGGAAAAGCTGAGCTAGGAAGAGGAGCTTGCTCTGAGGGTAAGGAGCACACCAGGGCACTCCTCTGTGAGCAGATGAAGCCACAGGCATGGCAGAGCAGTTGTGCCCCTGCAAGAGCCACTCACCACACCAAGGCAGGCTCAAGTTAGACTAGCTCAGTGACAGCAACAGTGATGGGTCTGGACATCTGGCTGGAGAGTCATCTGCAAGGTCAGCCTCCTGCTGAAGGCACTGGGGCTGAGGCAGCACAGCAGCAGAGCTGCTTTGGAGCCTGCACACAGCCAGCAGCCACAGGCTGGGAGCAGAGCCACTTGCTCTCTGGTTTTGCCAGACAAGAGCAAGCAGGCTGGAAGAGACCTCCAAGGTCATCAAGTCCAAACAATCACCCAACCTTAACTAACAGAATAGAATAAACCAGGTTGGAAAAGACCTTTGAGATCATAGAATCAATAAGGTTGGAAAAGACCTCAGAGCTCATCAAGTCCAACCTGTCACCCAACCCCTCTTGACAACTAAACCATGGCTCCAAGTGCCACAGCCAAGCCACTCTTGAACACCTCCAGGGATGGGGACTCCACCACCTCCCTGGGCAGCACATTCCAATGGCTAACAACTCTCTCTGGGAAGAACTTTCTCATCCAACCTATCACCCAACACCACCTAATCAACTAAACCATGGCACCAAGCACTCCATCCAGTCTCTTCCTAAACCCCTCCAGTGATGGGGAATCAACCAGACCATGGCACCAAGTGCCTCTTCCAGGCTCTTCTCCAGGGGCATTGACTCCACCACCTCCCTGGGCAGCTCATCCCAGCGGGCAACCTCTCTTTCTGGGAGGAACTTTTATCTACACATCCACTTTGGTCCACACACCCAGGCTAGGGGTTTCAACTCAGCCAGGACAAGCTGCCAAGGGACAGTAAAAGACAATCTCTGCATGAACATAGTATCATTCAGGGTTGGAAGGGACCACAAGGATCATCTAGTTCCAACCCCCCTGCCATGGGCAGGGACACCCCACACTAGAGCAGGCTGCCCAGAGCCTCATCCAGCCTGGCCTTAAACACCTCCAGGGACAGGGCCCCAACCACCTCCCTGGACAACCCATCCCAGGGCTTCACCACTCTCATGGGGAAGAGCTTCCTCCTCCCCTCCAGCCTGAATCTCCCCACCTCCAGCTTCATTCCATTCCCCCTAGTCCTATCACTGCCTGAGATCCTGAGCAGTCCCTCCCCAGCCTTCCTGGAGCCCCCTTCAGATACTGGAAGGCCACAATGAGGTCACCTCAGAGCCTTCTCTTCAGACTGAACAGCCCCAACTCCTTCAGTCTGTCCTTGTAGGAGAGGTGCTCCAGCCCTCTGCTCATCCTCCTGGCCCTTCTCTGGACACCTTCCAGCACCTCCACATCCCTCTTGTAATAGGGGCTCCAGAACTGGAGGCAGTACTCCAGGTGAAGCCCAAGGCCCTGCCACGTTTGGCACCTCCTAGCCTCAGAGCTCTACACCTGGAGTCAGAGAGGCAGCAGATTCCAAGCGCCACTGTGCTCAGCTGTGCCTCTTCTCCAGTGCTGAGGTTTCAGACCTCACAATGAGATCACAGCAAGGCCAAACAAGTCTCTCTAATGACCTGTGAAGCCTGTGCAGCAGGGAGGACGCAAAGAGAACTGAAGAGGGCTCTTTGTCATCTACTCTTTCAACAATCAACTTTGCAGCAGCCAGGGGAGCTGCTGTGCTGCCTTGCATCTGCAAGAGCTGACTCACAAACCTGCAGGAGATTCAGAGACTGGTTTAGGTTGGAAGTGACCTCAAAGATCATCCAGTTCCAACACCCCTGCCATGGGCAGGGACACCTCACACCAGCCCCAGCTGGCTCAGGGCCTCATCCAGCCTGGCCTTCAACACCTCCAGGGAGGGGACAGCCACAGCCTCCCTGGGCAACCTGTGCCAGAGTCTCCCCAGCCTCACTCTCAACAATTTCTTCCTCCTCTCCACTCTCAATCTCTCCTCTCCCAGCTCCAAGCCATTGTTCCTCAGCCTGGCACTCCTAGCCCTTGTCCAAAGTCCCTCCACAGCTCTCCTGGAGCCCCTTCAGGTACTGGAAGGCTGCTCTGAGGTCTGCCTGGAGCCTTCTCTTCTCCAGGCTGAACAGCCCCAGCTCTCCCAGCCTGGCCCCACAGGGCAGGTGCTTCAGCCCTCTGGATCCTCTCCAGCAGCTCCAGGTCCTTCTTGTACAGAACTGTCTGAGCAGAGCAGAGCAGAGGGGCAGAATCCCCTCCCTGTGCTGCTGCTCTCCCTGCTCTGGCTGCAGCTCAGCACACAGCTGCCTGCTGGGCTGCCAGGGACCAGTGCTGGCTGCCTTACACAAGGCTTCACAGCCTCCTTTGCCACTTGTTCCAAGGTTAAGAGGCTTGTTGGGGATGGAGGGGGAAATGAGCCAGGGCCTCCAAGCAAGGGTTACCTCCCCTCAGCCCTGACAAGGCAGACCCTCACTGACCCCATCTCTCTGATACTTTGGAAGCTTCCCACAGGAAAAGGCAGTGCCTGGGAAATGCTAATTGCCATCCTCCTCCCTGCAGTCCTGGGTCTTTGGAACCCATGGAACTTTGCCTTCCTGCATTTTTCTGCAGCTCAGGGAGCAGATCCCCCTGGAAACCATGCTAGAGCACAGAGCATGGAAGGAGGTGAATGGTGACAGCCAGCAGAGCTTCACTGAGGGCAGATGGTGCCTGACAAGTTTGGTGGCCTCAGTGAGTTTGCAGATGACACTAAACAGGGTGGAAGGGTTGAGCTGCTTGAGGGCAGGAAGGCTGTGCAGAGGCATCTGGCCTGGCTGGCTGGATGGGCTGAGGTCATTTGTGTGAGGTTTAACAGAGCCAAGTGCCAGGTCCTGCACTTGGGACACAACAACCCCATGAAGGCTCCAGGCTTGGGGCAGAGTGCCTGGAAAGCTGCCCAGCAGAAAAGGACCTGGGGGTGCTGGTTGAGCTGGCTGAAGAAGAACCAGCAGTGTGCCCAGGTGGCCAAGAAAGCAGAAGGAGGGAAGTGATGGTGCCCCAGTGCTCAGCCTGGTTTCAGATTTGGGCCCTGCACTCCAGCCAGGACATTGAGGGGCTGGAACTGGTCCAGAGAAGGACAACGAAGCTGGGGAAGGGTCTGGAGAACAGGGCTCGTGAGGAGCAGCTGAGGGAGCTGGGGGTGTTTAGTGTGGAGAAGAGGCTGAGGGGAGACCTCATTGCTCTCCACAGCTCCCTGAGAGGAGGTTGGAGCCAGATGGGGGTTGGTCTCTTCTCCCTAGTCTCAGGTGACTGAATGAGAGAAAATGGCCTAAAACTGTGCCAGGGGAGTTAGGTTGGAGAGGAGGAAAAGTTTCTTTGCTGCCAGAGTGGTCAGGGATGGGAACAGGCTGCCCAGGGAGGTGGTGGAGTCCCCATCCCTGGAGGTGTTCAGGAAATGTGAGGCCATGGTTTGGTGGCCATGGTGGTGTTGGGTTGACTCCATGACCTTAGAGGGCTTTTCCAACCCAAACTGTTCTAGGCTGTGGTTAGTGCTGGTGAAAAAGGAAAGAGCAACTGATGCAATGCATCTGGACTAGTGCAAAGTGTTTGACACCATCCATGACATCCTTGTCTCCAAAGGGGAAAGACAGAGACTTCAAAGGTGGGCAACTCAGTGAGCAGGGAAGTGGCTTGATTGTACTCAAAGAGTTGTAGTCAATGGCTTCATCCTCAAGTGGAGGCCAGTGATGAGTGGTGCTCCTCAGGGCTCAGTACTGGGACCAGTGCTGTTTAACATCTTCATCAGCAACATGGACAGTGGTACTGAGGCACCCTGAGCAAGTTTGCCAGGGACACCAAGCTGTGTGGTGTGGCTGACATGCTGCAGGGAAGGGATCCAGCAAGTGGGACCTGGACAGGCTCAAGAAGTGGGCCCATGCCAGCCCCATGAAGTTCAAAGCCAAGTGCAAGGTCCTCTACCTGGGTCAGGGCAATCCCAAAAACAAATCCTGGCTGGGTAGAAGATGGCTCAAGAGCAGCCCTGAGAAGCAGTTAGGGGTGCTGGTGGATGGAAAACTCAATGTGAGGTAGCAGTGTGGCATCTTAGCCCAGAAAGCCAACTGTATCCTGGGCTGCATACCCAGCAGTGTGGGCAGCAGGTCAAGGGTGGGATTCTGCCCCTTGGCTCTGCTCAGACCCCACCCAGAGTCCTGTGTGGCCTCCAGCATATGAAAGACAGATCTACTTGAGTGGGTCCAGAGGAGGCCATGAGGATCAAAGAGCAGGAGCACCTCCAGCTGGGACAGGCTGAGAGAGCTGGGGCTGTTCAGCCTGGAGAAGACTCCATGGAGACCTTATGGCAGCCTTCCAAGGGGGCTACAAGAAAGCTGCTGGGGAGGGACTTCACACAAAGGCCTAGGGTGACAGAACAAGGGGGAATGGCTTCCAGCTGGAAGAAGCTGGATTCAGATGAGACATGAGGTAGAAATTCTTCCCCATGAGGGAGAAACTCTTTCCTGTGAGGGTGGTGAGGCACTGGCCAAGGTTGCCCAGGAAAGCCACGGAGGGGAAGTGTTCCAAAGCCAGGCTGCACCCTGAACAACCTGGGCTAGTGGAAGGTGCCCCTACCCATGGCAGGGGGCTGGAACTAGGTGAGCTGTAAAGTCCCTTCCATCCCAAACCAGTGCATGGTGTGATGGTATGACCACACCAGGAGCTTTGCAAATGGGAGCAAAGGTTTAACAGAGAGATGACAGCAGGACAGCTTCCTCCCACTGCAGTTAGGCAGGTGGATGCAAAAACCCCAAAGGATGTCAAAAAGCAGAGGACAAATCACCAAGGCACTGCATTTCAGTCACTGATGGCACAGCTAAGCTCATGCAAGAGCACATCTCAGCTAAGGCACTCTCCTCAGCTTCCTGTACCTGCCACTTGGCAGTGACTAATTGAAGCCAAGCTAGGAGGCACTGATCCACTCCTAAACATTCCTGTGCTGAGCCAAGAGCTGAGGCTCCTCTGACAGCTCCAATGGCAACCTTGGCAGCAAGGAGCAAGGTCCAACAATAAAAGGCACTCAGGGAGCTGGCTGTGTTTCACACAGCCATCACTCAACAGCTTTCCCCCAGGCAGGATGTAGGAACCCACAAAAGCAAAGGGAGAAAGCAGAGATGGGTGCAGGGATGAGCTGCACCTTTCAAGCCAGCTTGAGGGAGGCTCACACTTGTCTGCCACGAAGCAGGAGGCAGGGACTTGCCATTCAGCTAAGGACATGCTTAGAAGTTCACCCTTTTTATTTCATGTGCAGCAAATGAGGGTTTGGGTAGAGGCTGGAATTTCTTACTGGGCCTCTGGAATTTCTTACTTGGCCGCTGGAATTTCTTTCTCCATTCAGGCTGTGAAACCATTTCCTCCCACCACCACCTGCAGGGAGTTCCACTTTTCCTTCCCTTCCAGGAGGTCTTCCTTCTGCCTCACTGCCAGCTACAAACCACCACCAAAAGCCTCACTCACATTTACTTCTGCCATGCACCAGGTGAAAATCAGAGCAACACCATCTGCAACACCATCTCAGAGCCCTCTGTGGTTTCAAGTACCTCAAGAGCCGTTGCCAGAGATGGGGAACGAGGCCCTTAAGTGTCCAGCTCATGGGTAGCAACCCAGCTTACCAGTAGCCATTGAGAAGCTCAAGCAGGCCTGAGGCAGACCAGCTCTACCTTTCTGCTCTCTTCCAGGGGCTGGAAGCTTTTTGCAGAGGGTTTAGTTCAACAGGTTACAGGGAGCAGGCAGAAGCTAGGGGAGCGAAGCAGCAGGGAGAACAACAGGCAGAGAGAGTTCCCTTCAGTCTTCCTGAGAGCACACAGGATGGATATGAAAGGACTGGGAAAACTGCCTTCCATTTGCTGACTTCCTCTGAGGCAAGCTTCTAGAGGCAAAAGGGCATCAGACAGCGAGCTCAGGCCAAGCTGACAGCGGGGGCTAAGGGCAGCGCCGCGCTCCTCAACGCGAGGAACCCACACGGAGCCGGAGAGCCGCCAGGTGCCAGCCAGGGATGGAAGAGGACACCAGCTGCCACACCACCCCCACCCCCCAACCCCAGCCCCTGCTCCCACGCTGCCTCAGCAGCAGAACCGGGGTTACCTGCACTGTTTTCAGCTGCTGGGTCTGCAGGACGGAGGGCTGGGCGGCGGCGTTGATCAGCTGGCTGCCCTGCGTCAGGGCCGAGACGCCCACCACCGGCTTGGCCTCCGACCGGCCCCCCAGGACCACTTTGATGGGCTGCCCTTGGGCCTTGGAGTCCCCGCTCTGGGCCTGGGCCGGGGGCTTCTGCGGCGGGGGCAGCTGGCTGTGGGGCAGCGCCAGCACGATGGGCTGCCCGGTCTTGCCCAGGGTGGTGACGATCAGCTTCTGCCCCTCCGGCTTAAGGCTCTGGTTGCCTATCTTGATGTCGGCGCCGGCCTTGTTCAGGATGATCTGGTTGGCCGAGATGGTGACGGGGCTCTGGGCGCCCAGCTTGCGCAGGCCGCCGGGGAAGGCCGACTTGACCACCGCGGCCACCTCGGCTTTGGGGGCCGTGGCGCTCACCGGCACGTCCGGTTCCTCGGTCTTGATGGTGACTGCCGCCGCAGCGGAGGCGTCGCCGGCGGAGCTCACGGTCACCATCTCTTCCAGCTCCGTCTCCATGGGGATGGAGTCTGGCATGGAGGAGACGATGACCGCCTCGATGCCGTCCTCCTCCACCAGAGCGATGCCGGTGTCCATGATTTCCTCAGGGAGCAAGCTGTTGACCTCCGCTGACACCACCTCCATGGCGGCGGCCGTGGCGGCGGCGGCTGGGGCGGGGGCTGCAAGAAGGGCAAAGAAAGGGTTGGCTGCTGGAACCCAGACCCTGGCAAAGCTGTATCAGCCAGCTGCAGAGGGAATAAACCTTTCTTTAGAATAAGCCAGACCAGCTTGGAAGAGACCTTCAAGATCATCCTGTCCAACCCATCAACCAATGCAACCCACCCAAACAGCTAACCCATGGCACCAAGCACCCCATCAAGTCTCCTCCTGAACACCTCCAGGGATGGTGACTCCACCACCTCCCCAGGCAGCCCATACCAATGGGCAATCACTCTCTCTGTATAGAACTTCCTCCTAACATCCAACCTGAACCTCCCCTGGCACAGCCTGAGACTGTGTCCTCCTGTTCCAGTGCTGGCTGCCTGGGAGAAAAGACCAACCTCTGCCTGGCTACAACCTCCCTTCAGGTAGCTGTAGAGAGTGATAAGGTCACCCCTGAGTCTCCTCTTCTCCAGGCTAAGCAACCCCAGCTCCCTCAGCCTCTCCTCACAGGGCTGTGCTCCAAATGCCTCCCCAGCTTTGTTGCTCTTCTCTGGACACCTTCCAGCAGCTCAACCTCCTTCCTAAACTCAGGAGCCCAGAACTGGGCACAGGACTTAAGGTGTGGCCTAACCAGTGCAGTGTACAGGGGCAGAATGACCTCCCTGCTCCTGCTGGCCACACTCTTCCTGCTGCAGGCCAGGATGCCATTGGCCCTCTTGGCTGCCTGGGCACACTACAGGCTCATGTTCAGCCTGCCATTGACCAGTACCCCCCAGGTCCCTCTCTGCCTGGCTGCTCTCAGCCACTCTGCCCCCAGCCTGTAGCACTGCCTGGGGTTGCTGTGGCCAAAGTGCAGCCCCTGGCACTTGGATGTGTTCAATCTCCTGCCCTTGGCCTCTGCCCATCTGCCCAGCCTGTCGAGGTCCCCCTGCAGAGCCTCTCTACCCTCCAGCAGATCAACTCCTGCCTCCAGCTTGGTGTCAGCTGCAAATTTACTTCTGATGGACTCAATGCCCTCATCCAGATCATCAATAAAGATGTTAAAGAGGCTGGGGCCCAGCACTGATCCCTGGGGCACACCACTGGTGCCTGGCTGCCAGCTGGCTGTGGCACCATTCACCACCACTCTCTGGGCTCAGCCACAGAATGCTTTGGGTTGGAAGGGACCTTGAAGATCATCTCCTTCCAACCCCCCCTGCCACGGGCAAGGGTCACCTCCTGCTACACCGGGGTACGATCATAGAATGTTGGAGGTTGGAGCACGTTAGAGACTCTACCTCTCCAGCCCCCCCTGCCAAAGCAGGGTCACCCAGGGCAGTCTGCACAGGAATGCATCCAGGTGGGCCTGGAAAGTCTCCAGAGCAGGAGACTCCACCACCTCTCTGGGCAGCCTGCCCCAGGGCTCCAGCAGCCTCACACCAGAGAAGTTTCTCCTCCTGTTGAGGGGAGATCTTCTATGTTCAAGTTTGTATCCATTGCTCCTTGGCTTATCACTGCACACCACCCAACAGAGCTTGGCCTCCTCCCCTTGCCCCCCACCCCTCAGCTATGGAGAGACATTGATCAGATCCCTCTCAGCCTGCTCCTCTCCAGACCAAACACCCCCAGGCCTCTCAGCCTCTCTTCCCAGGGGAGATGCTCAAGTCCCCTAATCGTCCTCGGGGCTCTCCATGACTCTCTCCAACAGGTCTCTGTCTCTCTTGAACTGAGGAGCCCACAAGTAGACACAGGATTGTAGCTGTAGCCTCAGCAAGGCAGAGGAGGGGGGGAGAAGAACCTCCCCAGCCCTGCTGGCCACACTTTTCTTCATGCTGTGACCAACCTGGCCTTAAACACCTCCAGGGAGAGAGCATCCACAACCTCCCTGAGCAGCCTGTTCCAGTGCCTCCCTACCCTCACTTTCAAGAATCTCCACTTCAAATCTCCCCTCCTCCAGCTCCCAGCCCTGTTACCTGAGAGGAAAACAGCAGCAGTAGTATTTTTTCCAGGCTGAAGGCATTTTGGGGGCACAGGAGAGGTACAGCAACAAATTGGCATCAAAACAGAACACCTTGTATAGAATTCTGTCATCCTGCCCCTGTGCTCAGCACTGCTTAGACCACACCTCGAGTGCTGTGTCCAGTTCTGGGTCCCTCAGTTTAAGAAGGATATGGAGATCCTTGAATATGTCCAGAGAAGGGCAATGAGGTTAGCAGTGTGCCCAGGGGGCCAAGAAGGCCAAGGGCATCCTGGCCTGGGTCAGGAAGAGTGTGGCCAGCAGGAGCAGGGAAGTCCTTGTGCCCTGTGCTCAGCACTGCTGAGGCCACAGCTTGAATCCTGTGTCCAGTTCTGGGCTCCTGAGGTTAGGAAAGAGGTTGAGCTGCTGGAAGGTGTCCAGAGAAGGGCAACAAAGCTGGGGAGGGGTCTGGGGCACAACCCTGTGAGGAGAGGCTGAGGGAGCTGGGGTTGTTTAGCCTGCAGAAGAGGCTGGAAGGTGGAAGTCTGGGCAAAGAGCTCTGCTGTCATCACCCTGGCTTCCATGCTGAGCTCAGGAGCAGCCCACAGCCTTCCTGAGTGTGAAGGGTGCTGTGGTGACTGCCCTCACCTCCAGAGTACAAGCTGCCAGCACACTCAAGAAGCCCAAGCTGCAACAGAACTCATTGAGATGACCTCTGGTCAGACTCACACACAGCTCACTTCTTGGCAGGCATTTGAGGATACAGAGTTATCTGATGCCACTGCCAGAAATACCCCCTTTGGGAAGCCTGCCTCCCAAAGTCATGCCACTGCAGCCTGCAGGGGTGCCAGGCCTGCTAACTAGTGCTGCACAACACAGACTGTGCCCGAGGACAGGAGCAGCACTCCTGCACTGCTGTCCTGAACTCAAGCTGGTTAAGTGCAGAGGAGACGAAAGCAAAGCAGACTGCTGCAGCCTGCATGAAGGGAAGGCTCCTTCTGGAGGAGGCAGCAGACTTCTTGGAGCACAGCCCTGTGAGGAGAGGCTGAGGGAGCTGGGGTTGCTTAGCCTGGAGAAGAGGAGGCTCAGGGGAGACCTTCTTGCTCTCTCCTACTCCCTGCAGGGAGGTTGTAGCCAGCTGGGGGTTGGTCTCTTCTGCCAGGCCCCCAGCAGCAGAACAAGAGGACACAGTCTCAAGCTGCACCAGGGGAGGTTTAGGGTGGAGGTGAGAAGAGAGAGAGATTGGCCATTGGAATGTACTGCCCGGGGAGGTGGTGGAGTCACCATCATTGGAGGTGTTCAGGAGGAAACTTGATAGGGTGCTTAGTATCATAGTATCAGTCAGGGTTGGAAGGGACCACAAGGATCAGCCAGTTCCAACCCCCCTGCCATGGGCAGGGACACCCCACACTAGAGCAGGCTGCCCAGAGCCTCATCCAGCCTGGCCTTAAACACCTCCAGGGACAGGGCCCCAACCACCTCCCTGCACAACCCATCCCAGGGCTTCACCACTCTCATGGGGAAGAACTTCCTCCTCCCCTCCAGCCTCAATCTCCCCACCTCCAGCTTCATTCCATTCCCTTTAGTCCTATCACTGCCTGAGATCCTGAGCAGTCCCTCCCCAGCCTTCCTGGAGCCCCCTTCAGATCCTGGAAGGCCACAATGAGGTCACCTGGGAGCCTTCTCTTCTCCAGACTGAACAGCCCCAACTCCTTCAGTCTGTCCTCACAGCAGAGCAGCTCCAGCCCTCTGATCATCCTCCTGGCCCTGCTCTGGACACCTTCCAGCACCTCCACATCCCTCTTGTCACAGGGGCTCCAGAACTGGAGGCAGTACTCCAGGTGGGGTCTCCCCAGAGCTGAGCAGAGGGGGAGGATCACCTCCCTTGCCCTGCTGGCCACACTTCTCCTGCTGCAGCCCAGGCTCTGGTTGGCTTTCTGGGCTGCAAGTGCACACTGAGAGCTCCTGGTGAGCTTCTCCTTCCCCAGCACCCCCAAGGCTCTCTCCTCAGGGCTGCTTTCCAGCCAGTCCCTGCCCAGCCTGGATTTGTGCCTGGGATTGCCTCCACCCAGCTGCAGGACCCTGCACTTGCTCTTATTGAACTTCATGCTTGGTGCCATGGTTAAGTTGATTAGGTGGTGTTGGGTGATGGGTTGGACTTGATGATCTTGAAGGTCTGTTCCAACCTGGTTCATCCTATCCTACCCTATCAGCAGCTGCCACTGACAACTCAGGCCAGCCCCAGCAAGGACAGCAAGGAGAGAGCCACAACACAAACCACTCCCTCTGTTCCTTCCTGGCTTGTGGGATGGGACTGAAATAGACACACGAAGCGCAACAATGAAAACCTCATCCCAGACGCTGGCCTCAGAGGCCTCTTCCACACCCCGGCAGATTTCACTGCTGTGGGCTTAGCCAGGATTTAACCCCACCACAGGAACAGAGGCTTGTCCAGGCTGGAAAAGACCTTGAAGATGGAGGCAGAACACTCCAGCTAGTGGGAGATCCTGAGCAGCAGTCCTGAGAACACAGCCAGCAAAGCTCCCAGCGCTCAGCCAGGAGCATCAGGCTCTAGGAAACTAAACCACTCAAAGGTCAGACTGCTTTCCAAGCATGGCTCACAGCTGTTACCCAGCTCTCACATGCTAGCTAAGTGTCCAGGGAGCAAACCCATAGCATTCTAGCAGCATGAGCCTGCACTTCAAGCCACATCTGCCTTTCAGGTTGGCATATTTACGTCCCAGGCGACAGGCAGCACCCTCAGTGCTTGCTGTCTGGGGCCCACAGCAAGCCAAACACCAAACACTTCCATGGGGCTGTGGAGAGGGACCAGGATCTGCCAGCTGGGGAGAAATCTGCTCCTCAACAATGACTTAGTCCCCTTGCAGGGTCTCATCCTCACTGGTGCTAAGCAAACTCCAGGGAGCACTGCAGAGCTGAGGCATGATTGCTTAGCCTGGAGGAGGCTCAGGGGAGACCTCATTGCTCTCTACAGCTCCCTGCAGGGAGGTTGTAGCCAGCTGGAGGTTGGTCTCTTCTCCCAGGCAAGCAGCACCAGAACAAGAGGACACAGTCTCAAGCTGTGCCAGGAGAGGTTTAGGCTGGAGGTGAGGAGAAAGTTCTTCCCAGAGAGAGTTGTTAGCCATTGGAATGTGCTGCCCAGGGAGGTGGTGGAGTCCCCACCCCTGGAGGTGTTCAAGAGGGGATTGGATGTGGCACTTGGAGCCATGGTTTAGTAGGCAAGAGGTCTTGGGTGACAGGTTGATGATCTTTGAGGTCTTTTCCAACCTTGTTGATTCCATGATCACTAAGCACATGCTGCTTGCAGCCCCCCAGAAGCAAAGAATGGTTTGGGTTAGAAGGGATCTTAAAGACCATCTAGTTCCAACCTCCCTGCCATGGGCAGGGACACCTTTCACCAGACCTTCCACCAGCAGGAGCAGGGAGGTCATTGTGCCCTGTGCTCAGCACTGCTGAGGCCACAGCTTGAGTCCTGCGTCCAGCTCTGGGCTCCTGAGGTTAGGAAAGAGGTTGAGCTGCTGGAAGGTGTCCAGAGAAGGGCAACAAAGCTGGGGAGGGGTCTGGGGCACAAGGCTGGGGAGGGGGCTGGGGCACAGCCCTGTGAGGAGAGGCTGAGGGAGCTGGGGTTGCTTAGCCAGCAGAAGAGGAGGCTCAGGGGAGACCTTCTTGCTCTCTCCAACTCCCTGCAGGGAGGTTGTAGCCAGCTGGGGGTTGGTCTCTTCTCCCAGGACCCCAGCACCAGAACAAGAGGACACAGTCTCAAGCTGTGCCAGGGGAAGTTTAGTCTGGAGGTGAGGAAGAAATTCTTGCCAGCAAGAGAGATTGGCCATTGTGCTGCCCAGGGAGGTGGTGGAGTCCCCATCCCTGGAGGTGTTTAGGAAGAGCCTGGATGAGGCCCTTGGTGCCATGGTTTAGTTGATCAGATAGTGCTGGGTGATAGGTTGGACTTGATGGTCTCAAAGGCCTTTTCCAACCTGGTTAACTCTATTCTATTCTCGACCAGGATGGATTTTTGTTGTTTTCTCAAGGATTAGCAGGCCCAGGCTAAAGGAGGGCAGAAACGGAAGCAATTAGGATAGCTGTTTAGGCTCTGATTACCAACAAATGCACACTGATGACCTCAGAGAGATCCCACCCACATCTGGCTATCCTCCTTCCCCCTCCAGAAAGGCTGTTTAAGGTCACTTTAGCAGGGTAGGGTTAAGGCCTTGCTCAGCACACACCTCAAGCTACAGCAGCTTTCCAGGAAAGAGCTGGGAAGAACATTCACTGCAGCAGGGCACTTGAAAGCAGTTTGGTTTGCCTTCTGTAACTGGAAACACAGGCTCACAGGATGGTAGGGGCTGGAAGGGACCTCTGGAGATCATCCAATCCACCCCCCCCTGCCAGAGCAGGAGCAGAGAATCCAGCACAGGTCACACAGGGACACATCCAGATGGGGCTTGACAGGCTCCAGAGAAGGAGACTCCACAACCTCTCTGGGCAGCCTGCTCCAGGGCTCTGGGACCCTCACAGTCAAGAAGTTCCTGCTCATGTTGAGGTGGAACCTCCTGTGCTGGAGTTTATATCCACTGCCCCTTGGCCTGTGCACAGTGAGCAGAGGCTGTCCCTGTGCCTCCCTTCCTGCCCCCCAGCCCTCAGCTCTTGAGAGACATTGCTCAGATCCCTCTCAGCCTTCTCCTCTCCACACTCAGCACCCCCAGGGCTCTCAGCCTCTCCTCCCCAGGCAGTGCTGCAGTCCCTTCAGCAGCCTTGGACTCTCTCCAGCAGATCCCTGTCCCTCCTGAGCTAAGGAACCCAGAACTGGATGAAATATTCCAGGTGAAGTCTCACCAGGGCAGACTAGAGGAGGAGGAGGAGAACCTCCCTGGATCTGCTGGACTCGCTCCTCTTAATGCCCCCCAGGACCCTCTTGGCCTTCTTGGCCCCCAGGGCACATTGCTGTCCCATGCAGAACTTGTTGTCCACCAGCACTCTCAGTTCCTTCTCCTTGGGGCTGCTCTCCAGCAGATCCCCTCCCAACCTACACTACTGCAGTTTATTCTTCCTGCCCAGTGTGCTACTTCCAAGCAGACTAAAGGTAAAACAGCAACAAACAAACCAAACCAGAACATTTCCTTTCACCTTTTCTTCACTTTTTCAACAGCAGACACCAGCCCCAAAGCTGCAAAGCAAAACTGCACAGGGGGCCCTCTGATCACTGAGCATCCTGGAAGTGTTCACTGCCAGGAACAGTCCAGGACTGGGGCTGGTAGATTCCTTTACCTTCAAGGAAGCATGCCTAACCTCGTGTACTAATAGCCTCATTGATCATCTGGAGGAGGGGATGGAGTCCATCAGCAGTGAATGTGCAGCTGACAGCCAGCTGGGGGCAGGAGTTGAGCTGTGAGAGGGGAGCAGAGCTCTGCAGAGGGACCTGGACAGGCTGGGCAGATGGGCAGAGGCCAAGGGCAGGAGATTGAACACATCCAAGTGCCAGGGGCTGCACATTGGCCACAGCAACCCCAGGCAGTGCCACAGGCTGGGGACAGAGTGGCTGAGAGCAGCCAGGCAGAGAGGGACCTGGGGGTGCTGGGGGAGAGCAGCTGAAGAGGAGGCAGCAGTGTGCCCAGGGGGCCAAGAGGGCCAATGGCATCCTGGCCTGGGTCAGGAAGAGTGTGGCCAGCAGGAGCAGGGAAGTCCTTGTGCCCTGTGCTCAGCACTGGTTAGGCCACACCTTGAGTCCTGTGTCCAGCTCTGGGCTCCTGAGGTTAGGAAAGAGGTTGAGCTGCTGGAAGGTGTCCAGAGAAGGGCAAAGAGCCTGGGGAGAGGCCTTGAGCACAGCCCTGTGAGGAGAGGCTGAGGGAGCTGGGGTTGCTTAGCCTGGAGAAGAGGAGGCTCAGGGGAGACCTTCTTGCTCTCTCCAACTCCCTGCAGGGAGGTTGGAGCCAGGTGGGGGTTGGTCTCTTCTCCCAGGCCCCCAGCAGCAGAACAAGAGGACACAGCCTCAAGCTGTGCCAGGGGAGGTTTAGGCTGGAGGTGAGGAGAAAGTTCTTCCCAGAGAGAGTTGTTAGCCATTAGAATGAGCAGCCCAGGGAGGTGGTGGAGTCCCCATCCCTGGAGGTGTTCCAGAGGGGATTGGATGTGGCACTTAGAGCCATGGGTTAGTGGTCAGGAGGTCTTGGGTGACAGCTTGGACTTGATGATCTCTGAGGTCTTTTCCAACCTTGCTGATTCTAGGGTTCTGTGCACAGACTGTGGTGGGGCCAAACACAATAACTTGTAATTGTTTTGGTTTTCTGCAGTGTTTAGAAGGCCAAAATTGAAGCACTAAGAATCTGAAGTTGAAATGAGACTTGGGAGAGAATATAGTGGAGAGAGACTGTGCCCAAAGGCCTGCAGTGAGAAGGTGAGAGGCAATAGCTTGAATTTACAGAATCACAGCTTCAGATTGGCTGTTGGGAACAAGTTCTGCACCATAAGGGTGGTTGAATACTGCAACAGGTTGCCCTGGGAGGTGATTGAGGCCCCAAGACTGGAGATACTCAAGGTCAGACTGGACAAGTCTCAGAGCAACTTGGTCCAATGGAGGATGCCCCTGCTGACTGCAGGAGGGGTTGGACTGGATGAGCTTTGGAGGTCCCTTCCAACCCAACCCATTCTACAGCTGACTGAAAGAACTCAGCTTAAACAAGTGAGAAGGGTACCTAACACCAAGGAGCACAGGCTTGTGTCCTTGAAACATAGCCTGAAATAAAGGTTATGCTACCCAAACTGCAGACACCAACCAGACCAAGGGCAAGGTCCTGCAGCTGGGACAGGGCAACCCCAGGCACTGATCAAGGCTGGGCAGGGACTGGCTCAAGAACAGCCCTGAAGGAAAGGCCTTGGGGGTGCTGAGGGAGGAGAAGCTCCACAGGAGCCAGCAGGGAGCACTTGCAGCCCAGAGAGCCAAGCAGAGCCTGGGCTGCAGCAAGGGAAGTGTGGCCAGCAGGGCCAGGGAGGGGATTCTGCCCCTCTGCTCCACTCTGCTGAGCCCACAGCTGCAGCTCTGGGGCCAGCTCTGGAGCCTCTGTGCCAGGAAGGCTCTGGAGGGGCTGGAAGGTGTCCAGAGCAGGGCCAGGAGGAGGAGCAGTATCATAGACTCAATAAGGTTGGAAAAGACCTCTCCTCACAGGGCTGTGCCCCAGATCCCTCCCCAGCCTCATTGCCCTTCTCTGGACACATTCAAGTGTCTCAACGTCCTTCTTAAATTAAATTAGAGGACTGGAGCTCTTCAGCTATGGAGGAGGACTGAGAGGGGCTGTGCAGGCTGGAGTAGAGAAGGCTCCCAGGAGACCTTCTGGTGGCCTTGCAGGAGCGGCAGGGAGCTCCAAGCAAGCTGGGGAGGGAGTTTGGAGGGAGTGAGGGAGGGCTAGGAGTGGGGGGGCTGGAGCAGAAGTAGAAGTGGGGAGCTGGAGCTTGGCTGTGAGGAAGAAGTTGTTGGGCAGGAGGGTGGTGAGAGCCTGGCCCAGGCTGCCCAGGGAGGTGGTGGAAGCCTCCTGGCTGGAGGTGTTTGCAGCCAGGCTGGAGGTGGCTGTGAGCAACCTGCTGTGGTGTGAGGTGTCCCTGCCCATGGCAGGGGGCTGGGGCTGGATGGTCCCTGAGCTCCCTTCCAGCCCTGACCATTCTAGGACAACACTTTTAAAACCAAGCAGCATGAAAAACATCCTCAGAGGCTTGATATGGAGTTCCCCCCAGCCCTGTAACTGCTGTTATCATACTGCTCACCTTTCAAGAGTGGGCTTGCTGCCAGCCATGTGCAACAGGAGTGCATTTCAGCACTGTATTGATGAGCAAAGGAGCAGCAGGACAGAATTGGTACATGGGAGTTGTGTTGAGGCTCTGCAAGTTGGGCAGCACAATGGTGATGTGGTGCCTTACATCCAGAACCCAGGAGCACTGCCCAGGCAGGAGGTGCAGCACTTGAAGTTCCCTCTGGCAGAGTAGAGGTAGAGGTAGATGGAAAAGACCTTTGAGATCATCAAGTCCAACCTCTCGCCCAGCACCATCTGATCAACTAAACCATGGCACTAAGTGCCTCATCCAGGCTCTAAGTCCATCACACTTGCAACACTGATTTCAGTGGGGGGGTGTTTGATTTCCCCACAACACACTCAGCTGGCACAGAACAGCACTCTTGTCCTGAAAGCTGAGGTCCTTATGCATGTGATGCATTCATGACTCTTGTCAAAGTTAGAACACCACAGAGGTGGGCAGCAGACAGAATCAGAATACAGAATTAACCAGGTTGGAAAAGACCTCAGAGCTCATCCAGTCCAACCTAGCACCCAGCACCATCTGAGCAACTCAACCATGGCACCAAGGGCCTCAGCCAGGCTCTTCCTAAACACCTCCAGGGATGGGGACTCCACCACCTCCCTGGGCAGCACATTCCAATGGCCAATCTCTCTTGCTGGGAAGAACTTTCTCCTCCCCTCCAACCCAAATCTCCCCTGGCACAGCTTGAGACTGTCCCCCCTTGTTCTGCTGCTGGGGGCCTGGGAGAAGAGACCAACCCCCACTTGGCTACAACCTCCCTGCAGGGAGTTGGAGAGAGCAAGAAGGTCTCCCCTGAGCCTCCTCTTCTCCAGGCTAAGCAACCCCAGCTCCCTCAGCCTCTCCTCACAGGGCTGTGTCCCAGACCCCTCCCCAGCCACAGCCTGCAGTGCCATCAAGAGCTGGGCAGCAGTGAGAGATGTTATGTTGATTTTGAAACTCATCCTAGAAATCTAAGTTGGTTTCACTTTGGAGTCCAGTGGAGCACTGTAAACAATGCAAACAGAGCTCAGACAGTTCTACTGCAGTGCCTGGCCAGAAAGCAAGCTTCTAGCTGCAGATCCATGTGCTCCATGGCCTGAAGTCCAGATGGAGAGCAGCAGCAGTGGTGACCCTCAGGGGTCCCTCCTGGGACAATGTTCAATGTTTTTATCAGGGATACAGGCAGTGGGCTTGAGGGCATTGTCAGCTGAGTGGTGCTGTCAGTACACCAGAGGGACAGGAAGGCATCCAGAGGGGCCTGGACAAGCTGCAGAGGTGGCAACAGGGGAACCTCGTGAGGTTCAACAAGAGCAAGTGCAGGGCTGTGCACCTGGGCTGGAACAATCCTCACTATCAACACAGGCTGGGGGAGGAGGGGATGGAAAGCAGCCCTGTGGAAAAGGACTTGGGGGTGCTGGTGGGGGAGAAACTGCACAGGAGCAGGCAGGGTGAGCTTGCAGCACTGAAGGCCAAGGGCAGCCTGGGCTGCATCCAAAGCAGTGCTGCCAGCAGATCCAGAGATGTGACTCTGCCACTCTGCTCTGGTGAGACCTCACCTGCAGTGCTGTGTGCAGGTCTGGAGCCCTCAATGCAGGAAGGACCTGGAGCTGATGGAGAGGGTCCAGAGAAGGGCCATGAAAACGATCAGGGGGTTGGAGCAGCTCTGCTCTGAGGCCAGGCTGAGGGAGCTTGGAGGAGAGTGAAGTGGCAGAATCACCTCTCTGGATCTGCTGGCACTGCTGCTTTGGATGTGTTGGTTTTGCCAGCTACTCCAGCAGCAAAGGTAGAAGTGCACAAGCAGCCTTCTCCTCCCCAACTTGTCTGCTTCTCCCCTGGGTGAGCAGCTGCAGTTCACATCTGATTGAGGCGACCACCTTTGCTGCTATCATTGTAGGTGCTACACTGACTGCAGCCTCTTTGGGTCCCTCTGCTGTGGCCAGCTCACTGCTCTGGCACCACAACAGTTCTTTGCAAGTGGGGGAAAAAAAAGAGAGAGCCTTCATTTGACATCCCAGACATGAACCCAGGAAACAGAAGAAACCCACTTCATGGAAGGATTGATGAGACAAAGACACAAGGCTCAGTTCCCACAGGCTCCTGGGGGCTTGCTAGAGCAGGTGGCACAGAACACAGACTGCAGGGAGCAGACACAACCTACAGCTAAAGCAAAGGTTACTTGTTTGCCTAAGCCCAACTCAAAGGAAACAAAGTAAATCAGAATTGCCAGGGTTGGAAGGGTGGTGAGAGCCTGGCCCAGGCTGCCCAGGGAGGTGGTGGAAGCCTCCTGGCTGGAGGTGTTTGCAGCCAGGCTGGAGGTGGCTGTGAGCAAGCTGCTGTGGTGTGAGGTGTCCCTGCAGGGGTTTGGGGCTGGCTGAGCCTCGAGCTCCCTTCCAGCCCTGACAGTTCTGTGAGTCTGCAATGAGTGAACCCCTCTCAGGGCTCAGGAAACAGGGCAAACATTGGCTGCAGGTGATGAACAGCCCTTGGTCCTCTGGCATACTCCTGCTCTCCCTTGCTGCCAAGTCAGCCTTGCTGAGGGGCTGGTAACTCCAGCTACCTGTGAAAGCCTTCTAGGCACTGGGGGGAAGCTTGCTACTGCTGGAGGGACCAGAGGTGAGCATTGAGGTGACAGAGTGCCCCCTGTGATGCTTCAGCCACTCAGCCACTGCCTGGAGGACCCACAAGAGGCCTAAGGTCACCTCAGGCAGCAGAAGCAGCTTAAGGTCAGCCCTCTGCCCATGTAAGCCAAGCACCCTCTCTGCAAGTTATTTTGCATCAGACTGCTGAAATCTTTCCTGGGGCAAGAGGCTGGGACCTAAGGAAATGATCTTCAGAAGCACACAGCAGCCTTCCCCCTGCAGAAGGCCAGAGACTGACCTGCAAGCAGCTGCATTGAGGGGGTCACTATGGGAGCTCCCAAACACCTCCCTCCAAAGAAGACAAAGCAGCAAGTGCCTAGGGCTGGCCTCAGCTTCCAGCTCCAGCTACCTGTGAAAGCCTTCTAGGCACTAGGGGGAAGCTTGCTACTGCTGGAGGGACCAGAGGTGAGCATTGAGGTGACAGAGTGCCCCCTGTGATGCTTCAGCCACTCAGCCACTGCCTGGATGACCCACAAGCAGCTTAAGGTCACCTCAGTTCTGTGCTAGGTGGATACCCAGGATCCATTCCATGCTGCTGGCATGTTATCAAAGGCCACAGCTGCACCCAGGTGCCCTTGCTAGGCTACAGCTGCCCTTTCACTGGCCCCCCCTTCCCTTCTGCTAGCAGCTCAGCGATGGGCCAAACAGGGCCAGGCATTGTCTGCACTCCCCAGTGCCCTCCGGAGGCTCTGCCTTTTGTCTCCACCAAATGGAAAGGTTGGGTTTGTCGTGGAGCAAAGAGCCACAAAAGCACTCAGCACAGCAGTTTTCCAACAGAGGCTCTTTTGTTTCAGCTTACAGAGCTAGAGCTGGCCTTAAAAATACACACACACACACAGAGACAAAGAGAGACATGACACCAGAAAAGATGAACCCCTAGGAAAGCTACGATTCACCAAGGGAAGGGGAGAAATGAAGCAGCCAGGGCTGCTGCCCATGCTTGCAGGGAGGACAGCAGAGTGAGAGCAAATCACTCCAAGGCAGTGACAAAACCATGCCTGTGGAGCACAGACAAAATCATCTCCCTTCCCTTTCCCGTGCAGAATACAACACATGGAGGCAGCCTGCCTGCTTCCCAGGGGGTCAGGGCTCTGTGCTCACCGAACGCAATACCAAGGCCAAAGTGTAGCCAGGAGAGAACTCCAAGCTCACTCCTTACCAAGTGCTGACTCCATAACTGGTGTAAGCATCCAGCCCTTCCTCATTGAATGGAACAGAATTAACCAGCTGGGAACAGACCTTTGAGACCATCAAGTCCAACCTGTCACCCAACACCATCTGATCAACTCAACCATGGCAACAAGTGCCTCATCCAGACTTTTCTTAAACTCCTCCAGGGATGGGGACTCCACCACCTCCCTGGGCAGCACATTCCCATGGCCAATCTCTCTGTCTGGGAAGAATTTCTTCCTAACATCCAGCCTAAACCTCCCCTAGCACAGCTGGAGACTGTGTCCTCTTGTTCTGGGGCTGGGTGCCTGGGAGAAGAGACCAACCCCCAAGCACTACCAGGTGGTCTTCCCCACAAGTTGAACTGTCTGTAGGCACAACATTCTAAAGAACAGCTCCCAAGACAGCCATGATGCCCTCAGCCAACACCCCCCACACCCTTCCCATCCTCTGCTCTCTAGGGTCTCTCTGTCATAGTATCATAGCATCAGTCAGGGTTGGAAGGGACCACAAGGATCAGCTAGTTCCAAACCCCCTGCCATGGGCAGGGACACCCCACACTAGATCAGGCTGCCCAGAGCCTCAGCCAGCCTGGGCTTAAACACCTCCAGGGACAGAGCCCCAACCACCTCCCTGCACAACCCATCCCAGGGCTTCACCACTCTCATGGGGAAGAACTTCCTCCTCCCCTCCAGCCTGAATCTCCCCACCTCCAGCTTCATTCCATTCCCCCTAGTCCTATCACTGCCTGAGATCCTGAGCAGTCCCTCCCCAGCCTTCCTGGAGCCCCCTTCAGATCCTGGAAGGCCACAATGAGGTCACCTGGGAGCCTTCTCTTCTGCAGACTGAACAGCCCCAGCTCCTTCAGTCTGTCCTCATAGGAGAGGTGCTAAATAACAGCTCCCAAGAGAGCCATGATGCCCTCAGCCAACACCCCCCACACCCTTCCCATCCTCTGCTGTCTAGGGTCTCTCTGTGACACCACCCAACGGGTGCAGCACATCAGAGCAACTGGCGAGATGCACAACGCAGCAGCTCCTTCTCTGCAGGCTTTCAAGCCCCATCTGGATGCCTTTCTGTGCCACCTGTGCTAGACTCCATGGTCCTGCTCTGGCAGGGGGGTTGGACTCATCTCTGGAAGTCCCTTCCAACCACTAACATTCTCTGGGCCTGTGGTAAAAGTAAGGGCAATGAGGTCTAGAGCACAGCCCTGTGAGGAGAGGCTGAGGAGCTGGGGTTGCTTAGCCTGGAGAAGAGGAGGCTCAGGGGAGACCTTCTTGCTCTCTCCAACTCCCTGCAGGGAGGTTGGAGCCAGCTGGGGGTTGGTCTCTTCTCCCAGGCAAGCAGCACCAGAACAAGAGGACACAGTCTCAAGCTGTGCCAGGGGAGGTTTAGGCTGGAGGTGAGGAGAAAGTTCTTCCCAGCAAGAGGGACTGGCCACTGGGATGAGCTGCCCAGGGAGGTGGTGGAGTCCCCATCCCTGGAGGTGTTCAAGAGGGGATCGGATGTGGCACTTGGAGCCATGGTTTAGTTATCAGGACGTGTTAGGTATTAGGTCATAGGTTGGACTGGATGATCTCTGAGGTCTTTTCCAAGCTGGTTGATTCTATGGTTGTAATGGTTAGCAATGGTATGGAGATGAGAGTTTGGTACTGCACAGGTAAGGGTCTTTCACAGTGTCACAGTATCCCTAAGGTTGGAAGAGACCTCGAGGATCATCGAGTCCAGCCTGGCACCACAGACCTCATGACCAAACCATG
This sequence comes from Melanerpes formicivorus, assembly GCF_026170545.1. NCBI lineage: Eukaryota > Metazoa > Chordata > Aves > Piciformes > Picidae > Melanerpes > Melanerpes formicivorus. Next base: position 729,648 of record NW_027142481.1, on the reverse strand, counting down.
GCACCAAGTGCCACATCCAATCCCCTACTGAACACCTCCAGGGATGGGGACTCCACCACCTCCCTGGGCAGCACATTCCAATGACAAATGACTCTCTCTGGGAAGAACTTTCTCCTCACCTCCAGCCTAAACTTCCCCTGGCACAGCTTGAGACTGTGTCCTCTTGTTCTGGTGCTGAGTGCCTGGGAGAAGAGACCAACCTCCAGCTGTCTACAACCTCCCTGCAGGGAGTTGGAGAGAGCAAGAAGGTCTCCCCTGAGCCTCCTCTTCTCCAGGCTAAACAACCCCAGCTCCCTCAGCCTCTCCTCACAGGGCTGTGCTCAAGGCCTCTTCCCAGCCTTGTTGCCTTTATTGCTGGCTCTTTCTGCCATAAGAAGAAAGCTGAAGCTCATGCCATCATTTCCATCTTCTACTAGAGGTGCTAAGCCCTTTTAGGAATGGATGGAGGAAAAAAGGCAAAACAAACCAACCACTTGCCCACATAGCAGTTATGAGGAGATCCTTCTTCCCTTGGCAAGTTCTGGGTAATTTAAAGCTTCCATCATCATTTCAAAGGGAAGACTAACAGCTGAAAACCCTTATCTGTCAAACTGCTGCTCACATACTGTTGGCACAAGCACCCTGTACCATATTTCAGGATTTACTGGGGGCAGGAGTTGAGCTGTTAGAGGGTAGGAGAGCTCTGCAGAGGGACCTGGACAGGCTGGGCAGATGGGCAGAGGCCAAGGGCAGGAGATTGAACACATCCAAGTGCCAGGGGCTGCACATTGGCCACAGCAACCCCAGGCAGTGCCACAGGCTGGGGGCAGAGTGGCTGAGAGCAGCCAGGCAGAGAGGGACCTGGGGGTGCTGGTTGACAGCTGCCTGAACATGAGCCAGCACTGTGCCCAGGGGGCCAAGAAGGCCAAGGGCATCCTGGCCTGGGTCAGGAAGAATGTGGCCAGCAGGAGCAGGGAGGTCATTCTGCCCTATCTTTATTGCACTGTTAATCTCAAGCAGCATCCTTTGCTGCTCTGACCACACCACCAGCAACACTGCTTCCCTCACACTCCACTCCCCACATGTGTTAAGGTAGTGCTACTGCTAAAGCTCTCTTGTCCTCCTCTGGAGTCTGCCTGGTCCTCTCCAAACATTCCTCCTCCTGCTGCAAGGGCAGCCCAGAGGAGGGAACCCCAGGGGGCCACAGTAAGCCACCCAAACCAAACTGGGTACTATCCCAGTCCTGCTTTTGCCAGCACTGCTGACACAGGTGTTGAACCCAGGCAGAAGACTACTCCACAGGAAGCCTTTAGTTGTGCTCTCCAGGTAGCTACTTGAGTGCTCACAAAGCACAAGAGGAGGGGGAGAGCAGGAAAAAGGAAGGCACTGCTAGGGAAGAGGCAAGCAGAGCTCCTGGGACTGTAGCAGTGCATAGCCACATCTTCTCCCAATGCCATGGGAGAGCAACACTTGGGATGAAAAACACACTGAAAGAAAGCACAAAAGCACAAAAGGTTACCAGGAAAGCTCTGCCCAGACACTCCAATATTAACTACATCTGGAACCAGAAAGCTTTCACTTGGTTGCAGACTATCTCCTGTTTCCTTCCAATGTTTGGCAGGGGAAAGCAGATCAGGTTATGCAGGCAGGCCAGACACCACTGAGAGCTTTCTGATAGAAGTGATACAAAAAAAACCCCAACAGAGCCCAAAAAGCTTTTCACAGGAACAAGGGCTCAGGCCCAGCCAGCAGGGATTTAGGAAGGGCAGGTCCTGCCTCTCCAACCTGATCTCCTTCCATGCCCAGGGCACTGCCTGGTGGATGTGGGGCAGGCTGTGGATGGAGTCTACCTGGACTCCAGCAAGGCCTTTGACACCATCCCCAACAGCAAGCTCCTGGCCAAGCTGTCAGCCCCTGGCTGGGACAGCAGCTCTGAGCTGGGTTAGGAACTGGCTGGAGGCTGAGCCCAGAGAGTGGTGGTGAATGGTGCCACAGCCAGCTGGCAGCCAGGCACCAGTGCTGTGCCCCAGGGAGCAGTGCTGGGCCCTGTGCGCTTTAACATCTTCATTGATGATCTGGATGAGGGCATTGAGTCAGTCAGCAGCACATTTGCAGATGACACCAAGCTGGGAGCAGATGTTGGTCAGTGAGAGGGCAGAAGGGCTCTGCAGAGGGACCTTGCCAGGCTGGACAGATGGGCAGAGGCCAACAGGATGGCATTGAACAAGTCCAAGTGCCAGGGGCTGCACTTTGGCCACAGCAACCCCAGGCAGAGCTACAGGCTGGGGTCAGAGTGGCTGAGAGCTGCCAAACAGAGAGGGACCTGGGGGTGCTGAATGACAGCTGCCTAAACATGAGCCAGCAGTGTGCCCAGGTGGCCAAGAAGGCCAAGGGCATCCTGGCCTGTACTCTGCATTGGTTAGGCCACACCTTGAGTCCTCTGTCCAGTTCTGGGCCCCTCAGTTTAGGAAGGATATTGAGACAGTTGAAGGTGTCCAGAGAAGGACAATGAGGATGGGGAGAGGCCTTGAGCACAGCCCTGTGAGCAGAAGCTGAGGGAGCTGGGGTTGTTTAGCCTGAAGAAGAGGAGGCTCAGGGGAGACCTCCTTGCTCTCTCCAACTCCCTGCAGGGAGGTTGTAGCCAGCTGGGGGTTGGTCTCTTCTGCCAGGCAACCAGAAGCAGAACAAGAGGACACAGTCTCAAGCTGTGCCAGGGGAAGTTTAGGCTGGAGGTGAGGAGAAAGTTCTTCCCAGAAAGAGTAACTGGCCATTGGAATGAGCTGCCCAGGGAGGTGGTGGAGTCCCCATCCCTGGAGGTGTTCAAGAGGGGATTGGATGTGGCACTTGGTGCCATGGTTTAGTTTTGGACTTGATGATCTTTGAGGCCATGGTTTAGTTAATCATGAGGTGTTGGGTGATAGGTTGGACTTGATGACCTCTGAGGTCCTTTCCAACCTTATTGATTCTGTGATCTTCTATGACCTCCAGGGACAGGGCCCCAACCACCTCCCTGGACAACCCATTCCAGGGCTTCACCACTCTCATGGGGAAGAACTTCCTCCTCACCTCCAGCCTCAATCTCCCCACCTCCAGCTTCATTCCATTCCCCCTAGTCCTATCCCTACCTGAGATCCTGAGAAGTCCCTCCCCAGCCTTCCTGTATATTGCTGAGGAGTAGGTATGCATGGGAGAGAGATCAGAGCCCACCACAAAGACACAGCTCTGCCATGAGTAGCAGAAAACTGGCTTGGGAAGGGGCACACCACACAGGTTGGAAGAGTTAGGGAGCCACTAATCTACAGCCAGATCTGGCACAGGAGGAACCTGAGCCCCTCAGGTGACACAGCTCTGTGCCCCCATCGTGGATCAAGGGATTATGCCAGCAAGTCTCATCCTGCTTTCCAGTGTTGCCAGGTGAGCAAGTTAATCACAGGCTGCTTTCAAAGCCACCTGCTGCTCACTGGGCTGAGAAGCAACTGAGGAAACCAAGCTACTCCTGTAAGGACTGGCAAAATACAGACCCCTGAGCCAAGAGCTCAGCTCTGGGGACAGGCTGGGAGAGTTGGGGCTGTTCAGCCTGGAGAGGAGGAGGCTGAAGGGAGACCTTAGAGCAGCAGTACCTGAAAGGGCTCCAGGAGAGCTGGAGAGGGACTTTTGACAAGGGCTGGGAGTGACAGGATGAGAGGCAATGGTTTTGAGCTGGAAGAAGGGAGATTGAGAGTGGAGATGAGGAAGAAATTGTTGAGAGTGAGAGTGGGGAAGCACTGGAGCAGCTGCCCAGGGAGGTCACGGATGCTCCTTCCCTGGAACTGTTCAAGGTCAGGTTGGATGAGGCCTTGAAGTACCTTGCCTAGTGGAAGATCTCTCTGCCCACAGCAGAGGGACTGAAACTAGATGATCTTTAAGGTCCCTTCCAAGCCAAACCATTCTATGAAGAGTGACACTCACTGGGTACTCCTGCAGCTTAGAATAAACCAAACAACACCACAAACCACCCCACAAACAAACAAAGACCCAACCCACAAACCCCACAATGAGTTTGTCTCCCAAGTACTGGTTATGAATCCCACCCCTGCAGTACAGCAGCTCTGTAGGACAGTAAGAGGTGCTTGTAACAGCAGCATGGAGCTGGGGGGGTTCAGCCTGGAGAAGAGGAGGCTCAGGGGAGACCTTACTGCTCTCCCCAACTCCTTGCAGGGAGGTGGGAGCCAGGTGGGGGTTGGTCTCTTCTCCCAGACCCCCAGCACCAGAACAAGAGGACACAATCTCAAGCTGTGCCAGGGGAGGTTTAGGCTGGAGGTGAGGAGAAAGTTCTTCCCAGAAGGATTAATTTTCCACTGGGATGAGCTGCCCAGGGAGGTGGTGGAGGTGTTCAAGAGGGGATTGGATGTGGCACTTGGAGCCATGGTTTAGTTGTCAGGAGGTGTTGGGTGACAGCTTGGACTGGATGATCTCTGAGGTCTTTCCCAACCTTGTTGATTCTATGTGAAATAATAAAGCACCACCTCTGTAGCACAGACAGGGCACACAGGGAAGAAGCAGTGTGGCAGGCAGGAAAGCACAGACTGCTGCTGAAGCAGAAATCAAAACACCCATCCCTAATCTACCTTAACAACTTCTGCCCCACAACAGTAAGGGAAAAGAATCTGAGAGGCTTTGGCTGCATTAGAAAACCAAAGATGAAGAGATCTCCTACACTGGGGTGCTTTTCATCTCTCCATGCTTCAAATGTACCTGTGCTTAACAGATACTCAATGGGAAACCTGCTAAAGTTTTTTGAGGCTTCTGGCTGAGCCCCTGAAGAGCATTTAGTAACCAACTCTGTGAGCTCAGACAGCACAGGAGTGTGTAAGCAAGCAGAGCAACAGCAGATTGCTCAGATTATGTATCACAGAATCACCCAGGGTGGAAGAGATCTCAGAGATCATCAAGTCCAAGCTGTCACCAAAGACCTCATGACTAAGCCATGGCACCAAGTGCCACATCCAATCCCCTCTTGAACACCTCCAGGGATGGGGACTCCACCACCTCCCTGGGCAGCTCATTCCAATGGCTAACAACTCTCTCAGTGAAGAACTCTCTCCTCACCTCCAGCCTAAACTTCCCCTGGTGCAGCTTGAGACTGTGTCCTCTTGTTCTGCTGCTGGGGGCCTGGGAGAAGAGACCAACCCCCAGCTGGCTACAACCTCCCTGCAGGGAGTTGGAGAGAGCAAGAAGGTCTCCCCTGAGCCTCCTCTTCTGCAGGCTAAGCAACCCCAGCTCCCTCAGCCTCTCCTCACAGGGCTGTGCTCAAGGCCTCTCCCCAGCTTTGTTGCCCTTCTCTGGACACCTTCAAGTCTCTCAACGTCCTTCTTAAACTGAGGGGCCCAGAACTGGACACAGGACTCAAGCTGTGGCCTAATCAATGCAGAGTACAGGGGCACAATGACCTCCCTGCTCCTGCTGACCACACTCTTCCTGATGCAGGCCAGGATGCCCTTGGCCTTCTTGGCCCCCTGGGCACACTGCTGGCTCATGTTTAGGTGGCTGTCAATCAGCACCCCCAGGTCCAAGCTTTTGAAACTGACAGCACTGCCAAAGGCACCAAGCACCTTTTTATCTCCTCATGGAAGCTGGGCTGTGCTTTCTAACCCTCTCCAAGCCAGGCTTTGAGTGCCTGCCCTACAGAGCAGTAGAGCCAAGCATCTCTGTAGGCTGACACGAGCCTGTAGGAGGCACAGAACCAACACCTACCACTTGCTCACATGTAAGCAGCGTGTCTCAGGGAGTCAGAAAAGACAAATGTAGTCCATTTTATCTCACAAAAGGGCTGCCCTGGCATAAGAAACATCCAGCTGGTAACTCACTATCCTTAGGGCCTCCAACAAGCCAAAAAGACACAGGAGCATAGAACTGTTTTGCTTGGAAAAGGCCTGGAAGGTCACTGACCCTGGCCATTATCTCAGTGTACCAAGGTTGGCGCTACCCCACGACCCTCAGTACCACCTCTCTGCCTCTTTGGGATGGGGATTCCACCACCTGCCTGGGGGAGCCTGCTCCAGCCTTTGAGAACCCCTTCAAAGGGTTTCTTCCAATGTCCAAGCCAAACCTCCCCTGCTGCAACTCGAGGCTACTGTAAATAAGCTACACCCCCCCCGGCCCCCCAAGGCATTACCTGTCAGTATCAGCTTTACACAAACACTGCAAAGCACACCTTGGCGTTATTTGTCCCTATTCGATACTTTCCCTCCAACACCTAATCAATTTCAGGCCATGGCTCAGCAGACTGAAGCTAACAAAAGGCTGCTCAAGTATCTCTCCTCTCTTCCCCTCGAAGCCTGAGGGCTTTCCTCCTGTTCAGAGTCCGTCCCTGCGGATCGCTTCGCTGAGCCCCGAACGCCCTCCGACAGCAAAGGCTGTTACGTAATTAGCACACGATGCGCTTCAAAGTCAAGGCCACGGGGAACGAGGAACACATTCGGAACCGCCGATATCCCTCACCCCCGGCGGCCGCAAGGGACAGGGAAGCTGGGGGCTATCCCGAAGGACGAAATCCCAGCCCAGCCCCCCCTGCCCCCGCACCCCGCAGCTGGGGGCGGCGCAGGCTGCGGGCAGGAGCGCGGCCTCGCAGCGGGAAGCGCCTCACGCCGTGTGCCCCCCCGGGCCCTCCCGGCAGGACGGGGCCCGAGCCAGCATCCCCGCAGACAAAGGCGAGGACGCCTGCTGCCGCGGCCGGGCCCCGGCGGATCCTCCGAGGGGCGGCCCGCTCCCCGCGCCCGCAAGTTCGGCCGGGAGCGCGTTCCGGGGCCTAAGCCAGCCCAGCCGCCGCCGCCGCGTCCCCCCGCCGCGGCCAGCGGGCCCGGGCCCGCCCGCCCCCGAGGGCTCCGCATCGCCTGACGTGGTGTCCCGCGGGCCGAGGCGGCCGGGCCCGGCCGGTCCCGGGCCCAGCGACGCCAGCCGCGGCCGCCGCCGTTGGCGCCGCGCGACGCCGGCAACGGCCGCCCCCCGCCCCCGCCGGCCTCACGCCGCCCCCGCTCCGGGGCCTCACCTCAGCGGCGGGCGGCGCGGGGGCGGCCGGGAGCCGCCGGGCTCCGCCAGCAGCCGCCGCCGTATTTCGAAAGATCCGCCATTTTCACCCCGTCACCGCCGTCCCCCGCGGCCCGCCCCCGCCGCACCTGCCCCCGCCGCGCCGCCCCGCCGCCGCGCCCCGCCCCGCCCGCCGGGCTCCCCCCCGCTGCCCTGCCGCCAAACACAAACTGCTTCCGGACCGGCAGGGAGCTGGGCGGCGGCGGCGGGTCCCGCACGGACCCCCGCTCGGGGGAGGAGGAGGAGGAAGCCTCACCACCGGCCTCCTACGGCTCCCCCGGGCCGTTCTAACCCCGCCGCCCCGCTGATGTCAGCGAGCAGCGATCAGTCGCGCCGAGCGGGCATCTCCCGCGGCGCAGGGGAGCAACCGGGACGGCTGCCCGGGGAGGTCTGCAGGGCCGCCCGGTAGCCCAATCCCGCCGCGGGGAGCGCGCTCAGTGGGGCCGGGCCTGCGCTTTCCCGGCGGGAGGCAGCTGCCAGCACTCCGCCGCTGCCTCCCCGCTAGCGGGGCCGTGCCCGCACCCCCCCTCCTTTCTCCACCCTCCCGCCGCTTTCCCGCCCCTCGCACTCACCGGGCGGGCACTCCTCTTCTTCTTCTTCTTCTTCTTCCTCCTCCTCCTTCGCCGCCGCCGCCGCCACCACCTCTCCTCGCTGCCGTCTCGCCCTCACGTCCTCCGCGCCTCGCCCCGCCGCCGCTTCCCTCCGCTGCGCTGGGGCTCCCGGCGGCCGCGGCGGCAGCAGCAGCAGCGACGAAGCCGCCGTGTTTGTTCAAAATCACGCGCCCCGCGCCATTCCCCCGCCGCATCCCATAATACTGCGCCGCGCCGCCCTGGCAACCGCCGGCGCGCGCCCGCCCCGCCCCGCGCTTCCGGGCCCGCCCCGCGCCAGGCCGCTGCCTTCCGGGGCCGGCCGGGTCTGCGGCAGCGTCTCGCGCGGTCTGCTCTCTCTCTCTCCGTGTCTCTCTCCGTGATCCGTCCCTCTGCACTCCCCCGTGTCGCCCCCCGGGGCGCGGGTGAGGGGCCCGCTCTAGCCTTTATTCCCTGTCCGCGGCCCGGCTCTGCCCGCGGCGGGCGCCCTCCGCCACGTGACGCCGGCGCGCGGCCGCCGCCGCCGCTGCCGCCGCTCTCTCCCGCCGGCCTGCGCCGCTCTATGGTAGAGGGGAGGGCCGGGGAAGATGGCGGCCGTGGTGAGGCAGGACCTGGCGCAGCTGATGAACTCCAGCGGCTCGCACAAGGACTTGGCGGGCAAGTGAGTGGCCTCCCCGTGGCGGGTCCGGGCCGGCAGGGCGGTCGCGGGGGATTCGGCCGTGCAGGGAGGTCGGGGGGGGACCGGGGCGGGGAGGCTTGGGGCCTGGGGCGGGCGAGGCGGCTCTGGCCCCGCGGGCGAGCGAAGCGGCTCTGGCCCCGCGGTCGCGCTTTTTTTTACTTGGAAAAGAAGCAAGGCCGAACGGTTTCCCCTCAGGCTTCTGCCGTGGGTTCGTCTTGTCTGTTCTAACGCCCGCTGGCTCCGTGCTGCTGCTGCTGTCCCAGCGCAGGCTCCAGCCGGGGCCTGTAGCCCTTGGCCGTAGCTCCCTCGTGTTCGCTGCCTCCCCTCGGATCGGCTGCGCGGAGCTGTTGGGCCTGGGAACGGCTGGGGATAGGGAACTCCGCTATCATCGGTGTTCTTGTCGTCGTTGCTATGATTCGGTGGCGCTTTTGGGTGGCAAGCCTCGGGGTTTGTGCCGCTCGCAGTGCAATGTGCCGCACAGATGCCGCCTTCTACCCCCGAGGGTTTGATCAGCTGTCGATCAGTCAAGGGGGATTCTTCCAGCTCCACTCCAGGTGTTTATTTACGGGAAGGTTTGCTTCCCTTTGAAGTGTTTCCTGCGAAAACTTGGGAGGATTCCCTTAAAAATGTGGCTTGTATCAGGGAGAGTGTGGCCAGCAGGAGCAGGGAAGTCCTTGTGCCCTGTGCTCAGCACTGCTGAGGCCACAGCTTGAGTCCTGTGTCCAGCTTTGGGCTCCTGAGGTTAGGAAAGAAGTTGAGCTGCTGGAAGGTGTCCAGAGAAGGGCAACAAAGCTGGGGAGGGGTCTGGGGCACAGGGCTGGGGAGGGGTCTGGGGCACAGCCCTGTGAGGAGAGACTGAGGGAGCTGGGGTTGCTTAGCCTGGAGCAGAGGAGGCTCAGGGGAGACCTTCTTGCTCTCTCCAACTCCCTGCAGGGAGGTTGTAGCCAGGTGGGGGTTGGTCTCTTCTCCCAGACCCCCAGCCCCAGAACAAGAGGACACAGTCTCAAGCTGTGCCAGGGGAGGTTTAGGCTGGATGTTTAAGCTGGATGTTAGGAAGAAATTCTTCCCAGCAAGAGAGATTGGCCATTGGGATGAGCTGCCCAGGGAGGTGGTGGAGTCCCCATCCCTGGAGGTGTTCATGCCTTGGTGCCATGGTTGAGTCGATGAGATGGTGCTGGGTGATAGGTTGGACTGGATGATCTCAAAGGTCTTTTCTGCCCTGCCCCACTCTGCCCTGCCCCATCCTTCACCATGGCACACACTGAGCTGGTGGCCCAGGCACATTGTAATGAGCATACAAACTGGAGCTGCAAACTTTGCAGCAACCAACACCTAAAAATGCCTTAAGAAAATGCATGTTCTGTGCCTGTGCTTATGCCAAGTGGCCAGAATATGCTATTTACCCCCCCACTCATAGCACTGTTTCTCATCCTCATTGAATAGGGGCCTGGGAGGATTTTGCTGTTAACCTTTAGCCATGAGTGGTGTGGAGTTTTCACTGCTTTGCCTGTGCAGTGTTGTAGGGACCTGTTTGTTTGGTGACCTTCAGCACTGCACAGGTGTTTTGCAGACACCAAACTGGTGAGCTGTGTTATCTGGCAGTCTGGGCTTGAGGGAGGTTTCTCTCCCCCTCTGCTCTGCTCTGCCCTGGGGAGAGCACACCTGGAACACTGTGTCCAGCTTTGGGATCCCCAGTTCAAGAGAGACAGAGACCTGCTGGAGGGAATCCAAGGGAGAGCCACAAAGGTGATTGGGGGACTTGAGCATGTGTGAGGGGAGACTGAGAGCCCTGGGGCTTTTTAGTCTGGAGAGGTGAAGGCTAAGAGGGGATCTGATCAATGTCTGTCAATATCTGAAGGGTGGGGGGCACGGGGAGGAGGCCAAGCTCTGTGGGGTGGTGTGCAGTAATAAGACAAGGAACAAGGAGTACAAACTTGGACAGGGAAGATTTCACTTCAGCATGAGGAGAAACCTCTTTCCAGTGAGGCTGCTGGAACAGGCTGCACAGGGAGGCTGTGGAGTCTCCTGCTCTGGAGACTTTCCAGCCCCACCTGGATGCATTCCTGTGTGGACTACCTTGGGTGATCCTGCTCTGGCAGGGTGGGGTTGGACTGGGAGATCTCTGGAGGGATCCCTTCCAACCTCTGAGGTACTGTGAGACTGTGGATCCACTCCTGGGATGTAACAAGAGCCAATTTCCAGGTTAATGCTCCTGACATTTGAGCACAAAGACTTTGCATAATCAGACACCTCAAAGAAACAAAAGGTAGGCCGAGGCAGAGGAGTGGAGCTGAGTGATCAAAAGGTGCCCTGGGAACAGCTCTCTGATTGTTTGTCTTCTGATCTGTGGGCAGGTATCGTCAGATACTGGAAAAAGCCATTCAGCTGTCGGGGGCAGAGCAGCTTGAAGCTTTGAAAGCTTTTGTGGAAGCAAGTAAGTGCTGCTGGCATCCTGGACTGCACACACCAGCCAGGGCTAGAGGTCTGGGGGCTTGCATGTTGGTCAGGCCTGAGTGCTTGAGGTTTTGCTCCTGTGGAAGCTCAGACACAGCTGGGAGGGGAGCCATCCATGTCACTTTCAGAAGTTGAGGCAGAATGGCTTCTGAGATTTGGAAGTCATAACTTCCCAACCTGTCCAGGTGATAGTGTCAGAAGGTAAGAATAGTATCATAGAATCAGTCAGGGTTGGAAGGGACCACAAGGATCATCTAGTTCCAACCCCCCTGCCATGGGCAGGGACACCCCACACTAGATCAGCCTGGCCAGAGCCTCATCCAGCCTGGGCTTAAACACCTCCAGGGAAGGGATCCATCCAGAGGGACCTGGACAGGCTGGAGAGGTGGGCACAAGCCAACCTCAGGAGGTTCAACAAGAGCAAGGGCAGGGTCCTGCAGCTGGGTCAAAGCAATCCCAGGCACAAACCCAGGCTGGGCAGGGACTGGCTGGAAAGCAGCCCTGAGGAGAGAGCCTTGGGGGTGCTGGGGGAGGAGAAGCTCACCAGGAGCTCTCTGGGTGCACTTGCAGCCCAGAAAGCCAATCAGATCCTGGGCTGCAGCAGGAGAAGTGTGGCCAGCAGGGCAAGGGAGGTGATTCTCCCCCTCTGCTCAGCTCTGCTGAGACCCCACCTGGAGTCCTGCCTCCAGTTCTGGAGCCCCTATGACAAGAAGGATCTGGAGGTGCTGGAAGTTGTCCAGAGCAGGGCCAGGAGGATGAGCAGAGGGCTGGAGCACATCTCCTGTGAGGACAGACTGAAGGAGTTGGGGCTGTTCAGTCTGGAGAAGAGAAGGCTCTGAGGTGACCTCATTGTGGCCTTCCAGTATCTGAAGGGGGCTCCAGGAAGGCTGGGGAGGGACTGCTCAGGATCTCAGGCAGTGATAGGACTAGGGGGAATGGAATGAAGCTGGAGGTGGGGAGATTCAGGCTGGAGTGGAGCAGGAAGTTCTTCCCCATGAGAGTGGTGAAGCCCTGGAATGGGTTGTCCAGGGAGGTGGTTGGGGCCCTGTCCCTGGAGGTGTTTAAGGCCAGGCTGGATGAGGCTGTGGGCAGCCTGATCTAGTGTGGGGTGTCCCTGCCCATGGCAGGGGGGTTGGAACTGGATGATCCTTGTGGTCCCTTCCAACCCTGACTGATTCTCTGATTGTGAGTGCTGCAGTTGGATGCAGTACAAATGAGCAGTGTGAGTGGAGGCACTGCTGAGCACTGCATCCATCTCCTCTCTTCCTTCCATGCCCCTCTGAACCAGTGGTGAATGAAAACGTCAGCCTGGTGATCTCCCGTCAGCTGCTGACAGACTTCTGTACCCACCTGCCAAGCCTTCCTGACAGCACTGCTAAGGAAATCTACCACTTCACCTTGGAAAAGATACAGCCCAGAGTGATTTCATTTGAAGAGCAGGTGAGAGATCAGTGGGCTGGTGGGGGGGTTGGGTTGGTTATCTTTTTCTTCTCTGCTGGCTGCTTGAAGTCTGCCAAAGCTGCTCAAAACTGCTACTTCCTGCTTGAGAGTCCAGGTTTGTGCTCCTGGATGGGCAAAACTTGAGCTAACTGCAGGGAGGGTTTAAAACTCTGCAAGGAGTGCAAGCTTTGGCTCCTTGTCAAGGTGCTGGGGATGTAATTCTCCTCCTACCAGACACGGGCTTCTTACAATGAAGAAAAATCACACTGGAGCTGCTGGAGCTGCTGTTGAGCAGCAGAGTGGTGCTCATGGTATTGCATTTTGCCCAACCCATGGAACAGGCAGGTGATGCAAAGGGACAAGCACCTTGACAAGTAGCTTTTGTTTCAAAACAGGGGCTGTGTGTGCTGGCTGCTGTGAAGTGCAAGCAGGAGGGGAGGTATTTCAGGCCCTGAAGGCTGCAGCAGGTTCTGTGCTGTGGTGCCCTCAGTGGAGTTCTCCAGTTGTGCTATGCATGCTGCAGGGGACAGCAAGCAGTCTCTGCTTTCTGCCAGGGGGCAGTGCTGGCAAGCCTTAGCTGCTAGTTCCCTGCCCCTCACTGCTCAGCTGTGACCTCAGTCCTTTTCTGAGTGTTGTCAGGGAGGGAGCTGTACGTGGCCAAAGCTTTTTCTCTTCATCTTGGTTAAGAAACTCCCAATGGGAAAAGAATCCAGCACTGGTTAGGCTACACCTGGAGTCCTGTGTCCAGTTCTGGGCTCCTGAGGTTAGGAAAGAGGTTGAGCTGCTGGAAGGTGTCCAGAGAAGGGCAACAAGGCTGGGGAGGGGTCTGGGGCACATGGCTGGGGAGGGGTCTGGGGCACAAGGCTGGGGAGGGGTCTGGGGCACAGCCCTGTGAGGAGAGGCTGAGGGAGCTGGGGTTGCTTAGCCTGGAGAAGAGGAGGCTCAGGGGAGACCTTCTTGCTCTCTCCAACTCCCTGCAGGGAGGTTGTAGCCAGCTGGGGGTTGGTCTCTTCTCCCAGGCCCCCAGCAGCAGAACAAGAGGACACAGTCTCAAGCTGTGCCAGGACAGGTTTAGGCTGGAGGGGAGGAGAAAGTTCTTCCCAGCAAGAGGAATTGGCCACTGGGATGTGCTGCCCAGGGAGGTGGTGGAGTTCCCATCCCTGGAGGTGTTTAGGAAGAGCCTGGCTGAGGCCCTTGGTGCCCTGGTTGAGTTGATGAGATGGTGTTAGGTATTAGGTCATAGGTTGGACTTGATGATCTCTGAGCTCTTTCCCAAGCTGGTTGATTCTATGGTTCCATGGCCACAGGCTCTCCTGAGGGTGCTGCTTTCTCCTCTTGTTCTACACTGACAAGAGCAAGGGGCTTTGATCCTGAAGGTAGGAGGCAACTGCAGTCCACACAACAATTGCCTTCCTGTCTGCACAGGAGGCAATCATCTGCCTCAGACAGTGGGCAAGGGGCCAGGTTCAGCAGTGCCCAACCATTCTGCATGCCTGAGCTTTTGGGTTGCATTTGTACAGTCAGGCTTTGGGGGGATAACACAGGAGCATAGAATGCTAGAGGTTGGAAGGGACCTCCAGAGACCAGCCAGTCCAACCTCCCTGCCAAAAGCAGGGTCACCCAGGGGTAGTCTGCAGAGGAATGCATCCAGGGGGGTTTTGAATGTGTCCAGAGGAGGAGACTCCACAACCTCTGATTGTATTATTTTGCTGTTGTTCAGGTGGCTTCAATAAGGCAACATCTTGCATCCATCTATGAGAAAGAAGAAGACTGGAGAAATGCAGCACAGGTGTTGGTGGGCATCCCTCTGGAGACAGGGCAAAAGTAGGTACTGTGCTGCTGGGCACAGCTCTGCCTGGCTGTGTCCCTGGGCACTGCATGTGCAAAGCAGCAAGGGAAGGATCTGGGGGTTGTGTGGTGTCCCAGGGTTGCAGGAGCTGATCCCAGAACTACTGCCAGATGAGAAAGGCACAGCGTGATGACTGTGCATGGCAGTAAGTAGGGGTAGTTGGGAATTAACAAATCCACTTGAGGTGTTGGTGGGAGGGTTGATTGGTTTGGTTTGTTTAGATCAAGAACTCTTGCTGGTACTTCTCCCTGGCTGACCTTTCTCTGGATGCCTGTGGAAGGATTTAGAATAGAATAAACCAGGTTGGAAGAGACCTTGTTATAGGTTTGGCCTCTTCAGCACCCATTTGTTCCACTGCAAGTTGGCTTCTTAAATGGCTCACAGGCAAACTTCAGTCCACTAAAATGAGATAGAACAGAATAGAGTTAACCAGGTTGGAAAAGACCTTGGAGATCATCCAGTCCAACCTATCACCCAACACCATCTCATCAACTAAACCATGGCACCAAGCACCCCATCCAGTCTCCTCTTAAATACCTCCAGAGATGGAGACTCCACCACCTCCCTGGGCAGCTCATCCCAGTGGCCAATTCCTCTTGCTGGGAAGAACTTTCTCCTCCCCTTCCAGCCTAAACCTCCCCTGGCACAGCTTGAGACTGTGTCCTCTTGTTCTGCTGCTGGGGGCCTGGGAGAAGAGACCAACCCCCAGCTGGCTCCAACCTCCCTGCAGGGAGTTGGAGAGAGCAAGAAGGTCTCCCCTGAGCCTCCTCTTCTCCAGGCTAAGCAACCCCAGCTCCCTCAGCCTCTCCTCACAGGGCTGTGCCCCAGACCCCTCCCCAGCTTTGTTGCCCTTCTCTGGACACCTTCAAGAGAGTCTCAATGTCCTTCTTAACCTCAGGAGCCCAGAGCTGGACACAGGACTCAAGCTGTGGCCTAAGCAGTGCTGAGCACAGGGCACAAGGACTTCCCTGCTCCTGCTGGCCACACTCTTCCTGATGCAGGCCAGGATGCCCTTGGCCTTCTTGGCCCCCTGGGCACACTGCAGGCTCATGTTCAGCTGCTGTCCACCACTACCCCCGGGTCCCTCTCTTCCTGGCTGCTCTCAGCCACTCTGTCCCCAGCCTGTGGCACTGCCTGGGGTTGCTGTGGCCAATGTGCAGCCCCTGGGACTTGGATGTGTTCAGTCTCCTGCCCTTGGCCTCTGCCCATCTGTCCAGGCTGGCAAGGTCCCTCTGCAGAGATCTACCCTCTAACAGAGCAGCACATGATGGTTAGAACATACCTTGGTGTGTTACTGGACAGTGTTACTCCTCCTGCTGTTTGTGGGAGCCAGTTCTATGTTGGCATTCATCTCCCAACTTCCTTACCCTGAGCAGAGAGCACTCGTGTTGGTGTTGGTAGAGCAAGCCTTGTCAGGTGCTTAGTAGCCCTGCTAGCTGTTTAGAACAGCTCAGGGCAAGGGCAGCTGTGGAGCAGCTCTCAGCACTTGCTCTTCTCTTTCTCTGCAGACAATACAACGTAGATTACAAGCTGGAGACCTACCTGAAGATTGCCAGGCTGTATCTGGAGGATGATGACCCAGTTCAGGCAGAAGCTTACATTAACAGAGCTTCCCTGCTGCAGAATGAATCAACTAATGAACAGCTGCAGATCCATTACAAGGTTGTCCAACTTGCTTTCCTGCTTTCTCTTTCTGCAGGGGAGGGGATTCCACATAGGGAGGCTTGGTTTTGGGCAAGGCCACTGAAACTTTCATCATGAGAAAAGAGACAAAGGGGAAAACTTCTTGGTGGTTGTGGGGGCTTGAGAGTCACATCTTGGCAATGACTAAGCTGTGATTGTTTAATTAAACCATCAGACAATCATGGAATTGTTTCAGTTGGAAGGGAAGTGTAAGAGCATTGAGTGCAAACACCCACCATGGCCACTAAACCATGCCCCCAAGTGCCATGGCCACACACTGTTTGAACACCTCCAGGGATGGGGACTCTACCACCTCCCTGGGCAGCCTCTGCCAATCCCTGTCCAGTCTTGCAAAGAAATTGTTCCTCATCTCCAGCCTAGCCCTCCCCTGGCACAATTTCAGGACATTTCCTCTCTTTCACCTGACAGCAGGGAGAAGAGCCCAACCCCCACCTCACTGCAACCTCCTTCCAGGGAGCTGTAGAGAGCAAGGGGCTCTCCCCTCAGCCTCCTCTTCACACTGAACACCCCCAGTTTGCTCAGCAGCTCCCTGTAAGAAGTCTTCTAGACTCAATCATCAAAGTATCTCCTTTATGATTGGGAGAGAAGTCTAGACAGGTTCAGCCTTGCTGACTGCAAACAAAATGCAGGCTTCAAACCATCTGCAGTGCTGCTGAAAATGCTGCCTGCACTAGGGGCTGTTAATCTGAGAGGGGGAAAAGTCACCTCTGAGGCCAGTGCTAACAGAAGCTGACTCCCAGGGTGGTAACTCAGCAGCAGCTTTTGCTTTGCAGGTTTGCTATGCTCGAGTCCTGGATTACAGGAGGAAGTTCATTGAGGCTGCCCAGAGGTACAATGAGCTCTCCTACAAGAGCATAGTCCACGAGACAGAGAGGCTGGAGGCACTCAAGCATGCTCTGCACTGCACCATTCTGGCATCAGCAGGTAAAACACACAGAGTCAGAGAACTCTCAGGCTTGGAAGGGAGCTCAAGGCTCAGCCAGTCCCAACCCCCCCTGCCACAGGCAGGGACACCTCACACCACAGGAGGTTACTCACAGCCACCTCCAGCCTGGCTGCAAACACCTCCAGCCAGGAGGCTTCCACCACCTCCCTGGGCAGCCTGGGCCAGGCTCTCACCACCCTCCTGGCCAACAACTTCTTCCTCACAGCCAATCTCCATCTCCCCATTTCTAGTTCTGCTCCATACCACACCCAGTCCTATTCCTCCCTCACCCCCTCCAAAGTCCCTCCCCAGCTTTCCTGTAGCTCCCTTCAGATACTGGAAGGTTGCTCTAAGGTCTCGCTAGAGCCTTCTTTTCTCCAAGCCTGCCTCTCCCAGCCTGTTCCCCTAGGGGAGGTTCTCCAGCCCTCTGACCCATCTTCATGGTCTCCTCTGGACCAGCTCTAACAGTTCCATGTTCTTGTGTGGGGAGGCCCAGCAATGGAGGCAGTGCTGCAGGTGGGGATCTCACGAGAGGGGCAGAATCTCCTCCCTGGGCTGCTGGCCACACTTCTTTTGCTGCAGGCAAGGATGCCATTGGCCTTCATCCACTCTCCTGTTTTTAACTGAACCGAGTGGTTTCCATGGTTGGTTAGCTGCACATATTGAACAAAGAATAGAATAGAATTAATCAGGGTGGAAGAGAACTTTGAGATCATCAAGGTCAACTGATCACCCAACACCATCTGATCAACTCAACCATGGCACCAAACACCCCATCCAGGCTCTTCCTAAACACCTCCAGGGATGGGGACTCCACCACCTCCCTGGGCAGCACATCCCAATGGCCAATCTCTCTCTCTGTGAAGGCATCTTTCCTAAACTGAAGAGCCCAGAACTGGACACAGGACTCCAGGTGTGGCCTAACCAGTGCAGTGTACAGGGGCAGAATGACCTCCCTGCTCCTGCTGGCCACACTCTTCCTGATGCAGGCCAGGATGCCCTTGGCCCTCTTGGCTGCCTGGGCACACTGCAGGCTCATGTTCAGTCTGCCATCGACCAGCACCCCCAGGTCTCTCTCTGCCTGGCTGCTCTCCAGCCACTCTGCCCCCAGCCTGTGGCACTGCCTGGGGTTGCTGTGGCCAATGTGCAGCCCCTGGCACTTGGATGTGTTCAATCTCCTGCCCTTGGCCTCTGCCCATCTGTGGTTCAGCTCTGCATACTCAGAGCTTTGATGACTGTTGCTGGGGGTTCTCCTTGCCTCTCCTAGGCCAGCAGCGCTCTCGTATGCTTGCTACACTCTTCAAGGATGAGAGGTGCCAGCAGCTTGCAGCCTATGGTATCTTGGAGAAGATGTATCTGGACAGGATTATCCGTGGGAATCAACTGCAGGAGTTTGCAGCTATGCTGATGCCTCACCAGAAAGCAACCACAGCTGATGGTAGGTGTTTGGCTACAGCCTCCTGGTACTAGGTGTTCATCCACAGGAGTTAGACTTGAACGTGTCCAGGGAAGGGCAGCAAGGCTGGGGAGAGGTTTGGACCACAGCCCTCCAGACCCCTCCCCAGCCTTGTTGCCCTTCTCTGGACACCTTCCAGCAGCTCAACCTCTTTCCTAACCTGAGGAGCCCAGAACTGGACACAGGACTCAAGCTGTGGCCTAACCAGTGCTGAGCACAGGGGCAGAATGACCTCCCTGCTCCTGCTGGCCACACTCTTCCTGACCCAGGCCAGGATGCCCTTGGCCTTCTTGGCCCCCTGGGCACACTGCTGGCTCCTGTTCAGTTGCTGTCCCCCAGCACCCCCAGGTCCCTCTCTGCCTGGCTGCTCTCAGCCACCCTGTCCCCAGCCTGTGGCACTGCCTGGGGTTGCTGTGGCCAATGTGCAGCCCCTGGCACTTGGATGTGTTCAATCTCCTGCCCTTGGCCTCTGCCCATCTGCCCAGCCTGGCAAGGTCCCTCTGCAGAGCTCTGCTCCCCTCTCACAGCTCAGCTCCTGCCCCCAGCTTGCTGTCAGCTGCACATTCACTGCTGATGGACTCCATCCCCTCCTCCAGGTGATCAGTGAGGCTATTAGTACACGAGGCTAGGCATGCTTCCTTAAAGGTAAAGGAATCTACCAGCCCCAGTCCTGGACTGTTCCTGGCAGTGAACACTTCCAGGATGCTCAGTGATCAGAGGGCCCCCTGTGCAGTTTTGCTTTGCAGCTTTGGGGCTGGTTTCTGCTGTTGAAAAAGTGATGAAAAGGTGAAAGGAAATGTTCTGGTTTGGTTTGTTTGTTGCTGTTTTACCTTTAGTCTGCTTGGAAGTAGGAGATGTTAGACTTGAACGTGTCCAGAGAAGGGCAGCAAGGCTGGAGAGTGGTTTGGACCACAGCCCTCCAGACCCCTCCCCAGCTTTGTTGCCCTTCTCTGGACACCTTCAAGTCTCTCAATGTCCTTCCTAAACTCAGGAGCCCAGAACTGGACACAGGACTCAAGTCTGTGGCCTCAGCAGTGCTGAGCACAGGGCACAATGACTTCCCTGCTCCTGCTGGCCACACTCTGCCTGACCCAGGCCAGGATGCCCTTGGCCTTCTTGGCCCCTGGGTGTTGTAGCAAATCCAAGGTGGTTGTTGTAGGACTAAAAGGAAAGCTTTAGTCTGCCTGTCCCCACATCAGCTACAGTGCCTCCCTTTATTCACTTTGTTCTGTGTAGCATAACCCTGATCCAAAAGCAGATGCATCAGGACCTCCTGCCCAGCTAACCCTGGGGAAGAGCAGCTTTTGCCATCTGTTTCCACCTTGGGGTGATGGATTGTTTTGTCATCTAACCCTTCAGGTTCCAGTATCCTGGACAGGGCTGTGATTGAGCACAACTTACTGTCAGCGAGCAAGCTTTACAACAACATCACTTTTGAAGAGCTTGGAGCACTGCTGGAGATCCCTGCAGCCAAGGTATCAATCTTTGCCTTCCTTTGTTCAAACAGGGAGCTGAGGGCAGCCTTAGGAATATTCCAGTTTCCCACAGAGCAGTGGGGGTTGGGAAGGACCTGCAAGGATCATCCAGTCCAATCCCCCTGCCAGAAACACAGCCAGGCAGGTTCTGAATGTCTCCAGAAAAGGAGACCTTGTCATGGAATCAATAAGGTTGGGAAAGACCTCAGAGCTCATCAAGTCCAAGCTGACACCCAACACCTCCTGACAACTAAACCATGGCTCCAAGTGCCACAGCCAATCCCCTCCTGAACACCTCCAGGGATGGGGACTCCACCACCTCCCTGGGCAGCACATTCCAATGGCTAACAGCTCTCTCTGTGAAGAACTCTCTCCTCACCTCCAGCCTAAACTATTAATTAGTTAATAATTAAGAAATAACTATTAAGAAACAAATAGTTAATTCTTAAGAAATAATTAGTTAATATGGCAGCTTTCCTTATTTCTTAGTAATTATGAGGGAGATTCAATATCCAGCACAGTGTGGGAGAGGGAAAGGTACAAGGTGTGGAGTGGAATTAGATGCCCTTGATGGTATGGCTGAGCATTTAGGTGGGGTGTTGAAATTCCCTTCCCAACATGAACTTTGCCAGACCCAGCCCAGCTGGAAGCAGTTGGAAGATCCTCAGTTTAAGAAGGACATTGAGACACTTGAATGTGTCCAGAGAAGAGCAACAAGGCTGGGGAGAGGCCTTGAGCACAGCCCTGTGAGGAGAGGCTGAGGGAGCTGGGGTTGCTTAGCCTGGAGAAGAGGAGGCTCAGGGGAGACCTTCTTGCTCTCTCCAACTCCCTGCAGGGAGGTTGTAGCCAGGTGGGGGTTGGTCTCCCATGCCCCCAGCCCCAGAACAAGAGGACACAGTCTCAAGCTGTGCCAGAGGAGGTTCAGGCTGGAGGTGAGAAAGTTCTTCACAGCAAGAGGAATTGGCCACTGGAATGATCTGCCCAGGGAGGTGGTGGAGTCCCCATCCCTGGAGGTGTTCCAGAGGGGATTGGATGTGGCACTTGGAGCCATGGTTTAGTTGTCAGGAGGTGTTAGGTCATAGCTTGGACTTGCTGATCTCTGAAGTCTTTTCCAAGCTGGTGGCTTCTGTGATTGTATGAAATGAGAGCTGCGTTTCCAGGCAGAGCCACACTCTCCAATGGGATGCAAGGAATGTGGACAGAATACACAGCACTTACAATATTGACAGGTAATTACAATTAACAAACAGCACAAGAACCCCCCTGGTCCAGAGACCAAAGGAAGCTACTGGCTTCTCCTTCCCTGCCTGCCCCCTGGACAAAAGAAGGGAGGAAGGAGCAGAGGAGTTAACACCAAAACAGCGCAGCCCAGGTCAAGCAGAAGCGAGTTAGGATCCCTCCAGAGCAAAGCAGCAGGAAGAGAAGAAAAATTGGTTTGCCACAAACAGTCTTGTGGTAGATAGCACTCCAGTGGGGATGGTTTAGAATGATCTTGATCGTTCCTCTTTCCCCCCAGCAGTGATTTATTGACATTTGGACTGCTTCTGTGCTCAGGATCAGTGGAAAGACTTTAAAGGCCGAGCCTAAAAGTCCCACAGTGTTTCACAACGAGGCTTGGCCCCAGTGTGGGGAGATGCTGAAAACCCCATGGGGACTGGGGAGGCTTAATCATTTTGAACCTCTTGCAGAAGGGGGAGGAACTGTCTGACAGCTTTCTCTGTGTTGTCTCAGGCAGAGAAGATAGCTTCTCAGATGATCACCGAGGGGCGCATGAACGGCTTCATCGACCAGATCGACGGCATCGTGCACTTCGAGAGTGAGTCCAGCCACACAGGCACTGCCCCAGCACCAGGCAGGCAGCTGCAGTGGCCTGCCCAGGCAGGTGCTGGAGGCACCAGCCCTGGAGGTGTTTAGGAAGAGCCTGGATGGGGTGCTTGGTGCCACGGTTGAGTTGATTAGATGGTGCTGGGTGATAGGTTGGACTCGATGATCTCAAAGGTCTCTTCCAACCAGGTTAAGGCTGGGCTGCCCCCCCCGCCCCGGCTGGGCTGCTCTCTGCTATTCTATTCACCAGAACAAGAGGACACAGTCTCAAGCTGTGCCAGGGGAGGTTTAGGCTGGAGGTGAGGAGAAAGTTCTTCCCAGCAAGAGGAATTGGCCACTGGAATGTGCTGTCCAGGGAGGTGGTGGAGTCCCCATCCCTGGAGGTGTTCAAGAGGGGACTGGATGTGGCACTGGGAGCCATGGTTTAGTTAGTCAGGAGGTGATGGGTGATAGGTTGGACTGGATGATCTCTGAGGTCTTTTCCAACCTTATTGATTCTATGATTCTATTCTGGGCCACTCAGAAGTTATGTTTCTGGGTCTCCTCCCTCTGAAGTGAGCTTGCTGTGCCTTGCTTGTTGTTGGGAGGTGGCAGAGGTTTGACTGAACGACTCGTGGAATGGATTGGGTTGGAAGGGATCTTAAAGATTGTCCACTTCCAAGCCCCTGCCACCTCCCACCAGCCCAGGTTGCTCAGACTCATCCAGCCTGGCCTTGAACACCTCCAGGAAGGGGACAGCCACAGCCTCCCTGGGCAGCCTGTGCCAGAGTCTCCCCACCCTCACTCTCAACAATTTCTTCCTACTCTCCACTCTCAATCTCTCCTCTCCCGGCTCCAAGCCATTGTTCCTCAGCCTGGCACTCCCAGCCCTTGTCCAAAGTCCCTCCCCAGCTCTCCTGGAGCCCTTCAGGTACTGGAAGGCAGCTCTGAGGTCTCCCTGGAGCTTTCTCTTCTGCAGGCTGAAAAACCCCAACTCTCCCAACCTGTCCCCACAGGGAAGCTTCTCCTGCCCTGTGAGCATCTTTGTGGCTTCCTCTGAACCCTCTCTGGGTGGCACCAGAGCTGGAGGCAGTGCTGCAGGTGGGGTCTGAGCAGAGCAGAGGGGCAGAATCCCCTCCCTGTGCTGCTGCTCTCCCTGCAGCTCAGCACACAGAATCCCCTCCCTGTGCTGCTGCTCTCCCTGCAGCTCAGCACACAGAATCCCCTCCCTGTGCTGCTGCTCTCCCTGCAGCTCAGCACTCAGAATCCCCTCCCTGTGCTGCTGCTCTCCCTGCAGCTCAGCACACAGAATCCCCTCCCTGTGCTGCTGCTCTCCCTGCAGCTCAGCACACAGAATCCCCTCCCTGTGCTGCTGCTCTCCCTGCAGCTCAGCACACAGAATCCCCTCCCTGTGCTGCTGCTCTCCCTGCAGCTCAGCACTCAGAATCCCCTCCCTGTGCTGCTGCTCTCCCTGCAGCTCAGCACACAGAATCCCCTCCCTGTGCTGCTGCTCTCCCTGCAGCTCAGCACACAGAATCCCCTCCCTGTGCTGCTGCTCTCCCTGCTCTCCCTGCAGCTCAGCACTCAGCTGCCTGGCAGTGACCATTGCTGGCTCCTGGTGAGTTTGTCATCAACTGATACCCCCAAGTCCTTCTCCAGAGTGTTCTCAAGCCACTCTCCCAGCCTGCATCTGTGCCTAAAGACCTACACTTCACCCACCTTCCCTACTGTGCATTCCCCTACCCACAGAGAAGTGTGAATTCCTCCTAGGAGCATAGGTTCTCCAGGAAGTTTCTCTCTTATTTTGTGATGCAGGCTTGTCACAGGAAAAGCATTGTAGCTTTTGAAGTACAGAAAGGAGCCTGTAGTGACAGGGTGAGGGGCAATGGCTCCAAGCTGGAAGAAGCTGGATTTAGACTGCACATGAGGAAGAAATTCTTCCCCATGAGGGTGGTGAGGCACTGGAACAGGTTGTGGAGGCTCCAGGTCAGGAAGTGTTGAATGCCAGGTTGGCCCTTGAGCAAAGTGTTCTGGCAGGAGGTGTTCTTGCCATGCTAGAGGGATTGGAGCTAGATGACCTTTAAGGTCCCTTCCAATCCAAGCCATGCTGTGATGTAGTGGCAAGGAAGTCTTCCTCGGTGAGGCAGTCAAGGGCAGTGGCAGAGGAGAAGATTGCAGTGCACAGGCTCACAGGCTGTCAGGTTTGGCAGGGACCCAAAGAGATCTTCGAGGCCAACCCCCCTGCCAGAGCAGGACTATACAGTCTAGCTCAGGTCACAGAGGAACACATCCAGATGGGCCTTGAAAGTCTCCAGAGGAGGCTCCACAACCTCTCTGGGTAGCCTGTTCCAGTGGTCTGTGACCCTTACAGTAAAGAAGTTCCCTCTTGTGTTGAGGTGGAACCTCCTGTGCTGCAGCTTACATCCATTGCTCCTTGCCCTATCACAGGGAGCAACTGAGCACAGCCTGTTCCCTCCCTCCTGACCCCCAGCCCTGAGGTATTTATAGACATTGATTAAATCCTCTCTAAGCCTTCTCCTTTCCAGACTGAACAGCCCCAGGTCCCTCAGCCTCTCCTCATAAAGCAGTGCTCCAGTCCTCTAATCATCCCCACAGCCCAGTTGAAAAAGCAAGGGAATTGCTGAGACTTGGTTTGGGTTGTGTGTATTGGGGCATGTGTGTTTTCATAGAGTCAATAAGGTTGGGAAAGACCTCAGAGCTCAGCAAGTCCAAGCTGTCACCCAGCACCTCCTGACCACTAAACCATGGCTCCAAGTGCCACAGCCAAGCCTGTTTTGATGGGGACTCCACCACCTCCCTGGGCAGCTCATTCCAGTGGCCAATTCCTCTTGCTGGGAAGAACTTTCTCCTCTCCTCCAGCCTCAACCTCCCCTGGCACAGCTTCAGACTGTGTCCTCTTGTTCTGCTGCTGGGGGCCTGGGAGAAGAGACCAACCCCCAGCTGGCTCCAACCTCCCTGCAGGGAGTTGGAGAGAGCAAGAAGGTCTCCCCTGAGCCTCCTCTTCTCCAGGCTAAGCAACCCCAGCTCCCTCAGCCTCTCCTCACAGAGCTGTGCCCCAGACCCCTCCCCAGCCTCATTGCCCTTCTCTGGACACCTTCAAGTCTCTCAATGTCCTTCCTAAACTCAGGATCCCAGAACTGGACACAGGACTCCAGGTGTGGCCTAAGCAGTGCTGAGCACAGGGCACAAGGACTTCCCTGCTCCTGCTGGCCACACTCTTCCTGATGCAGGCCAGGATGCCCTTGGCCTTCTTGGCCACCTGGGCACACTGCTGGCTCCTGTTCAGCTGCTCTCCACCAGCACCCCCAGGTCCCTCTCTGCCTGGCTGCTCTCAGCCACTCTGACCCCAGTCTGTGGCACTGCCTGGGGTTGCTGTGGCCCTAGTGCAGCCCCTGGCTTGTTGAGTGTGTGTTGGGAGCTTTGTGCTGTGTGTGCTCATTGGGCCCTCTGTGTTCTTGGCTTTTCCTGCAGCTCGTGAAGCTCTGCCCACCTGGGACAAGCAGATTCAGTCGCTGTGCTTCCAGGTCAACAACCTGCTGGAGAAGATAAGTCAGACAGTCCCAGAGTGGACAGCCCAGGCAATGGAGGCCCAGATGGCTCAGTGACTGTCCAGCCATTGTCTGAATGGAGGCAACCACCTGCCTGCTGTGCTGGAAGAGGGGAGCTGAGCAGGACTGTGAAGCAAACAAATCCCCCACTTCCATTTCCCCACCTTCTGCTTTCACCCTGGCTTAGGGCACAGCTGGGGGGATCCCAACTTGGCCATGGCAGTCCTCCCAGCACAGGGTGATGCTGTTGCTGCCTCTGCCTTGTGTTGCTCTGCTGTCCTGAGGGCTGTGCTTTCCACACAGAAGCTGTGAGGTCTGCAGCAAGCTTTGAGTTTGGTTTATTTAATTTCCTTCCCCCCCCCTCTCCCCCAGCTGCACTGCTGTAGCTTTGTTAGCCCATCCCTTCCTGCTGTGCAAATGTCAGTGCCATCCCTCTTTTAGTTGTAATTATTCTAATAAAGGCTGGAATAAGCCCCTGGAGGTCAAGTGTTTAAGGGACCTGGTTGGTTACTTCTTCAGTTACTTCTTAAGCTACTTCTTAGTAGCTTAAAAATGAGTTGGGAGTCTTGGAGTTGTCAGCCTCAGGCCCTGACTATGTCACATCAAACTCAGCCTTTTTTTTCCCCCTTCTCTCTTTCTAAAAGCCAAGTCTGGAATGTTAACTGAAGGAACTGCTGAGCCTTCCCCTGTGTTGATGCAGCAGGGTGCAGTGCTGAGAGGTGAGGGAAAGAGCAGTGTCCCAGGAGAGCTTGTTGCAGTGCTGAGAACCTAGCAGGTGCCAAGTGAGGTAAGCCAGGCATGCTCCTTGGTGCATTTTTAGGTCAGCATGAATTGCTCATGGGCAAAGGTGTGGGGTTCTGGAGGTGTAACAGGAGAGCACCTGTAGGGATTCTGCACCTTCTGAAAGTGGGGAGGCTGGAGGACAGACTTCTAATCAGAGGAGTGACTAGGTGAAGGTGTTCTGAGGTAGGCCTTGGAATGCTGATGCACAGCAGCAGAGTGTCAGAGTGGCCCTTGGGGTGCTCCTCAGTCTGGAGGTGGGCACTCCACACCCCCTCCTTGTGGTCTGCCAGACAGAAGAGTCTGGGGGTGTGATTTGTGTAGGGGAGGGGTTTCACAGGGAGCTCTTCTGCTGCTGGAGAGCCAAGGCAGGGTTCCAGCAAGAGCTGCTCCTGTCCAGTGCTGTTGTCTGAGGTGATCTCATTCAGGTTGAAGTTCCAGCTGTGAAGTGAATGACCTTATTAGCTCCTTGCATAGTTTGAGCCAAGTCAGACTGCTGCTGGCTCCTCACTCTGTGCTCATCCTGTCTTTTGGTCTCAACATCTGGAGAATGCTGAAGACTTCACAAGGCAAAGGGTTTGGCCTCACCCACAACTTGTGGATCCTCTAAATCCAGAACTTGCTTAACATCTTTGTCAGGGACCTTGGACAGTGGGATAGAGGTACCCTCAGCAAGCTTGCAGATGACACTCAACTGTGCTGGGGTTGATGTGCTGGAGGGAAGAGAGGGCATCCAGAGGAGCTTGGGTGGGCTGAGAGAGTTGGAGCTGTTCAGCCTGGGGAAGAGAAGGCTCTAGGGAGACCTTGGAGTAGCCTTCCAGGAGAGCTGGGGAGGGACTTTGGACAAGGGTTGTGAGTGGCAGGGTAAGGGACAATGGCTTTGAGCTGGAAGAAGGGAGATTGAGAGTGGAGATGAGGGAGAAATTGTTGAGAGTGAGGGTGGGGAGACACTGGCCCAGGCTGCCCAGGGAGGTGGTTGGATGCCCATCCCTGGAGGTGTTTCAGAGAGGCAGAGCTGTGGTGCTGAGGGCCATGGCTTAGCCCCAGCCTGGGCAGAGGCAGGGAATGGTTGGACTGGGTGAGCTGAAAGGGCTTTGCCAACCAGAACAGTTCCATGAGTTGATGACCTCTCCTGCAGCCAATCAGTTATTCCTATCTGCTGTCAGGGGGTGATGCAGGCACCTCTTTGCTAATCCAGGTGACTCTGGTGGTTATGAGAGGTGGCAATCCAGGGTGCCAAAGACCCTCATGCTGCAATCTGCCAGCCTGCAGTGAAGGACAGCAGCCACCCAACCTCTCTACTTGTAACAGGGATCTGGAAAACACTGAATCTCTGTAAGTTTGCATTCAGGTTGTCCAGAGGTGGGCAGCTCCCTCCTGCTCCCACAGCTGCTCTGTCACCACTCCCCCACCCAGAGAAACCAAAGGATGCTACCAACTGGGAGCCATTGTCACATGGCCAACCTAAGCCTCCCCTGGGGCAGCTTGAGGCTGTTTCCTCTCATCCTGTTGCTTGTTGCTAGGGAGGAGACCAACCCCCACCTGCTTCCACCCTCCTTTCAGGCAGCTGTAGAGGGCAGTGAGGTCTCCCCTCAGCCTCTTCTCCACACTCAACACCCCCAGCTCCCTCAGCTGCTCCTCCCCAGCTCTGTTCTCCAGACCCTTCCCCAGCTTTGCTGCCCTTCTCTGGCCACACTCCAGCAGCTCAATGCCAATGGTTTGAAGACACTTAGCCAGTACTGCTCTGTAAGAAACAGGTGAGTTTAGCCCCAGTTGTCACTATGCAAGCATCCTGGCATGTTGGTCTTAACAGCCTCAGCAAAGGCAGAGAAAAGTGGTGGCATAAATGCTGCTCCTTGTGCAGGCTGCAGGGTGTTTGGACCTTGGATGTCTAAGGGGAGTTGTAACTTGTTCCAGGTGGTAGTGGCTGAGAATTTTCCCTGCCTGCCAGAGACACAGTGCACACAGTCACTATCAGTCTGGCACCTGCTGGTTTTCTTCTTACTTGCCTTCCAGATGTTTTGGTTGGTGTTGGAAAGCAGGCCACTGACTTCTGGGCACAGCCCTTCTCCTGGGAGCATGCTGGCTGTAGCTGTGCCATCCTGTGGGTATCCCACTCATGCCTCCCAGCTAGAGGCATTTGCTGTTTCACTCTGATGCTTGAGGCAGAAGACAGTGCTACAAAGTCCTCAGAGTGTGTTCCCAGCTGCTTTGTGGAGAATCTCTTCTCTCTGTGGGCCCAGGAGTGACTTCTGGAAAGCAGTAAGCAGGTCTGAGAGGAGGAACCTGAGTGGCTTGCTCTGGCTTCCAAGCCAGGATGACTTTTCATGGTGAGCCCAAGGAAGATGTGGACAGGACAGTGTGCACACACAGCTGCTGGTCCAGGGTATCCTTTCTGCTTCCCCTGGGTATATTCTCAGCTGCTTTGTGGAGTATCTCTTCACTCTGTGGGCCCAGGAGTGACTTCTGGAAAGCAGTAAGCAGGTCTGAGAGGAGGAACCTGAGTGGCTTGCTCTGGCTTCCAAACCAAGATGACTTTTCATGGTGAGCCAAAGGAAGATGTGGACAGGACAGTGCCCACACGATGCTGGTGGTCCAGGGTATCCTTTCTGCTTCCCCTGGGTATGTTCCCAGCTGCTTTGTGGAGTATCTCTTCTCTCTGTGGGCCAGGTCTGAGAGAAGGAACCCAAATGGCTTGCTCTGGCTTCCAAGCCAAGATGACTTTTCATGGTGAGCCCAAGGAAGATGTGGACAGGACAGCACCCACACACTGCTGATGATCCAGGGTATCCTTTCTGCTTCCCCTGGGTATGTTCCCAGGTGCTTTGTGGAGTATCTCTTCTCTCTGTGGGCCCAGGAGTGACTTCTGGAAAGCAGTAAGCAGGTCTGAGAGGAGGAACCTGAGTGGCTTGCTCTGGCTTCCAAGCCAGGATGACTTCATGGTGAGCCATAGCAAGATGTGGACAGGACAGTGCCCACAGGCTGCTGCTTCTGGTCCAGGGTATCCTTTCTGCTTCAAGCTGGGGCTTGCCCTGATGCTGAGACCAAACCCAGCAGCTCCCCACTAGGTGGAGAGCTGCACACACACACACAGAGAAGTGGTGCAGAGGCTTCAGCTCCTGTGGCAGGCTGCCAGCACATTCCCAGCTTTACGTTGTGATTAAACTCTTCGTGCGTGGCAAGCACAGCAAAACAAATTAATCAGCCTCTGGGCCCTTTGGATTGCTGAGCCTTAAAGCTTGCTTCCCACAAGGACAGGGGGTGTGCTGCTGTACTTCAATTAATTGTGCCCCTTGGTACCAGAAAGGTTGCCCAGCTCCAGAGGAGAAAAGAACAGGACTGAACTCGCAGGGAGGGAGCAAACGTGACCATGGGGCTTGCAGCCTGGTTGAAAACAAGACACACACACCCCACAGCACTGCAGCCAGGTCTGGGGCCCCCAGTGTAAGAGGGACATGGAGCTGGTGGAGTGTGGCCAGGGGAGGTCACAAGATGATCAGAGGGCTGGAGAACC
Organism: Melanerpes formicivorus; assembly: GCF_026170545.1. Lineage (NCBI taxonomy): Eukaryota > Metazoa > Chordata > Aves > Piciformes > Picidae > Melanerpes > Melanerpes formicivorus. The sequence goes on along the minus strand of NW_027142481.1, from coordinate 700,369 downwards.
TCCCCTATGGGGACAGGCTGGGGGAGTTGGGGCTGTTCAGCCTGGAGAAGGCTTCAGGGAGACCTCAGAGCAGCCTTCCAGTGCCTGAAGGGGCTCCAGGAGAGCTTCTGACAAGGGCTGGGAGTGCCAGGCTGAGGAACAATGGCTTTGGGTTTGGAGAGGAGAGACTGAGAGTGGAGATGTGGAAGAAATTGAGAGGGAAGGTGGGGAGACACTGGCACAGGTTGCCCAGGGAGGCTGTGGCTGCCTCCTGCCTGGAGGTGCTGAAGGCCAGGTTGGAGCTGCCTTCCTGTAGCTGAAGGGATCCTACAGGAGAGCTGCAGAGGAACTTTTCCTGAGGGTGTCTAGAGACAGGACCAGGGAGAATGGTTTGAAGGTGAGGCAGAGCAGGGTTAGACTGGAGCTGAGGAAGAAGTTCTTCAGCCACTCCACAGCAGGCATTTGTCTGCACCACTGACAGGGTACTCCTGATGGTCTTGACCAGCTTCTGCTGCACACACCATAAGAGAATCACAGCATGTGAGGGGCTGGAAAGCACCTCAAGAGCTCCTCCAGCCCAACCCCCCTGCCAGAGCAGGGTCACCTAGAGCAGGTCACACAGGAACACAGCCAGGCAGGTCTTGAGGATCTCCAGAGAGGGAGACTCCACAGCCCCCCTGGGCAGCCTGCTCCAGTGTTCTTGTGATCTGTTTCCTTCAGGGATGACTGCTCAGAGGGCAGCTGTGTGCTGGGCTGCAGCCAGAGGAGTGTGGGCAGCAGGGCAAGAGAGGAGATTCTGCCCCTGGGAGCTGCTCTGCTGAGACCTCACCTCCAATCCTGCCTCCAGTTCTGGTGTCCCCAGCAGCAGAAGGACACAGAGCTGCTGGAGAGAGGCCAGAGGAGGCCACAAAGATGATCCAAGGGCTGGAGCAGCTCTTGAGGGAGCTGGGGAAGACTCTGGGGGGACCTTAGAGCTGCCTTCCTGTAGCTGAAGGGATCCTCCAGGAAAGCTGCAGAGGAAGTTTTCCTGAGGGTGTCTAGGGCCAGGCCAAGGGGGAATGGTTTGAAGCTGAGGCAGAGCAGGGTTAGAGTGGAGCTGAGGAAGAAGTTCTTCAGCACAAAGGTGGTGAGACTCTGGCACAGGCTGCCCAGGGAAGTTGTGGCTGCCTCCTCCCTGGGGGTGTTGAAGGCCAGGTTGGATGAGTCCTTGGGCAACCAAGTCTAGTTGAGAGGTGTCCCTGCCAATAGCTGGGGGTTGGAGCAGATGATCTGTGAGGTGCCTTCCAAGCTGAGCCTTCCTAGGGTTCCATGATTCAGCAGCTCCTCATTTCATACAGGCAGCCCCTGTTGCTGTCACTCAATACCATGCTGCTGTCATGCCAGCTTCAAAAGGAAAGTGCTGGCTGGAGCAAAGCACCCTGGGGCCTGGAGTTCTGATGGTAACATGAGAGGCTTCCTGTGCCAGCTGCTGCTTTTGGGTCTCAGGTGTGGGGTGCAGGATGGGGAGGGGTAGGGTTAGCTTCCTGGCTTCTGCTTGCTGCTGCTGTCTCTGCAGGTAGGCTGAGGTCAGTGTGCCTTGGCTTACCTCATTTGTTCTCATGAAACCTCCTGATCTCATCTCTTGATCTCAACCCAGAGGGGTTTTTTGTGTTACTTCCCTTCATTTCTATGTAAACCCATTACAGTCCCCTCCAACCCAACCCATTCAGTGACTGTGGATAAGTTGTGTGTAGTGTTAGGCTGGCAGAACCCCCACCATGAGCCTGCAATGGCCTAGAGTCCCAGTGCCACTGGGACTGCTTGTTTGTTGTTTGAGATCTCAACAGTCTCCAGCCAGCTCACAAAGAACCCAGACAGAGCACATCAACTGAGAAGCAAAGTTGAATATTGACCTAGGGCATGGGAGCAGGCTGCAGTGCATGCTGATAAATCCCAGTCACCTGCTTCAGAGGGTTGGTGGGGCACAGAGTGGAAAAGGCAGCAGAAGGCTGCCTGTATGAAATGAGGAGCTGCTGAATCATGGAACCCTAGCATGGCTCAGCTTGGAAGGCACCTCACAGGTCATCTGCTCCAACCCCCAGCTATTGGCAGGGACACCTCTCAACTAGATTTGGTTGCCCAAGGACTCATCCAACCTGGCCTTCAACACCCCCAGGGAGGAGGCAGCCACAACTTCCCTGGGCAGCCTATTCCAGAGTCTCTCCACCCTCCTACTAAAGAACTTCTTCCTCAGCTCCAGTCTAATCCTGGACAGCAACATGGGGTTGAGTATCAGCAGCAGATTCAACACAACCCCTGACAGGGACCTCAAAAACCATCTAGTTTCTACCCCCCCTGCCATGGGCAGGGACACCTCCCACCAGCCTCAGCTTGCTCAAGGACTCATCTACCTTGGCCTTGAACACCCCCAGGGAGGAGGCAGCCACAACTTCCCTGGGCAGCCTGTGCCAGAGTCTCTTCACCCTCCTACTGAAGAACTTCTTCCTCAGCTCCACTCTAACCCTGCTCTGCCTCAGCTTCAAACCATTCCCCCTTGGCCTGGCTCTAGACACCCTCAGGAAAACTTCCTCTGCAGCTTTCCTGGAGGATCCCTTCAGCTACAGGAAGGCAGCTCTAAGGTCCCCCCAGAGTCTTCCTCAGCTCCCTCAGGAGCTGCTCCAGCCCTTGGATCATCTTTGTGGCCTCCTCTGGCCTCTCTCCAGCAGCTCTGTGTCCTTCTGCTGCTGGGGACACCAGAACTGGAGGCAGGATTGGAGGTGAGGTCTCAGCAGAGCAGCTCCCAGGGGCAGAATCTCCTCTCTTGCCCTGCTGCCCACACTCCTCTGGCTGCAGCCCAGCACACAGCTGCCCTCTGAGCAGTCATCCCTGAAGGAAACAGATCACAAGAACACTGGAGCAGGCTGCCCAGGGGGGCTGTGGAGTCTCCCTCTCTGGAGATCCTCAAGACCTGCCTGGCTGTGTTCCTGTGTGACCTGCTCTAGGTGACCCTGCTCTGGCAGGGGGGTTGGGCTGGAGGAGCTCTTGAGGTGCTTTCCAGCCCCTCACATGCTGTGATTCTCTTATGGTGTGTGCAGCAGAAGCTGGTCAAGACCATCAGGAGTACCCTGTCAGTGGTGCAGACAAATGCCTGCTGTGGAGTGGCCTTAGTTTTGGTACTCAAAATACTCTCCTATCAGCACCCCCATAAAGAAGTTACTCTTTAAACCAGTTGAGGTTGTTTTGGGGCATGGCTCCAAGCAGCAAGTCCTGGGAGGTATTGTTTGAGCTGGTGATAAAGGCTGCTCTTCCAGGCTGTGCACAGCACATGTTTTATTAATGTTTTCCATGCTGCTGCCTTTCTCTTCCCTGCAAAGGGCCAGCTCTGCATGGTGACCCCACAGCCAGCTCAGCTCTGCACAGCACCTCCACTCCTTGGATGGTTTTCCTGAGTGGTTTTCCTTAATGAGCAGCTGAGGCCCCATGGTGGAAATTTCCACTGGGAGGAGGAAGGCCCTCAGCAGGACACAGCAAGCTGCTCTTGCACCTTATTCTGCCTGTTAGCCAGTGGCTCCTCTGGGACCTGGGAGCAGAACAAGAGAGGAACTGGTGCCAACCTCACTGCAAGGCACTGTCTTTGGGTTTTGCCTTAGGTGGGTCAGGTGGCAGAATGTGGATTTCCATCTTGAGAGCAGCCTGGAGGAGAAGGCCTTGGGGGTGTCAGGTGGTGATAAACTCCCCAGGAGCCAGCACTGGTCCCTGGCAGCCCAGAGCCAGCTGAGTGCTGAGCTGCAGGGAGAGCAGCAGCACAGGGAGGGGATTCTGTGTGCTGAGCTGCAGGGAGAGCAGCAGCACAGGGAGGGGATTCTGTGTGCTGAGCTGCAGGGAGAGCAGGGAGAGCAGCAGCACAGGGAGGGGATTCTGTGTGCTGAGCTGCAGGGAGAGCAGCAGCACAGGGAGGGGATTCTGTGTGCTGAGCTGCAGGGAGAGCAGCAGCACAGGGAGGGGATTCTGTGTGCTGAGCTGCAGGGAGAGCAGCAGCACAGGGAGGGGATTCTGTGTGCTGAGCTGCAGGGAGAGCAGCAGCACAGGGAGGGGATTCTGTGTGCTGAGCTGCAGGGAGAGCAGCAGCACAGGGAGGGGATTCTGTGTGCTGAGCTGCAGGGAGAGCAGCAGCACAGGGAGGGGATTCTGTGTGCTGAGCTGCAGGGAGAGCAGCAGCACAGGGAAGGGATTCTGGGTGCTGAGCTGCAGGGAGAGCAGCAGCACAGGGAGGGGATTCTGTGTGCTGAGCTGCAGGGAGAGCAGCAGCACAGGGAGGGGATTCTGTGTGCTGAGCTGCAGGGAGAGCAGCAGCACAGGGAGGGGATTCTGCCCCTCTGCTCTGCTCAGAGCCCACCTGCAGCACTGCCTCCAGGGATTTCTTGGGCATGGGAGGGTGAACTATTGAGTTGTGCTGGTCCCTGCTGTCACCTTCTGGGCTTAACATTTCTCAGAGCAAGGTCTGAGTGGCTCTGGAGGCAGAAGTGCATCTTTGCTCTTCCATTAGTCCCTCTTCAGGAACAAAGCAGCAGCAGCACAGTTGTGAGATCTCTTTTGACAAGGCAAGGGACAAAACCAGCCAAAAGTTACAGTCAAGGATGAGGATCCCTGGGGCACTTGAATCTGTTCAGGCTCACTAGGTTTGGAGAGGAATCCTAGCTAGGAGTAGCCTGAATTTGTGATGGGAGGTCAGACAAAGCCCTTATGAGTCCATTTTCTGTGAAGGAAAATGCAAACCCCATCCCCAACCCCCTTAATGCCAGGGGCCCAGAGAGGAGGACATGGATGCTTGTCCTGTGCCTTCACTTTAGGAATGAGCTGCTACTCATCTGAACTGGGGGCTGCAAGTACCAGAGAGGACACCCAAGCATGTTGTCCCAAATCATCTCAGAGGGGCCTGTGAAGCGTTCAGCCTGAAGAAGAGAAGGCTGTGGGTGAGACCTTAGAGCTACATTTCAATAGCTGAAGGGGACCTACAGGAAGGCAGGGGAGGGACTGTTCTCAAGGGCCTGTGGTGACAGGACAGGGGGCAATGGTTTGAAACTGGAGCAGGGCAGATTCAGGTTGGACATCAGGAGGAAGTTCTGCACAGTGGGAGGGGGGAAAGAATAGAACAGAATTAACCAGGTTGAAAGAGACCTTTGGGATCACTGAGGCAAACCTCTTAACCAGCACCATCTGATCAACTCAACCAAGGCACTGAGTGCCTCATCCAGGCTCTTCCTAAACACCTCCAGGGATGGGGACTCCACCACCTCCCTGGGCAGCACATCCTAGTGGCCAATCTCTCTTGCTGGGAAGAACTTTCTCCTCACCTCCAGCCTCAACCTCCCCTGGCACAGCTTGAGACTGTGTCCTCTTGTTCTGGTGCTGGTTGCCTGGGAGAAGAGACCAACCCCCACCTGGCTACCACCACCCTTCAGGGAGTTGTAGACAGCAGTATTGGAACAGGGATGTGGTGGAGGCCTCATCCCTAGAGACATTTGAGATCAGATTTGATATGGCCCCAGGCAGCCTGATCTGGTTGGAGGTGTCCCTGCTGCCTGCAGAAGGGTTGGACAAGATGAGCTTGGAGGATCCCTTCCCTCCTGCTTCAAGCTGTGAGTCTGTGAGTGAAGGGCGCTCCTCGCAGCAGTAGCTGTGGCACTGTAACTAATCCTCTAGCAGCCTGTGGTTGAGAGGCACCAGAGGAGAGTGGCTACGGCAATCCCATGCAGAGCTACAGGCTGGGGTCAGAGTGGCTGAGAGCTCCCAAACAGAGAGGGACCTGGGGGTGCTGATTGACAGCTGCCTAAACATGAGCCAGCAGTGTGCCCAGGGGGCCAAGAGGGCCAATGGCATCCTGGCCTGCATTAGGAGTAGTGTGGCCAGCAGGAGCAGGGAAGTCATTGTGCCCCTGTACTCTGCTTTGGTTAGGCCACAGCTTGAGTCCTGTGTCCAGTTCTGGGCCCCTCAGTTTAAGAAGGACATTGAGAGACTTGAAGGTGTCCAGAGAAGGGCAGTGAGGCTGGGGAGAGGCCTTGAGCACAGCCCTGTGAGGAGAGGCTGAGGGAGCTGGGGTTGCTTAGCCTGGAGAAGAGGAGGCTCAGGGGAGACCTTCTTGCTCTCGCCAAGTCCCTGCAGGGAGGTTGTAGCCAGCTGGGGCTTGGTCTCTTCTCCCAGGCAACAAGCACCAGAACAAGAGCACACAGTCTCAAGCTGTGCCAGGGGAGGTTTAGACTTGAGGTGAGGAGGAAGTTCTTCACTGAGTGAGTCATTCGTTATTGGAACGGGCTGCCCAGGGAGGTGGTGGAGTCATCAGCCCTGGAGGTGTTCAAGAGGAGATTGGATGTGGCACTTGGTGCCATGGTCTAGTCATGGGGTCTGTGTTGATAGGTTGGACTCGATGATCCTCGAGGTCCCTTCCAGCCTAAGTTATACTGTGAGACTGTGATACCTTTTAGTACAGCAATGCAGTTCCCTCTGCTTTCCTTTGGAGGGAGCCAACGTGCCTTGGATGTTAAAGTGCTGACACCAGCCTCAGGCAGCATTCCTGGGGCAGGACAAACGGGTTCAAAGCACTCTCCCTGTTGCCTGTTCCAGCTGCATGATGCCAGGGGTCAGGCATTCCTCTGAGAATTGTATTCCGATCACCCCAGCTGGTTAACCTCTTCTGTAGGGGATTGCTGTGCTCACAGGAACACGCTTCTGGCGATGATGACACAGACAACAGACTGGCTTGGTTTGGAAAAGACCTCAAAGCTCATCCAGTTCCAACCTCCTTCTGTGATTCTATAAAAACAAATAGAAATGGAGAGACTCAGATTGGATGTGAGGAAGAAAATCTTCCCCATGGGGGTGGTGAGAGACTGGCACAGGTTGCCCAGGGAGTCACCATCCCTGGAGGTGTTTAGGAAGAGATTGAAGGGGGTGCTTGGTGCCATGGTTTAGTTGATCAGATGGTGTTGGGTGAGAGGTTGGACTTGATGATCTCAAAGGTCTTTTCCAAGCTGGTTTCTCCTCTCTCTCCCCTCTCCCCTCTCCCCTCCTTCCCTATCTCTATCCCTATCCCATCCTATCCTATCACCCTCATGGGGAAGAATCACTTCCTCACGTCTCACCTCAGTCCAGCTTCTTCCAGTGTGAAACTGTTGCCCCTCGTGTTGTCACTCCATGCCTTCGTAACAAGTCCCCCTGCAACTCTTCTCTAGCCCTCTTCAAATGCTGGAAGGCTGCTAACTAACATGTTCTTTAGAGAAGGATCTGAGCACCCTCATCTAGTGGAGGATGTCCCTGCTGACTGCAGGGGGCTTGGCCTGGATGACCTTTGGAGGTGCCTTCCAGCCCAGACAGTTTGGTGCTTCTCTGTGTCAGGGCACTGGCACAGTCACTTCAGACAGCTGCGTTGGCACGTCACCGCAGGGCCCAGAGCTGCGTGTTTCTGTCTGGGGTCCCCTGGGGCTGTCCTGGCCCTTCCTGTAACTCCTGAGCAATAACAGCTCCCTCCACAATGCTTCCCTTGTGATCTGGCCGTGCCCTCGGAAGGACGGATGGATGGAAAGCTGCCACTTCATCTGCCACAGCCCAGCTGACCTACAGGAATAATGGCACGCCAGACAATGAGTCACTGGGACTTGATCTGCTGACTTGAGAGACTTGAGATGTGGCGGCTCTGAGGCGGGCACGTGGGAACCCTCCGCCCGCTATGGCCCCGGCTGTGCAGGGGCTGCTGAGAGAGGCGGCTCTGAGCCGGGCAGGTGTGAGCCCTGTGCCCGCTATGGCCCCGGCTGTGCAGGGGCTGCTGAGAGAGGCGGCTCTGAGCCGGGCAGGTGTGAGCCCTGTGCCCGCTATGGCCCCGGCTGTGCAGGGGCTGCTGAGAGAGGCGGCTCTAGGGCGGGCAGGTGTGAGCCCTGTGCCCGGCATGGCCCTGGCTGTGCAGGGGCTGCTGAGAGAGGCGGCTCTAGGGCGGGCAGGTGTGAGCCCTGTGCCCGGCATGGCCCCGGCGGCGCAGGGTCTGCTGGGGGAACAGCGGCTCTGAGGTGGGCAGGTGTGAGCCGGCCACGGCTCCTGCCGCGCAGGGGCTGCTGGGGTGTAGGTAGTTAGGGTCCAGCGGCCGGAAGATCTCGCGCTGTACGGGAAGGCGGGGCCCCTCTCCTGATGGCCAATAGCGTTTAGTTTACAGTGGAAGCAGGCGGAAGTGACGTAAACCTCAGCTATATAGTGCTGCGTCGCTCACTAATAAATGCCATTTGCCGCGCACTGCGTTGCAGTGTGCAAGCTGCCGGACCGAGCGGCCTGGGGTTGACCGCCGTGCCGTTCCTGAACCCGGTCGCCGCGCCTACGCCAGGCAACAAGTAGTGCCGGAACCTGGGAACCCGCCTGGAATCGGGTGAACGGCGGCCGGAGCGGCTGGAGCAGCCCGGCAGGGAGGACGCTCCCGGACCAACAAGGAGGATGGAAGCTTTTGTGAAGGTCGTGTCGCAGTTACATAAGCAGTGGGGGATTGATTGTAAGCCCAAAGATTTTACTCTCGTAGTGGCGAGGCTATTACGGATGGCGGTCATTGACCAGCCGGTGGACAGTCTCCACCCAGAGATGTGGTACAAATGCGCTGCAGCCTTAGCCGAGGAGACGATGTCCTCGGGCTGTGGGAAACATCTTAAGTCGTGGGGGAGAGTCTTGCGGGCTCTGCGGAAGGCCATACAAGAGCAGGAGAGCTGGAGGGCGGCAGGGGACTGTCTGTTGGTCACCCCGAGGCGGGGAGTCGGGGCAGCCACGCGGACTTCGCGCCCCCCAGACGATGGCAATTCTGCCGAGCCTGGAGACTTGCGGCAGTGCGATACGCCCCCCGAATCCTCGAACCCCGACCCGCTCGCGGAGGGACAGAATCAAGCCAAATCTTTCTGGGGTGGGTTAGCCGAGGAGGCCTGGGGTGCCGAGGGGAAATCGGAGTCTGAGGGCGCCTTGGCTGGAGCACCGCCATATGCGCCCCAAGCTGGCGCCAAACGAGAAGGGGAAGGGCGGGGCGAGCATGCCCCCGGCGGGAATAGGCAGGAGGCGCTACAGCCAATCAGCGCGCACAACCGGGAAGGGGAGGAGAACGAGAAGGAGCAAGGTGGTGGGGGCGAGCCAAGCGGGGAGGAGCGGCCTGCCCGCGAATGAAGTGGGCGGGGCCAGGGTGTGAGCGAAGGGTGGAAAGCCAATCAGAGCGAGCAGCTGGAAAAGCCCCCTCGCAGGGCAAACCCCCCGCCGAGCAGAAGGCGGAGGGAGTAGGCGGGGCCAGGGCCCAACAGAAAAGTACTGGAGTCCAGCAGCAGCCAGCCAGGCGAGTTCCGACTCTGGGTCAGACACTAGCCGGGCTGAGTGGCTCGCAACTGATTCAAACTCAGAGGAGGAGGTGGGGGTAGACAGAGTCAAAAGCCAAAGTATCCCCATCCGCCATAAAGAGGGACCAGGAAGGGGAAGAGTTCCTCTTACTGATAGGAGGAAAATAAAGATTGCATGTGCCCATTGGGCCCCATCGGCCACGCTGGCGTTCCCAGTCCCGGACGGGGGACAAAGGGTCCACAAGCCAATAAACCCTAAGGATGTGCAAGCAATTGTTAAAGCAATCGCAGACAAAGGGCTTAATTCTGCCGTGGTCTCCACCCTCATCGATGGGGTTTTCGGGGGAGATGACATGCTCCCCTTCGATATAAAGCAAACCTGTAGGTTGATTTTTGGTGGGGCAGGGATGATTGTGTTTGAACAAGAATGGGAGGACAACTGCGCCAGGCAGCTAGCCCAGGTAACCGGGGTGGATCACCCGCTCCATGGCTCCAGCCTGCAGCGGCTCATGGGTACGGACCCGACAGTGATCTCCCCCTGGGCGCAGGCCCAAGGCCTGCGGGCCCATGAAGTCAGGACAACTACTCGTGCAGCCAGAGAGGCCATTTGCACAGCCTCTGGAGTTACCGCCCGGCCACCGCCGTGGTCCGCAGTAAAGCAAAACGAAAGTGAGAGCTTTGCGCAGTTTGTGGATCGCCTGCAGGCAGCGCTCGACTCCTCGACCCTGCCCGCGGAAGCCAAAGGCCCGGTCCTTGCAGAGCGCTTACGTCAGCGGTGCAATTCAAGAACCAAAGACATCCTACGATCGCTGCCAGCGGGGTCAAGCCTCGCAGACATGATTAAGCATGTCGTGAACGAAGAGCGTCTGGCCCTGATTCAGGTGGCTGTTCGCAGGGCAATAGCTGACGTGATGGAGTGTGTTAGATGCGGCCAGGCGGGCCACGTGGTGGCAAACTGCCCTCGGCTGGGGGACTCGCCGACACCGCTCCCCCCACGCCAAAATCGACCCAGAGGACCGTGCTGGGCCTGTGGAAAGAAAGGACATTTCGCTAAGGAGTGCAGATCTAAAACCCAGGGAAACGGTGGGGGGAGAGGGCACCCGGGCCGCGCAGGGCCCTCTCCCACTTGGGATGTGAGGCGGCCCAACTATGCCAACCACAGATGGGGCGAAGCGCTCCCGAACTCGCTGCCCCCTCAAGAAGCGACCAACTTTATGGCCCAACCCATGGTCCAGCCAAATCTGCCTCTATCTCAGGGACAGCAAGGACCACCCCCTGGGGGCGAGACCTCAGGGTGGCCCTGGCAGTAAAGTGTGACAACCCGCCAGTGGTGTGGGGATCTATTCTCTCTATAATGCCCCCAATGACACCACCATTCATGTCCCCTTCTTGATTGACACTGGAGCACATGTTACAGTTATTCCTGAGACACATTGGCCTCCACGCTGGAAATTGGAAGACGCCTTCATGGCGGGTGGGGTTGGGGGATCGACCCGAGCTCGGAAGAGCGCTCAATTGGTAGCAATTACAGCTCACACTGAAAGGGGAGCGGAGGAAACCATCACCCTTTTTCCGTATGTCATGTCAGGAGTCCCAGCCCTGTTGGGAAGGGACACTCTAGCCCTATTAAAAGCCAGGGTGACAAATTTATTCTAAGGGTCGCTGCCGCACACCCACATCCACCAATTAAACTGGCGTGGGGATCGTCCGACCGCCTTCAGAATCAAACTAATGAAAGCTGTGAGTTTCTGTCCACAGGGCCGGATCATTGGACACCCCCCGTGAGCAGTATACCCTGGTGGCAAGAGGAGATGATGAGCTGGCAAGTGTCCTGTGCAAGCCTGGGAGTTCCACACTGGCAGAATCCAGACAAGGGCAAAAGAGGCTCCGCAGAAGGGGGCTGCGGTGCCTTTGTGTGATACCTTCCTTGATGGGGCCGATCGCGATGATCATGGTGGCACTGATCTTTGGAGCTTGTATACTAAATAGGCTCGTGTCATTTGTCAAGAGCCAGCTAGAGAAGGTTTATAGTATCATAGTATCATTCAGGGTTGGAAGGGACCACAAGGATCATCCAGTTCCAACCCCCCTGCCATGGGCAGGGACACCCCACACTAGATGAGGCTGCCCAGAGCCTCATCCAGCCTGGCCTTAAACACCTCCAGGGACAGGGCCCCAACCACCTCCCTGCACAACCCATTCCAGGCTTTCACCAACACCAGCAACTGCTTTAAGAATGTATTTATCCAGTGTCATCCCTAGTTACCTCAAGTTACACCCCGTTGTTACCAGTTACCCCCCCTGACTTCCACCTGTTCACTGTGCCTTAGGCTTTTTATTCAAGTTTATGATGTATACTTTTAAGATGGTTACAAAGAATAGGATTTTTTCAGGATTGTTACATTTTAGCTACTTTGGTTATGCCTGGGGAGGGGGGAAGTGTAGGTAGGTAGGGTCCGGCAGGCGGAAGATCTCGCGCTGTACGGGAAGGTAGGGCTCCCTCCCCTGATAGCCAATAGCGTTCGGTTTACGGTGCAAGAAGGCGGAAGTGACGTAAACCTCAGTTATATAGTGCTGCGTCGCTCACTAATAAACGCCGTTTGCCGTGCACCACGTTGGTGTCTGCGAGCAGGTGGACCGAGCGGCCTGGGGTTGGCCGCCGTGCCGTTGCTGAACCAGGTCGCCGCGTCTACGACAGGCAACACTGGGGGGACCGCGGGTCCTTGGCGGGCAGGTGTGAGACCTCCGCCCCACACGGCCCCGGCCGCGCACGGGCTGCTGGGGGAACGGCGGCTCTGAAGCGGGCAGGTGTGAGCCCGACGGCTGCGCTTGGCACGGTGCCTGCCGCGCAGGGGCTGCTGGAGGAACGGCGGCTCTGAATCGGGCAGGTGTGAGCCCTCCGCCCCACACGGCCCTGGCCGCGCAGGGGCTGCTGGAGGAACGGCGGCTCTGAATCGGGCAGGTGTGAGACCTCCGCCCCACACGGCCCTGGCCGCGCAGGGGCTGCTGGAGGAACGGCGGCTCTGAATCGGGCAGGTGTGAGCCCTCCGCCCGACGGCTGCGCTCGGCACGGCGCCTGCCGCGCAGGGGCTGCTGGAGGAACGGCGGCTCTGAGGCGGGCAGGTGTGAGCTCTCCGCCCGACGGCTGCGCTCGGCACGGCGCCGGCCTCACAGGGGCTGCTGGAGGAACGGCGGCTCTGAAGCGGGCAGGTGTGAGCCTTGTGCCCTGCACGACCCCGGCCGCGCAGGGGCTGCTGGGGGAACTGCGGCTCCGTGGCGGGCAGGTGTGAGCCCTCCGCATGACACGGCCCCGGCCGCGCAGGGGCTGCTGGGGGAACTGCGGCTCCGTGGCGGGCAGGTGTGAGCCCTCCGCCTGACACGGCCCCGGCCGCGCAGGGGCTGCCGGGAGAGCGGCGGCTCCGTGGCGGGCAGGTGTGAGGCGCGCTCCGCCTGCTGCCTTGCGCTCCGCACCGTCCGTCCCCGGCTCCCGCTCCGCTCGGCGCTGCCTCTGCGGCCCCAACGCCGTCCCCCTGCCCACGCCGTTCCGTTTCCGCTGTGGAGGGTCCCCCTCTTGGAGCTCTGTGGCGTTCCCGTGACAAGGCAGCGAGAGGTGAGGTTGCCTCCATTGCTCTCCAACTCGCGCTCTCTCTCTTCTCCCTGCTTCTCCCTCGCCTTCTTCCCATTTCCCCTCTGCTCGGGCCCTGTCGGATACCCCCTGCTCATCAGCTGTTGGGTGTCTGTTTGCCTTTATGAGGACACAGTCTCAAGCTGCACCAGAGGAAGTTTCAGGCTGGAGATGAGGAGGAAATTCTTCCCAGCAACAGAGATTGGCCATTGGACCTCTGAGCACTGAGGTCTTGCAGCCACAGGTTGGAGTGGAGAAATTCTGACAAGATGAAGGCTGTTTCTTAATGAATTGGTGCTAATGAAGTGTCCTGCTGATCTTCTTCAACCCTGTCCTGGGCTGCATCCAGAGGACTGTGTCCACTAGGGCAAGAGAGGGGATTCTGCCGCTGACCTCATCTCCAGTCCTGTCTCCAGTTCGCTGGAGAGAGGCCAGAGGAGGCCACAAAGATGATCCAAGGGCTGGGGAAGACTCTGGCGGGACCTTAGAGCTGCCTTCCTGTAGCTGAAGGGATCCTCCAGGAAAGGTGCAGAGGAACTTTTCCTGAGGGTGTCTAGAGCCAGGCCAAGGGGGAATGGTTTGAAGCTGAGGCAGAGCAGGGTGAGAGTGGAGCTGAGGAAGAAGTTCTTCAGTAGGAGGGTGGAGAGACTCTGGAATAGGCTGCCCAGGGAAGTTGTGGCTGCCTCCTCCCTGGGGGTGTTGAAGGCCAGGTTGGATGAGTCCTTGGGCAACCAAGTCTAGTTGAGAGGTGTCCCTGCCAATAGCTGGGGGTTGGAGCAGATGATCTGTGAGGTGCCTTCCAAGCTGAGCCTTCCTAGGGTTCCATGATTCAGCAGCTCCTCATTTCATACAGGCAGCCTTCTGCTGCCTTTTCCACTCTGTGCCCCACCAGCCCTGCACCTCTGCTCTGAGGATAGGCTGAGGGAGCTGGGGGTGTTCAGCCTGGAGAAGACTCTGGGGGGGACCTTAGAGCTGCCTTCCAATACCTGAAGGAGTCCTACAGGAAGGCTGGAGAGGGACTTCTGAGGGTGCCTGGTGATAGGACAAGGGGGAATGGTTTGAATCTGAGGGAGAGTAGGTTTGGTCTGGAGCTTAGAAAGGAGGAGTTCATACCTAGGGTGGTGAGACTCAGGAACAGGTTGCCCAGAGCAGCTGTGGATGCTTCCTCCCTGGAGGTGTTCTGTGCCAGATTGGATGAGGCCCTGGGCAACCAAGTCTGGTTGAGATGCATCCCTGCCCATGGCAGATCTGTCAGGTCCCTTCCTACCTAAGGCACTCCATCATTCTTTCTACCCAAGCTCTGGTGACTTCCAGATCTTCTCAAGCTGCCTGTCTTGGGTCACAGGCTGGGCTGGATGATCTCAGAGGTCTTTTCCAGCCTCAATAATCCTGTGAGTCTGTGGAGCTGTCTGGGGGCTGTCTCTGCCCATGAGAGCTGCTAGGAGCCTGCCAGCCTGTGCACATGATGGCTCTAAAGATATATTTAAGGGAAATACATCCCACAGCTGCTGGGCAATTTATTTTCACCAGTGGAAAGGCTGTATTTCAAGGCAGTGGTGAGATGTCAGGTGAGTTATGGGGTTGGTCCCTCTTAGTTGTGAAAATGAATGGTCTGTTTTGTAAGCTGAAGCAGAGCAGCCTTTAATTACCTGCTGCTCTGCTTTGATTTACTGGGCAGGTTATCTGGAGGCCCCAGCACTGGCAGATTTCCCCTTGTCAGGCCTGAATGACTGAGAGGGCAAACATTAGACCAAGTATTTCACTTTTAACAAGCTACTACATAGCTCTTTTTTTTTTTCCTCCTAGGGCCTTCTTTCATCTTTTGCTTCCAAGGTTAACTCTTATGTGGATTAGTAGCACAGGATCACAGAATCCATCTGGTTGGAGGAGACCTCCAAGATGTCCAAAGCACAGTCATGGTCTTCCCACATGAGGAGAAGCTGTGAGTGGCCTTTCTATCATAGAATCAATGAGGTTGGGAAAGACCTCAGAGCTCAGCAAGTCTAAGCTGTCACCCAACACCTCCTGACAACTAAACCATGGCTCCAAGTGCCACAGCCAAGCCTGTTTTGATGGGGACTCCACCACCTCCCTGGGCAGCTCATTCCAGTGGCCAATTCCTCGTTCTGTGAGGAACTTTATCCTCCTGGGGGGCATCCAGGAGAGTGTGGCCAGCAGGCTGAGGGAGGTTTGCCTTCCTCTCTACTCTGCCCTAGTGAGGCCACATCTGGAATAATGTGTCCAGTTCTAGGCTCCTCAGCTCAAAAAGGACAGAGAGCTGCTGAAGAGAGTCCAGCAGAGGGCCAGGGAGGTGCTGAGGGGCCTGGAACATCTCTCCTGTGAGGAGAGGCTGAGAGCCCTGGGGCTGGTCAGGCTGGAGGAGAGGAGGCTGAGGGGGGGATCTGATCTGTCAGGAAGGTGGGGCCAGACTCTTCTGAGTGGTCCCCAATGATAGGAGAAGAGGTAATGGGCACAAACTGGAACAGAGGAAGCTCCATCTAAACATGAGGAGGAACTTCATTACTTTGAGGGTGGCAGAGGTCTGGAACAGGCTGTGCAGAGAAGTGGTGGAGACTCCATCTCTGGAGGCTCTCAAGGTCTGCCCAAACATAGACTCATAGCCTCAATAAGGTTGGAAAAGACCTCAGAGATCATTAAGTCCAACCTATCACCCAACCCCTCCTGACAACTAAACCATGGCTCCAAGTGCCACATCCAATCCCCTCTTGAACACCTCCAGGGATGGGGACTCCACCACCTCCCTGGGCAGCACATTCCAGTGGCAAATTCCTCTTGCTGGGAAGAACTTTCTCCTCCCCTCCAGCCTGAGCCTCCCCTGGCACAGCTTGAGACTTTGTCCTCTTGTTCTGGTGCTGGGTGCCTGGGAGAAGAGACCAACCCCCAGCTGGCTCCAACCTCCCTGCAGGGAGTTGGAGAGAGCAAGAAGGTCTCCCCTGAGCCTCCTCTTCTCCAGGCTAAGCAACCCCAGCTCCCTCAGCCTCTCCTCACAGCCTTGTGCCCCAGAACCCTCCCCAGCCTCCTTGCTGGTGGTTTCCTGTGGCATGCTGTAGTGTAGCAAACAGATCCCATGGCATCTGCAGTGCTAATGCAGCTTTGGCTGTAAGGTGTGGAGCAGTAGCTATAGGTTCCTGCCAAGGGTCAGGGCTGGGCCAGCCACTACAGGGATGCCAGAGGCTTCAAACTGGAAGAAGCTGGGTTTAGATAAGACATGAAGAAGGAATTCCTCCCCATGGAAGTGGTGAGGCACTGGCACAGGTTGCCCAGAGAAGCTGTGGAGGCTCCAAGGCTGGAAGTGTGGAAAGCCAGGTTGCTGGGGCCTTGAGCAAGCTGGGCTAGTAGGAGGTGTCCCTGGCCATGGCAGGAGCTTGGGAGTAGATGGTCTTTAAGGACTCCAGAAGAAAATGCTTCTCCATGAGACCAGTCAGATACTGGAATCCTCTCCCAAGTGGAGTCCCCTGCTGTGGACAGTTTTAAGGCTCAGGTTGACAAGGTACTGGGCCAGCTCACTTCAACTCTACTGTGACCTAGAAAGCTTGCATCAGATGCTCCTTGGGGTCCCTTCCAACCTGGCATTCTGTGATTCTCTCCTTCCCAAGCCAAACCATGCTGTGATCCGTGCCCAAAGCTGAGCCTTGGCTGTTAATGGCGGGTAGTGCAGGCTAAAGCAAGGTTATCTTTGTTTTCCCAGTCCCAAGAGCAAGCTGGGAAACTCCCACCAATGCCAGGCTCCTGCTTTTTAATCTAAGGACTGAATAAGTAGATGTGATGCCTGAACAAGTGTGACTGCACCAAAACCTTGTCCCAGAAGGGCAGAGCTGGAGGGCAGGCAGAGGGTTAAGTCTGTGCCAGGTTTCATCCTGTTAGCAAGATTTCATCAGTGCATATCTTTGAGCTTCACTTGGTTCAGGCAGGCTTAGTGCAGCCAATGTAAGGGAAGAGAGGCTCAGCACTTTGATCTGCTGCTGGCATGTGACAGCCATTGCCCTGGGTGCTGATGGGGTGCCCTGGGTGTGTTTAGCACAGAGGGGTTTGAATGCTGGCACCTGTTGCACTCAGGTGACCCTTCTGCATGCTTGCACTCTCACAAGGCAGACAATGGCATCTCCTCCTTCACTGCAACCCATCCTGCATACTGCTAATTGCCTTGCAGGCTGAGCTCCTCAGCTCCACTCCTCCTCTTGGCATTGGGGGGTTTCATTCCTAGCCCCTCAGGGGTGGTCTCTGTGGCTTCAGGCCCTGGGGGTGCCACAGCTGGGCTTGGCCATGGAGCAGCTCTGTGGTGTGGGTGGTAAGTGGGGTCCTCCCTCTCTCCTCTCTCAGATCCTCTCCAGGGAGGAGGAACTTGTCTGCTAGGTCACTGCCACCAATGTGCAGCCCTAGTGCAGGAAAGCAAGGATTAGGAGGTGTCACCAAGGACACAGCAGGCTGTAATTCCATCAGTGCCTCTCCAGTGGCTGGACTGTTCCAAGCCCTCAGCCATGGAAATTGCTCAGTCATTTGTGCAACACTCAGCTCAGACTGCATTTTGTGGTGTGATCATGGGCCAGATGAAAACACTCTGGCTGACTGCTGTGGTGAATGAACTTCAGACTCTCTCAGTGTTGTCAGCAGTTAACTGCTTCACCCCTCTGCAACCCCTTTGCTCTCAGTTCTGCTTTGGAGGCTTCACAGGACTTGGGGGATTGTTCATGAGGGCTGTATCTGCACAGGGGTAAAGGGAATTGGAACTGTTCTGGGCCAGCTCTAGGAGGGAGCTGGGATTTTGTTTACTGCTGCTTTGTCTGTTCGGGGTCCAAGTGCTCTCACTTCAGTGCTTTTCATGTGTGTTCTCCAAGACCAGCCAGCTGAAACAAGTGCTTGACCTCAGTCACAGAATCATAAGAGTCAAAGGCCTCTTCCATACAAAACAATTCTATAAGGTCACTGAGTCCAGCCTTCAACCCAACACCACCATGGCCACTAAACCATGGCCCCAAATGCCATGGCCACCGATTTCTTGAGCACCTCCAGGGATGAAAGCTCCACCACCTCCCTGAGCAGCCTGTTCCAATGCCTGACCACTCTGGCAGGCAAAAACATATCCCTGATCTCCAACCTAAACCTCCCCTGGCACAAGTTCAGGACATTTCCTCTTGTTCTGTCACCTGAGAGGAGTGAGAGAAGAGCCCAACCAACCCCCATCTCACTGCAACCTCCTTTCAGGGAGTTGTACAGAGCAATGAGGTCTCCCTTCAGCTTCCTCTGCTTGTTCTCTGCAACTACCTGAAGGGAGGTTGTAGCCAGGTGGGGGTTGGTCTCTTCTCCCAGGCCCCCAGCACCAGAACAAGAGGCCACAGTCTCAAGCTGTGCCAGGGGAGGTTTAGACTGGAGGTGAGGAGAAAGTTCTTCACTGAGAGAGTTGTTAGCCACTGGAATGTGCTGCCCAGGGAGGTGGTGGAGTCCCCATCCCTGGAGGTGTTCAGGAGGGGATTGGATGTGGCACTTGGTGCCATGGTTTAGTCAGGAGGTCTGTGGTGCCAGGTTGGACTCGATGATCTTTGAGGTCTCTTCCAACTGATGCCTGGAGGTGTTCAAAAAAGGTTTGGATGTGGTACTTGGAGCCATGGCTCTTCTCCAGGCTAAGCACCCCCAGCTCCCTCAGCCTCTCCTCACAGGGCTGTGCCCCAGACCCCTCCCCAGCCTTGTGCCCCAGACCCCTCCCCAGCTTTGTTGCCCTTCTCTGGACACCTTCCAGCATCTCAACCTCTTTCCTAACCTGAGGAGCCCAGAGCTGGACACAGGACTCAAGCTGTGGCCTCAGCAGTGCTGAGCACAGGGCACAAGTACTTCCCTGCTCCTGCTGGCCACACTCTTCCTGACCCAGGCCAGGATGCCCTTGGCCTTCTTGGCCCCCTGGGCACACTGCTGCCTCATGTTCAGCCTACTATCTGTGCTGCTTTTAAAGCCAGAGTTTGAAGCTGTTGTAGATGTGAGAGTGCAGAAAAACCTTGCCCCAGTGTGTGTCTGTGTGTGGAGCAGTGCTCTGAGACCCTGAGCTTCGTCTGTCCAAAGCAGATTTGCAAAGCTGAGGCATTTATCTCAGTTTCTGATCAGATCTCAAGGCTGTAAAAGCCAGATCTGTGTGCTCACCTTTGGCTTTGCTCAGAAGTGGTGTTGGTTGTGCTGAATGTAAGCACTGAGCTTGAGAGGGTGGCGAAAGAAACGAGTGCTCAAGCTGCTGCTGGAAGGAGCAGTGCCTAGGGGCGAGGGGACCTGCAGGAAGGCTGGGGTGGGACTGTTTAGCAGGGCTTGTGATGCTGGGATGAGGAGCAAGGGTTTGAAACTGCAGCAGGGCAGCTGTAGGTTGGGCATCAGGAGGAAGCTCTGCACAGTGAGGCTGGGTGATACACTGGAAGAGTTTCCATCCCCAGAGACGTTCAAGGTCAGGCTTGACGTGGTCCTGGGCAGCCTGCTCTAGCTGGAGGTGTCCCTGCTGACTGCAGAGGGGCTGGCTGGGCAAGATGACCTTTGTGGGTCCCTTGCAAGGCAGTGCAATCTGTGACAGGAAGGCTGGGGAAGGTCTGCTCAGGATCTCAGGTAGTGATAGGACTAGGGGGAATGGAATGGAGCTGGAGGTGGGGAGATTCAGGCTGGAGGGGAGGAGGAAGTTCTTCCCCATGAGAGTGGTGAAGCCCTGGGATGGGTTGTCCAGGGAGGTGGTTTGGGCCCTGTCCCTTGGAGGTGTTTAAGGCCAGGCTGGCTGAGGCTCTGGGCAGCCTGCTCTAGTGTGGGGTGTCCCTGCCCATGGCAGGGGGGTTGGAACTGGCTGATCCTTGTGGTCCCTTCCAACCCTGACTGATACTCTGATACTATGACAAGCAGGATTTCTCCTGCAGAAGCTGGTGCCTGAGCTGAGCCACAGTCAGAGCAGCTTGCAAAAGGAGCAGGGGTTCTGTGGGGAGGGCTCCTGCCTTGCTCCCTGCTGGAGAGAGGTGGGTCAGATGGTTTTGCTAATTCCAGGGATTTGCTGAGAGAACAGAGGAGAAAAGGAATATGTTTGTGAAGGGAAATGATCACACAGTACATGTTCCTGCTAGGACAAGTTCCTATTGTGCACAGAAGTCCTTTCTTAAGAGGGCAGGGAAAGCAGGCAGGCAGAAATGTTGACACCTAAGGGTATTTGCCCAAGGTGTTTCTCCTCAGATCTTCTGTCTTATAAAGCTGATTCTGATAAAGGCAAACCTTTGTGGAGCTTTCCAAGGAGGAAATGACCTAGCAGTGAAACCAGCTTCGACTTCTGTTGCTCACTCAGGCCTCTGTTGGAAGGCTTAGCACCTTAGCAAGTTGGCTCTTCAGCTGTTTGGCTCTTCTGCTGCTGCTTGGAGGCACTTGTTGTTTCCTGGAATACCCTGCAAGGGCTTCATTGTTCCTAAGGGATTTGATTCAGTTTGGAGCAGGTCAGCTGAGAGGCATGCTTCTAGCCAGCAGGAGAGTGTGCCTGGTGTGTGTGTTCCCAGGCAACCTCTGGGTGCTTCACAGAATCACACAGTGGTAGGGCTTGGAAGGGACCTCTGAAGGTCATCCAGTCCAACCCCCCTGCCAAGGCAGGGGCACCTGGAGAAGGTCACAGAGGAACACAGCCAGGTGGGCTTTGAATGTCTCCAGAGATGGAGGCTGAGCAGCTTGCCCCAGGGCTCCAGCACCCTTAAATTGAAGAAGTTCCTCCTCATGTTTAGATGGAACTTCTGGTGTCCCAGTTTGTGCCTCTTACCCTTTGTTCTGCCCCTGGGCACCACTGTACAAAGCCTGCTCCCATCCCCCTGACCCCCACCCTTGAAGTATTGATCAGCATTGATCAGATCCCCCTCAGGCTGCTCTGCTCCAGGCTAAACAGCCCCAGGGCTCTCAGCCTCTCCTCCCCAGAGATATTGCAGTGCCCTCAGCAGCTCTGGAGCCCTTTGCTGTGCCCTCTCCATCAAGTCCCTGTCCTTCCTGAACCAGAGAGCCCAGAACTGGACACAGTATTCCAGGTGCAGAGTAGAGGGGGAGGAGAACCTCCCTTGACCTGCTGGCTACACTGCTGTTGCTGCACCCTAGGGTGCTCTTGGCCAGATTTGCAGTTGGCATTGTTGTGTATGGGCTGAGGGCTTGGGAGATGTAAGCTGCCCTGACAGACTCTCAGCAGTTAGGAGAGCTGATGTGGTGTGAAAGATCAAGTCTTTGACAACTTAGCTTTCTCTTTCAGCATGATCAGGAAAGGGAGAGTCTGTGGGAGCCAAGGGATACAGCAAACCATCACTCTGGGGAAGGTTTTTCTCCTCAGCCTCACAACTGCTGTTGTCACAGTCCCTAGACACTTGGCTGGCTGTGGCAATCAGATCTGCACTCGAGGGTTCTGGGTTGTGCAGAGCAAAATGGCTTTCAGTCCTGTTGTCTTCTCACCTGGACAGGCTGGAGAGCTGGCTGGGAAGCAATGGAATGAAATTCACCTCCCCCTGCAGCTGGGGAAGAGCAACCCCATGGGTCTGTACAGGTTGGAGACTGAGCTGTTGGAGAGCAGCTCTGGGGAAAAGGACCTGGGGGTGCTGGGGGACATCAGGATGCCCATGAGCCAGCAGTGTGGCCTTGTGGCCAAGAAGGCCAAGGGCTTCCTGGAGGGCATCCAGGAGAGTGTGGCCAGCAGACTGAGGGAGGTTTGCCTTCCTCTCTACTCTGCCCTAGTGAGGCCACATCTGGAGTAATGTGTCCAGTTCTGGGCTCCTCAGCTCAGGAAGCACAGAGAGCTGCTGGAGAGAGTCCGGCAGAGGGCCAGGGAGGTGCTGAGGGGCCTGGAACATCTCTCCTGTGAGGAGAGGCTGAGAGCCCTGGGGCTGGTCAGGCTGGAGAGTACTGGAACAGGCTGTGCAGAGAAGTGGTGGAGTCTCCATCTCTGGAGGCTTTCAAGGTCTGCCCAAACATAGACTCATAGCCTCAATATGGATGATGGTCTCTTCTCCCAGGCACCCAGTACCAGAACAAGAGGACACAGTCTCAAGCTGCGCCAGGGGAGGTTCAGGTTGGATGTTAGGAAGAAGTTCTACACAGAGAGAGTGATTGCCCATTGGAATGGGCTGCCCAAGGAGGTGGTGGAGTCGCCATCATTGGAGGTGTTCAGAAGGAGACTTGATGGGGTGCTTGGTGCCATGGGTTAGCTGTTTGGGTTGGATTGGTTGATGGGTTGGACACGATGATCTTGAAGGTCTCTTCCAACCTGGTTTGGTTTATTCTAATAAAGGTTTATTCTAATAAGGTTGGAAAAGACCTCCAACCTCTCACCCAACACCTCCTGACAACTAAACCATGGCTCCAAGTGCCAAATCCAATCCTCTCTTGAACACCTCCAGGGATGGGGACTCCACCACCTCCCTGGGCAGCTCATTCCAGTGGCAAATTCCTCTTTCAGGGAAGAACTTTCTCCTCACCTCCAGCCTAAACCTCCCCTGGCACAGCTTGAGACTGTGTCCTCTTGTTCTGGTGCTGGGTGCCTGGGAGAAGAGACCAACCCCCAGCTGGCTACAACCTCCCTGCAGGGAGTTGGAGAGAGCAAGAAGGTCTCCCCTGAGCCTCCTCTTCTCCAGGCTGAACACCCCCAGCTCCCTCAGCCTCTCCTCACAGGGCTGTGCCCCAGACCCCTCCCCAGCTTTGTTGCCCTTCTCTGGACACAGTATCACAGTATCACAGTATCACAGTATCACTTAGGTTGGAAAGGACCTCGAGGATCATCGAGTCCAACCTGACACCGCAGACCCCATGACTAGACCATGGCACCAAGTGCCATGTCCAATCTCCCCTTGAACACCTCCAGGGTCGATGACTCAACCACCTCCCTGGGCAACCCATTCCAATGCCGAATGACTCGCTCGGTGAAGAACTTCCTCCTCACCTCGAGTCTGAACCTCCCCTGGCGCAGCTTGAGACTGTGTCCCCTTGTTCTGGTGCTGGTTGCCTGGGAGAAGAGGCCAACTCCCTCCTGGCTACAACCACCCTTCAGGTAGTTGTAGAGGGCAATAAGGTCACCCCTGAGCCTCGTCTTCTCCAGGCTAAACAATCCCAGCTCCCTCAGCCTCTCCTCATAGGGCTTGTGTTCAAGGCCTCTCACCAGCCTTGTTGCCCTTCTCTGGACACGCTCAAGTGTCTCAATGTCCTTCTTAAACTGAGGAGCCCAGAACTGGACACAGTACTCAAGGTGCGGCCTAACCAGAGCAGAGTACAGGGGCACTATGACCTCCCTGCTCCTGCTGGCCACACTATTCCTAATGCAGGCCAGAATGCTATTGGCCCTCCTGGCCACCTGAGCACACTGCTGGCTCATATTCAGGTGGCTGTCGATCAGCACACCCAGGTCCCTCTCTGTCTGGGAGCTCTCCAGCCACTCCGACCCCAGTCTATACCTCTGCATGGGATTGCCATAGCCAAAGTGCAGCACTCGGCACTTGGACTTGTTGAATGCCATCCCATTGGACTCTGCCCATCTTTCCAGTCGGTCGACACCTTCAAGTCTCTCAATGTCCTTCTTAAACTGAGGGGCCCAGAACTGGACACAGGACTCAAGCTGTGGCCTAACCAGTGCTGAGCACAGGGCACAAGGACTTCCCTGCTCCTGCTGGCCACACTCTTCCTGATGCAGGCCAGGATGCCCTTGGCCTTCTTGGCCACCTGGGCACACTGCTGGCTCCTGTTCAGCTGCTCTCCACCAGCACCCCCAGGTCCCTCTCTGCCATGCTGCTCTCAGCCACTCTGTCCCCAGCCTGCAGCACTGCCTGGGGTTGCTGTGGCCAAAGTGCAGCCCCTGGCAACATGCCCCTGTGTGACCTGCCCTAGGTGACCCTGCTGTGGCAGGGGGGTTGCACTCCATGATCTTCAGAGTCCCTTCTGGCCCCTACCTCTCTGTGATTCTGTGAGAGAAGAGCTTTGCCCTGGCCACCATCCAGCCTTGCCCTTGCAGCAGGCTGCAGTCACTCGTGGAGGCAGTGGCCAAAAATGGCTTTGCTGTGCTGCTCCAAGTGATGAATTTGACATTTCCCACTGTGGCTGTTCCCAGCTGGTGTCTGTGAACTCATCTAAGGGAAGCAGCTCAGAAACTGGAAACCTGCTCAGGGAGCACCTGGCTTTGACTCAAGAACTACTAAAGGGATGGAAGGAATGGTTTGTCCAACCTCCAGAGCGCTGGCACTGTGAGATGCTTCAGTGGCCTCCTGTGCCTTGAATGCAGCCTTTCATGTTACCTCTGGCTGCACTCCCTGCCTGGAGCCTCTGCCTCTTTGTCTTGGGTGGCTTGTTCAGCTCTTGGGAAGGATTTAGATTGCTTTTCCTGTATGAGTTGGCTGGGATCCACTCAGGGCTAACTGTTCCTGCTGGAGGTGACTGGCTTTGGCACGAGCCTGTGATGAGGCCTGGCTCCTCAGGTGCTTCTCACAGTTCATGCCCTACAGATCAGCATTTTCTTGAAGCTCTTTCCTCTGCAAACTTGCTGTGGCCAGGTTATGCCCAGTCTCAGCTTGCTGCTGCACCTTCAGCAGGGTGTGAGGGTGCAGTGAGCCTGTCCCCTCTTGAAGGTGGCAATCGGTGAGCAAGGCTTGTTAGAAAAGGAGTTGTGCCAAGCTCCTCAGGACATGGAGGTTTGGAATCCACAGGAGTGCTTCTTGTCTCTCAGTGCTCTGCTAGTACCAGGCTCCAGCCCCAACCCATTGAGGGCTCCAGCCCCAATCCGTTGCGGGCTCCGACCCCAATCCCATAGCAGGCTCCGAGCCCACCCCGTTGCAGGCTCTGACCCCAATCCCATAGCAGGCTCCGTCCCCACCCCGTTGCAGGCTCCGTCCCCACCCCGTTGCAGGCTCTGTCCCCACCCCATTGCAGGCTCCGACCCCAATCCCATAGCAGGCTCCGAGCCCACCCCGTTGCAGGCTCTGACCCCAATCCCATAGCAGGGTCCGACCCCACCCCGTTGCAGGCTCCGACCCCACCCCGTTGCAGGCTCCGACCCCACCCCCGTTGCAGGCTCCGTCCCCACCCCATACCAGGCTCCGTCCCCACCCCATACCAGGCTCCGACCCCAATCCCATACCAGGCTCCATCCCCACCCCATAGCAGGCTCCGACCCCAATCCCATAGCAGGCTCCGACCCCACCCCCGTTGCAGGCTCCGACCCCACCCCGTAGCAGGCTCCGACCCCACCCCGTAGCAGGCTCCGACCCCACCCCGTAGCAGGCTCCGACCCCACCCTGTCGCAGGCTCCGACCCCAACCCCGTCGCAGGCTCCGACCCCACCCCGTCGCAGGCTCCGACCCCACCCCGTCGCAGGCTCCGACCCCAACCCCGTCGCAGGCTCCGACCCCACCCCGTCGCAGGCTCCATCCCCACCCCGTCGCAGGCTCCATCCCCACCCCGTCGCAGGCTCCGACCCCACCCCGTCGCAGGCTCCATCCCCACCCCGTCGCAGGCTCCGACCCCACCCCGTCGCAGGCTCCGACCCCACCCCGTCGCAGGCTCCGACCCCAACCCCGTCGCAGGCTCCGACCCCAACCCCGTCGCAGGCTCCGACCCCACCCCATAGCAGGCTCCGACCCCACCCCATAGCAGGCTCCGACCCCAACCCCGTCGCAGGCTCCAGCCCCACCCCGTCGCAGGCTCCAGCCCCACCCCGTCGCAGGCTCCAGCCACTGCAGGCTCCAACCATTGCAGGCTCTAAACCAAACCATGTCCATAGTGGAGCAGCCTCCTCACTGCAGCCTGACCACAGAGACTTCTGGGGGAGTGGGTAAGGCAGTATCATAGTATCAGTCAGGGTTGGAAGGGACCACAAGGAGCATCCAGTTCCAATCCCCCTGCCATGGGCAGGGACACCCCACACTAGATCAGCCTGGCCAGAGCCTCATCCAGCCTGGGCTTAAACACCTCCAGGGACAGGGCCCCAACCACCTCCCTGGACAACCCATCCCAGGGCTTCACCACTCTCCTGGGGAAGAACTTCCTCCTCCCCTCCAGCCTCAACCTCCCCACCTCCAGCTTCATTCCATTCCCCCTAGTCCTATCACTGCCTGAGATCCTGAGCAGTCCCTCCCCAGCCTTCCTGTAGCCCCCTTCAGATCCTGGAAGGCCACAATGAGGTCACCTGGGAGCCTTCTCTTCTCCAGACTGAACAGCCCCAACTCCTTCAGTCTGTCCTCACAGGAGAGGTGCTCCAGCCCTCTGCTCATCCTCCTGGCCCTTCTCTGGACACCTTCCAGCACCTCCACATCCCTCTTGTCACAGGGGCTCCAGAACTGGAGGCAGGACTCCAGGTGGGGTCTCCCCAGAGCTGAGCAGAGGGGGAGGATCACCTCCCTTGCCCTGCTGGCCACACTTCTCCTGCTGCAGCCCAGGATCTGGTTGGCTTTCTGGGCTGCAAGTGCACACTGAGAGCTCCTGTTGAGCTTCTCCTCCCCCAGCACCCCAAAGTCTCTCTCCTCAGGGCTGCTTTCCAGGCAGTCCCTGCCCAGCCTGGATTTGTGCCTGGGATTGCTTTGACCCAGCTGCAGGACCCTGCCCTTGCTCTTGTTGAACCTCCTGAGGTTGGCTTGTGCCCACCTCTCCAGCCTGTCCAGGTCCCTCTGGATGGATCCCTTCCCTCCAGCCTGTCTGCTGCACCACACAGCTTGGTGTCATCAGCAACCCTGCTGAGGGTGCACTCAGTGCCACTGTCCATGGC
The DNA here is from genome assembly GCF_026170545.1 of Melanerpes formicivorus. Lineage (NCBI taxonomy): Eukaryota > Metazoa > Chordata > Aves > Piciformes > Picidae > Melanerpes > Melanerpes formicivorus. The sequence goes on along the minus strand of NW_027142481.1, from coordinate 673,716 downwards.
ACCCACAGAGATGTTGAACAAGCCTGGTCCCAGGACTGATCCCTGAGGGACTCTGCTTGTCCCTGGCCTCCACTGGGACATGGAGCCACTGACAGCCACTCTTTGGGTGCAGCCATCAAGCCAGTTCCTTATCCATCTAGTGGTCACCCATCACACCCATGTGTCACCAGCCTGCAGACCAGGATGTGGTGTGGGACAGTGTGGAAGGCTTTGCTCAGGGCCAGGCAAACAACATCAGCTGCTCACCCCTCAGCTATTAATTTTGTCACCTGCTCATAGAAGGCCACCAGGTTGGTCAGGCAGGATTTGCCCTTGGCAAAGCCATGCTGACTGTTCCAGATCACCTCTTCACTATTCTTCTGAGCCAATAGTCTTCTGCTACCTTTAACCCTTTCAGCTGCTTCTTTCCAGTGCCATGTGAGCCTGCTGGCAGATCCTCTCTGTGTTTGCTTTCCCAGAGCACAGGGAAGCTGGCTCCCTGGCAACTGGTAGGGGTCAGTTAAGACTGGAGATTTTTGTTGGGTAGGACAGTTTGTACTGGTTTCAGCTGACACCCTGGTGATGAGCCCAGTGATAGCCAGTTCTGCCCTCTGCTAAACTGGGTGTGCAAGGATTCTTCCCTTCAGGGCAGCAGCTGGCTGCTAAGAAACTGCTTGCAAAGAGCACACTGTTGGAAGTGTTGTGAGTGTTGCTCTTTAACATCTTTATTGATGATCTGGAGGAGGGCATTGAGTCCATCAGCAGTAAGTTTGCTGATGACAGCAAGCTGGGGGCAGGAGTTGATCTGCTGGAGGGTAGAGAGGCTCTGCAGAGGGACCTTGCCAGGCTGGGCAGATGGGCAGAGGCCAAGGGCAGGAGATTGAACACATCCAAGTGCCAGGGGCTGCACATTGGCCACAGCAACCCCAGGCAGTGCCACAGGCTGGGGGCAGAGTGGCTGAGAGCAGCCAGGCAGCGAGGGACCTGGGGGTGCTGGTAGATGGTAGGCTGAACATGAGCCAGCAGTGTGCCCAGGCAGCCAAGAGAGCCAAGGGCATCCTGGCCTGGGTCAGGAAGAGTGTGGCCAGCAGGAGCAGGGAGGTCATTCTGCCCCTGTACACTGCACTGGTTAGGCCACAGCTTGAGTCCTGTGTCCAGCTCTGGGCTCCTGAGTTTAGGAAGGAGGTTGAGCTGCTGGAAGGTGTCCAGAGAAGGGCAAGAAAGTTGGGGAGGGGTCTGAGGCACAGCCCTGTGAGGAGAGGCTGAGGGAGCTGGGGTTGCTTAGCCTGGAGAAGAGGAGGCTCAGGGGAGACCTTATTGCTCTCTCCAAGTACCTAAAGGGAGGTTGTGGACAGGCAGAAGTTGGTCTCTTCTCTCAGGCAGCCAGTACCAGAACAAGAGGACACAGTCTCAGGCTGCACCAGGGGAAGTTCAGGTTGGATGTTAGGAAGAAAGTTCTTCATAGAAAGAGAGATTGGCCACTGGAATGAGCTGCCCAGGGAGGTGGTGGAGTCACCATCCCTGGAGGTGTTCAGGAAGAGACTTGATGTGGTGCTTGGTGCCATGGGTTAGTTGTTTAGATGGGTTGGATTGGTTGATGGGTTGGATGCCATGATCTTGAAGGTCTCTTCCAACCTGGTCGATTCTATTCTATTAGTTTAGTTTCGTTTCCACAGAGCTCATGTGCCTTCCCTGTGCTGGTGTTGGAGTAACACCTAGGCTTTCTCCTGCTACTTCAGGGTGATTTACTGTAGTCTCCCCCTCTGAACAGAGGTCAGGCCAGGTCAAATCCAGAGAGACACTTGCTAGGAGAGAAGAGAACAGAGGAGGCAAGAGGGCACAACGTTCCCTTACATGAGCTATCAGGCCATTGAATGCAACTGGTCAGGGGTGTGTCAGGAGGCTGAGTCATGAATGGTGCAGTCTCACTGGTTCCAGCTTTCTGGAGTGGCTGCATGAGACAGCCACTGTACAGATGACCTCTGTCTGGACACAGAAAATGAGTCACAAGTCAGAAGTTACCTCTGCAAACCCCATGGGAGATGCTTTGTAGGACTGGTGAAGAGGTGGAGGTGGCTGCCAGCTGCTGTTTGCTGCTCACCTCACATCCTCCAGCCTTCACCTGCCCCTTGCAAGAATAGAATAAAATATAATAGAATTAATAAGGTTGGAAAAGACCTTTGAGATCATCCAGTCCAACCTGTCACCCAGCACCATCTGATCAACTCAACCATGGCACCAAGGGCCTCATCCAGGCTCTTCCTAAACACCTCCAGGGATGGGGACTCCACCACCTCCCTGGGCAGCTCATTTCCGTGGCCGATCTCTCTGTCTGGGAAGAGCTTCTTCCTAGCATGCTGAGGGAGCTGGGGGTGTTCAGCCTGGAGAAGAGGAGGCTCAGGGGAGACCTTCTTGCTCTCTCCAACTCCCTGCAGGGAGGTTGTAGCCAGCTGGGGGTTGGTCTCTTCTCCCAGGCTCCCAGCACCACAACAAGAGAACACAGTCTCCAGCTGTGCCAGGGGAGGTTTAGGCTGGAGGTGAGGAGAAAGTTCTTCCCAGAAAGAGTTGTTAGCCACTGGGATGAGCTGCCCAGGGAGGTGGTGGAGTCCCCATCCCTGGAGGTGTTCAAGAGGGGCTTGGATGTGGCACTTGGTGCCATGGTCTAGTCATATGGTCTGTGGTGCCAGGTTGGACTCTCTGATCTTTGAGGTCTCTTCCAACCTTGGTGATTCTGTGATTCTCTGTGAGAGGACTGGGGCTTTTCAGCCTGCAAAGGAGCAGCCTGAGGGGGGTGAAAGGCCAGGTTAGATGCCAGGTTTACCCTGTGCTGTGAGGATTTTTCTTGCACACAGGCACTTTCATGGAGTCAGATGTGGGTGGCCTGCTCTGATAAGATCAAATATCTGAGTAGGAGGCTTGTGGACTGCTGAGTAAACAGCTCAAGTGCCGTGTCTAGAAGTGTCTCAGGAGGCAGGCATGTCACTTTTTCTGCTCAGCTGGTTGCAAACTCTTTGCTAGTTCCTTTTCAGTTGCCTGCTTGCACCTAGCACAGTGCTGCACCTCTGAGGCATTATTGGAGCAAAGCCTCTCTAGTAACACCTAAGCTGCTTCATCTCTCTTGATCATGTTTTCCTTTCACCTTGTGTGCCAAAATCTGTGACCTGTCCTCACCTGAAGGGCCTGCATGGACCAGGTGCCTGGAGAAGAGGAGGCTCAGGGGAGAAATTGCTCCCTGAAGGGAGGTTGTAGCCAGGTGGGGGCTGGTCTCTTCTCCCAGGCAAGCAGCACCAGAACAAGAGGACACAGTCTCAAACTGTGCCAGGGGAAGTTTAGGCTGGAGGGGAGGAGAAAGTTCTTCCCAGAGAGAGTTGTTAGCCATTGGAATGTGCTGCCCAGGGAGGTGGTGGAGTCCCCATCCCTGGAGGTGTTCAAGAGGGGATTGGCTGTGGCACTTGGAGCCATGGTTTAGTTGTCAGGAGGGGTTGGGTGAGAGGTTGGCCTTGCTCATCTCTGAGGTCTTTTCCAGCCTTATTGATTCTATGATCCCCAGGATATCAACACAGTGTTCTGCACAGCAGCAGCCTTAATATTGGGGCTACAAAGATGCTGGGGGGACCAAAACCTCTCTTCTCTTATGAGGAAAGGCTGAGAGAATTTGGGATTATTGGTCTGGAAAAGAACAGCCTAAGGGGGGACCTCATCAATGCTGATCAATGCTTGAAGGGTGGGTGTCAGGAGGATGGGAGCAGGCTTTGGTCAGGGGCTGAACACCCCCCAGCTCCCTCAGCCTCTCCTCTTAGGGCTGTGCTCCAGACCTCTCCCCAGCCTCCAACTTGCCATGCCACCCTTAGTAAGGCTGGTCAGCATTTAGGGGTCAATTTCAAGGTGTTTGGTGTGGCAGTTTCCCTGGCATCCAAACTTCCATGCAGTGGAGCCAGGCTTAACTCTTTTCCTCAGGAAAGGACACCTGCATGGTTGCCTGCAGTTGGTAAACAAACCCTATTCAGTTCCCCTGACACAGAGGTTACACTGCTGGGGCAGAATTCATTCTCCTGCTGGAGTTTAGCCTGTTGAGGTTTCAGTGTGGGTTGCATAACCACACCAGTGTTGTGCTCACACTGGAAAGTGTAGTGTTGTTCAGCCTGGAGAAGAGAAGGCTCCAGGGAGACCTTAGAGCAGCCTTCCAGTACCTGAAGGGGCCTACAAGAAGGCTGCACAGGACGGAGGGAGAGGATGAGGGGCAGTGGTTTGACACTAGAGAAGGACAGATTGAGACTGGATGTGAGGAACAAGTTCTGCACCAGAAGGCTGCTGGAGCTCTGCCAGAGGTTGCCCAGGCAGGGAGTTGAAGCTTCATCCCTGGAGCTGTTCAAGGGGAGGCTGGAGAGGGCTCTGGACAACCTGATCCAGCTTAGGGTGTCCCTGCTGACTGCAGTGGGGTTGGACTGGGTGACCTTTGGAGCTCCCTTCCAACCCAAACCATTCTAAGATTCGGTAGTGTGCCATTTGGGAATCCAGTGGTAGTTCAGATGCAAATTGCTACTTGGCACTTTCAAGAGGATTTACCCCTCTGAGGTGTCCTGGCCAGGCCTTGCCTATGTTTTCTTCAGTTCTGTTTGTACAGGTGAAATGGCTGGATGGAAAGTCTAGAGAAAACCCAAATCAACCACCAAACCAAACCAACAACTTGATAAACTTCCTTGGGAAAGGCAAAGGGACTCAAGGAGAAGAGCAAATGAACATCCTGCCTGGTTGGTGATGAGTCCAAATGGACAGCTTCATAGAATCAATAAGGTTGGAAAAGACCTCAGAGAGCAGCAAGTCCAACCTGGCACCCAACACCTCCTGACCACCAAACCATGGCTCCAAGTGCTACATCCTGAACACCTCCAGGGATGGGGACTCCACCACCTCCCTGGGCAGCACATTCCAGCGGCCAATTCCTCTTGCTGGAAAGAACTTTCTCCTCCCCTCCAGCCTAAACCTTCCCTGGCACAGCTTGAGACTGTGTCCTCTTGTTCTGCTGCTGGGGGCCTGGGAGAAGAGCCCAACCCCCAGCTGGCTACAACCTCCCTGCAGGGAGTTGGAGAGAGCAAGAAGGTCTCCCCTGAGCCTCCTCTTCTCCAGGCTAAGCAACCCCAGCTCCCTCAGCCTCTCCTCACAGGGCTGTGCCCCAGACCCCTCCCCAGCCTTGTGCCCCAGACCCCTCCCCAGCTTTCTTGCCCTTCTCTGGACACCTTCCAGCAGCTCAACCTCTTTCCTAACCTCAGGAGCCCAGAACTGGACACAGGACTCAAGCTGTGGTCTAAGCACTGCAGTGTACAGGGGCAGAATGACCTCCCTGCTCCTGCTGGCCACACTGTTCCTGATGCAGGCCAGGATGCCATTGGCCCTCCTGGCTGCCTGGGCACACTGCAGGCTCATGTTCAGCCTACTAGCAACCAGCACCCCCAGGTCCCTCTCTGCCTGGCTGCTCTCAGCCACTCTGCCCCCAGCCTGTGGCACTGCCTGGGGTTGCTGTGGCCAATGTGCAGCCCCTGGCACTTGGATGTGTTCAATCTCCTGCCCTTGGCCTCTGCCCATCTGCCCAGCCTGTCCAGGTCCCTCTGCAGAGCCTCTCTACCCTCTCACAGCTCAGCTCCTGCCCCCAGCTTGCTGTCAGCTGCACATTCACTGCTGATGGACTCCATCCCCTCCTCCAGCTCATCAATGAAGATATTGATCAGGCTGGGGCACAGCACTGCTCCCTGGGGCACACCCCTGGTGCCTGGCTGCCAGCTGGCTGTGGCACCATTCACCACCACTCTCTGGGCTCAGCCTCCAGCCGGTTCCTAACCCAGTGTTGGGGAGTTGGGTGGGGGTTGGGTATGTCCTTGAGCAACCTGGTCTGGTGCGATGTGTCCCTGGCCATGAGAAGGAGGTTGGAACTAGATTAAGGTCTCTTCTGACCCAGGGCATTCTCTGAATCTCTGTCTGTCAGAAACAATGGAGTTCAGAGCTCTTGATCCCCTTCTGAATTGTTTCAGAGGCTGAGAAGGAGGTAAGGGAAGGATCCAAGCAAAACCTAGTTGAGTGGAATAAGTAGAGCATGAATATTGTTCCAGCTTGGCATCCCCAGAGAACATTCCTAAGCTGCATTCTTCAGCACCTGAGGGAGGATTGGTGAGGAAAGGACCTCTGAGATCAAGTTCAGGAAGAGTTACTTAGAAGTACAACTGCCAACTAGGTGGCTGTTGGCAGCCTGCACTCTGCTGTCTGTTCTTAGACCTGGGGAGGGCTTTGTCTGTGCTTCCAGGCACCAGTGGTGTGCCCCAGGGGTGAGTGCTGGGCCCCAGCCTCTTTAATACCTTCACTGGTGATCTGGATGAGGGGATGGAGTCAGTCAGCAGCGCATTTGCAGATGACACCAAGCTGGGAGCAGATGTTGGTCAGTTAGAGGACAGAAGGGCTCTGCAGAGGGACCTTGCCAGGCTGGGCAGATGGGCAGAGGCCAACAGGATGGCATTCAAAAAGTCCAAGTGCCAGGGGCTGCACTTTGGCCACAGCAACCCCAGGCAGTGCTACAGGCTGGGGTCAGAGGGGCTGAGAGCAGCCAGGCAGAGAGGGACCTGGGGGTGCTGATTGACAGCTGCCTGAACATGAGCCAGCAGTGTGCCCAGGTGGCCAAGAGGGCCAAGGGCATCCTGGCCTGGGTCAGGAAGAGTGTGGCCAGCAGGAGCAGGGAAGTCCTCGTGCCCTGTGCTCAGCACTGCTTAGGCCACAGCTTGAGTCCTGTGTCCAGTTCTGGGCTCCTCAGGTTAGGAAGGACATTGAGAGACTTGAAGGTGTCCAGAGAAGGGCAACAAAGCTGGGGAGGGGTCTGGGGCACAGCCCTGTGAGGAGAGGCTGAGGGAGCTGGGGTTGCTTAGCCTGGAGAAGAGGAGGCTCAGGGGAGACCTTCTTGCTCTCTCCAACTCCCTGCAGGGAGGTTGTAGCCAGGAAGGGGTTGGTCTCTTCTCCCAGGCTCCCAGCAGCAGAACAAGAGGACACAGTCTCAAGCTGTGCCAGGGGAGGTTTAGGCTGGAGGTGAGGAGAAAGTTCTTCCCAGCAAGAGGAATTGGCCACTGGGATGAGCTGCCCAGGGAGGTGGTGGAGTCCCCATCCCTGGAGGTGTTCAAGAGGGGATTGGATGTGGCACTTGGTGCCATGGTCTAGTCATGAGGCCTATGGTGCCAGGTTGGACTCTGATCTCTGAGGTCTCTCCCACCCTTGGTGGCTCTGTGGTGCTGTGACTCTTGCCTGGGGCAGCTGTTTCGTGTCTGCAGGGCAGGTACGTACAAGAGTTTAGCTGAGCAGGGGGTTAAGGAGAGGCTGCTTGAGTCTGTGCCTGAGTTAGGTCAGCTGCCACACCTTTGTGAGTGCAAGAAGCCAGGAAGAGCCTGCTCTGCAGAGCCTTGTTGTGCTGCCTTCCCACCCTGACACACTGGAGCAGCCCTCCCTGAGCTGGAGCTAACTTCCGCGCCTTCCTCTCCCGCCCCGGGCAGCGCGGCTGAGCCCAGAGTGCCCTTTCTTTGGTAGCTCCTGGTCTGAGCTCCAGATACTGCAGGAGGAAAAACCACTGGACAAGCAAGTGATGGATCCTTGTGCAAAATAATGAAGAGCTCTCTTCAGAGATGAATACTAAGTGTGGCCAGCAGGGCAAGGGAGGTGATCCTCCCCCTCTGCTCAGCTCTGGGGAGACCCCACCTGGAGTACTGCCTCCAGTTCTGGAGCTCCTGTGACAAGAGGGATGTGGAGGTGCTGGAAGGTGTCCAGAGCAGGGCCAGGAGGATGAGCAGAGGGCTGGAGCACCTCTCCTGTGAGGACAGACTGAAGGAGTTGGGGCTGTTCAGTCTGCAGAAGAGAAGGCTCCCAGGTGACCTCATTGTGGCCTTCCAGTATCTGAAGGGGGCTCCAGGAAGGCTGGGGAGGGACTGCTCAGGATCTCAGGCAGTGATAGGACTAGGGGGAATGGAATGAAGCTGGAGGTGGGGAGATTGAGGCTGGAGGGGAGGAGGAAGTTCTTCCCCATGAGAGTGGTGAAGCCCTGGGATGGGTTGTGCAGGGAGGTGGTTGGGGCCCTGTCCCTGGAGGTGTTTAAGGCCAGGCTGGCTGAGGCTGTGGCCAGCCTGATGTAGTGTGGGGTGTCCCTGCCCATGGCAGGGGGGTTGGAACTAGATGATCCTTGTGGTCCCTTCCAAATTTGCTGATGATACCAAGCTGGGGGCAGGAGTTGATCTGCTGGAGGGTAGAGAGGCTCTGCAGAGGGACCTTGCCAGGCTGGGCAGATGGGCAGAGGCCAAGGGTAGGAGATTGAACACATCCAAGTGCCAGGGGCTGCACATTGGCCACAGCAACCCCAGGCAGAGCTACAGGCTGGGTTCAGAGTGGCTGAGAGCAGCCAGGCAGAGAGAGACCTTGGGGGGGGGTACTGGTCGATGGCAGGCTGAACATGAGCCTGCAGTGTGCCCAGGCAGCCAAGAAGGCCAAGGGCATCCTGGCCTGCATCAGGAAGAGTGTGGCAGCAGGATCAGGGAGGTCATTCTGCCCCTGTACACTGCACTGCTTAGGCCACACCTTGAGTCCTGTGTCCAGTTCTGGGCTCCTCAGGTTAGGAAGGAGGTTGACTTGCTGGAACGAGTCCAGAGAAGGGCAACAAAGTTGGGGAGGGGCTTGGAACACAGCCCTGTGAGGAGAGGCTGAGGGAGCTGGGGTTGCTTAGCCTGGAGAAGAGGAGGCTCAGGGGTGACCTTATCACTCTCTACAACTCCCTGCAGGGAGGTTGTAGCCAGGAAGGGGTTGGTCTCTTCTCCCAGGCAGCCAGCACTGGAACAAGAGGACACAGTCTCAGGCTGCGCCAGGGGAGGTTCAGGCTGGATGTTAGGAAGAAGTTCTACACAGAGAGTGATTGCCCATTGGAATGTGCTGCCTGGGGAGGTGGTGGAGTCACCATCACTGGAGGTGTTCAGGAGGAGACTTGATGGGGTGCTTGGTGCCATGGGTTAGCTGTTTGGGTGGGTTGGGTTGGTTGATGGGTTGGATGTGATGATCTTGAAGGTCTCTTCCAACCTGGTTTGGTTTATTCTAAATAAAGGTTTATTCTAAATAAAACCCTGACTGATACTCTGATACTATGATATTGTAGCTCCAGTGGTGCTCTGGCGACCGCAGCTGAGTTCCTGCCACCCTGGAGGCTGTGGTAGTTGTCCTGCTGGAGAGCAGCCTCTCTCATGTCTGCTCAAGCACTCCCCTGGAGTCACCACACTGTTTCAGCTATGCTCATTTACAAAGTGCTTGCAGTTCCTGTAGGTGGAGGTGTGGGAGGGCAATCTTCTGTTCAAGAATTAAGCCCAAGCCAGCTGGGGATAGAATAGAGCAGAATTAACCAGGTTGGAAAAGACCTTCGAGATTGAGTCAAACTTCTCACCCAGCACCATCTGATCAACTCAACCATGGCACCAAGGGCCTCATTCAGCCTCGTCTTAAACACTTCCAGGGATGGGGACTCCACCACTTCCCTGGGCAGCACATCCCAATGGCCAATCTCTCTTGCTGGGAAGAACATTCTAACATCCAGACTGAACCTCCCCTGGCACAGCTTGAGACTGTGTCCTCTTGTTCTGGTGCTGGTTGCCTGGGAGAAGAGACCAACCCCCACCTGGCTACAACCACCCCTCAGGTAGTTGTAGAGGGCAATGAGGTCACCCCTGAGCCTCCTCTTCTCCAGGCTAAGCAACCCCAGCTCCCTCAGCCTCTCCTCACAGGGCTGTGCTCAAGGCCTCTCCCCAGCCTTGTTGCCCTTCTCTGGACACCTTCAAGTCTCTCAATGTCCTTCTTAAACTGAGGGGCCCAGAACTGGACACAGGACTCAAGCTGTGGCCTAACCAAAGCAGAGTACAGGGGCACAAGGACTTCCCTGCTCCTGCTGGCCACACTCTTCCTAATGCAGGCCAGGATGCCATTGGCCCTCCTGCCACCTGGGCACACTGCTGGCTCATATTCAGGTGGCTGTCAATCAGCACCCCCAGGTCCCTCTCTGTTTGGGAGCTCTCAGCCACTCTGCCTCCAGCCTGTAGCTCTGCCTGGGGTTGCTTTGGCCAAAGTGCAGCCTCTGACTTGTTCAATGCCATCTTTTTGGCCTCTGCCCATCTGCCCAGCCTGGCAAGGTCCCTCTGCAGAGCTCTTCTGCCCTCTAACTGACCAACATCTGCTCCTAACTTGGTGTCATCTGCAAACTTGCTGCTGACTGACTCCATCCCCTCATCCAGATCATCAGTGAAGATGTTAAAGAGGATGGGGCCCAGCACTGCTCCCTGGGGCACAGCACTGGTGCCTGGCTGCCAGCTGGCTGTGGCACCATTCACCACCACTCTCTGGGCCCGGCCCTCCAGCCAATTCCTCAGCTCAGCTGAGGCACCAAGCATCAGTGGCAGCTCTTCACAATTGAGTTCTGGGGGTGCTCTTTGGTCTGGTGGTGGTGATGGAGGGAGGCTGTCTCCCTGTAGTAGTAGATCATAAAACCCATAGGTGAGAGCTAGGAGGGAAATTCAGCCCCTGCAAAGGCCCTGTGCAAGGCTGAGTGGTGCTAAATAACTTGGTTGAAATATTGGAGCTGCAAACAAAAGGCCTGGAAGCTGCTCTTGCAGATATTTGTCTGTGTGTGCTCTCTGAGAGGAGCAGTCATTTATCACCAGGAGTAGCTGCAAATGCAGCTGGGAGAGCTCTCCAACCACTGACCCCCAGCTGCTGTACCGAAGGGAATGGAGCTGTGGAGTTTAATTTCGTGAGCAGATCAGTGGGCTACCATGTTCATAGCATCAGTGAGGTTGGAAAAGACCTCAGAGATCAAGCCCAACCTCTGACCTAATCCCTAGCACCTCCTGACAGCTAAACCATGGCTGCAAGTGCCACAGCCAAGCCTTTCTTGAACACCTCCAGGGATGGGGACTCCACCACCTCCCTGGGCAGCTCATTCCAGTGGCAAATCTCTGTCTGGGAAGAACTTTCTCCTCACCTCCAGCCTAAACTTCCCCTACAAACATGGTGAGGGTGCCCTCAATTCCCTCCTGCAGGGCACTGGGAGAGCTGTCAAACCCAGCTGGAGCCTTTGGTGCTCTCAATTCCCTCCTGCAGGGCACTGGTAGAGCTGTCAAACCCAGCTGGAGCCTTTGGTGCCCTCAATTCCCTCCTGCAGGGCCCTGGGAGAGCTGTCAAACCCAGCTCTTTGCAGTCTTTGCAGTTTCTGTGCTGAAGGTTCTGTTTGCAGGGGGTCCCAGGCTGCCATGTGGGCAGCCCACAGCTCTGCTTCTGCTCTCCAAGAAGCCAAAGAGCAGCCAACACATAGAGTCTTTAGCACAAGGCCCTGGCCAGGTTTGCAGTGGGGTTTAAAGCTCATTCTCCTGTGTGCCTCTGGCAAAAGCTCTCCTTGCTGCCCAGCTGGCTCTAGCACTGGGGAGGAATGCTGAGCTGCTGCATTGTATGAGAGTATCAGAGTATCAGTCAGGGTTGGAAGGCACCACAAGCAGCATCCAGTTCCAACCCCTCTGCCATGGGCAGGGACACCCCACACTACATCAGGCTGCCCAGAGCCTCAGCCAGCCTGGCCTTAAACACCTCCAGGGACAGGGCCCCAACCACCTCCCTGCACAACCCATTCCAGGGCTTCACCACTCTCATGGGGAAGAACTTCCTCCTCCCCTCCAGCCTCAATCTCCCCACCTACAGCTTCATTCCACTCCCCCTAGTCCTATCACTACCTGAGATCCTGAGCAGTCCCTCCCCAGCCTTCCTGGAGCCCCCTTCAGATACTGGAAGGCCACAATGAGGTCACCTGGGAGCCTTCTCTGCTCCAGACTGAACAGCCCCAACTCCTTCAGTCTGTCCTCACAGGAGAGGTGCTCCAGCCCTCTGCTCATCCTCCTGGCCCTGCTCTGGACACCTTCCAGCACCTCCAGATCCCTCTTGTAATAGGGGCTCCAGAACTGGAGGCAGGACTCCAGGTGGGGTCTCCCCAGAGCTGAGCAGAGGGGGAGAATCACCTCCCTTGCCCTGCTGGCCACACTTCTCCTGCTGCAGCCCAGGCTCTGGTTGGCTTTCTGGGCTGCAAGTGCACACTGAGAGCTCCTGGTGAGCTTCTCCTCCCCCAGCACCCCCAAGGCTCTCTCCTCAGGTCTGCTTTCCAGCCAGTCCCTGCCCAGCCTGGATTTGTGCCTGGGATTGCCTCCACCCAGCTGCAGGACCCTGCACTTGGTCTTGTTGAACCTCCTGAGGTTGGCTTGTGCCCACCTCTCCAGCCTGTCCAGGTCCCTCTGGATGGATCCCTTCCCTCCAGCCTGTCTGCTGCACCACACAGCTTGGTGTCATCAGCAACCCTGCTGAGGGTGCACTCAGTGCCACTGTCCATGGCACCCACAGAGATGTTGAACAAGCCTGGTCCCAGGACTGATCCCTGAGGGACTCTGCTTGTCCCTGGCCTCCACTGGGACATGGAGCCATGGACAGCCACTCTTTGGGTGCAGCCCTCAAGCCAGTTCCTTATCCATCTAGTGGTCACCCATCACACCCATGTGTCACCAGCCTGCAGACCAGGATGTGGTGTGGGACAGTGTGGAAGGCTGTGCTCAGGGCCAGGCAAACAACATCAGCTGCTCACCCCTCAGCTATTGATGTTGTCACCTGCTCAGAGAAGGCCACCAGGTGGCCTTGTGGGAGTGAGGAATGGCTTGCACCAGTTGGCCTTGACAGCCTGACACTGTCTTAAGCTGCTTTCTAATCTAATATTTGCACATCTCCTTTCAACACCTCCAGCCTCGGCTTCTGTTTCGTCCCCGTTAATCCAGGGCTGCTCTTGCCGCAGGCAGCCTCTGGCTAAGGAGGAGGACAATTAGCCCCTGAATGACTTCAGCCTCCTGAGGTGCTAAGTGAGGTGCTTGGATCTTTAATGAGGGGGGATGCTTCATAGTTCAGCGCTGGCTCTCAGAGGGCTCTTTGTGCACTCTTGTTTGGCCAAGAACTGTCTCCTTGTAACCATTTACAAGCAGAGAAGTGCTGCGTGCTGGAGCCCGGCTTTAAGGGTGCTAGACCCGGCTTAGCTTCTTTAAAAGGCTTAGCAGATAAAATGCCAACTAGTTAAAGGGATAAGGTAGCCCTAATAATTAGGAGCTGTAAGAAAGAGCTGAGGGCATTTCTTTCCATCATGACAGCTTGGGGTTTTTGTAGACTTGAACATCTCAGCCTTCCTGGCTCGCTTCAGCCAGCTGGGAAAAGTAATGCTCCTGAACAGCTGGTAGTGAACAAGAGCTGACCACAACCTTACAAGGCCTATTGCTCTAGATGGGTGTGATGGGTGACCATTAGATACAGAACTGGCTTAATGGCTGCACGCAAAGAGTGGCTGTCAGTGGCTCCATGTCCCAGTGGAGGCCAGGGACAAGCAGAGTCCCTCAGGGATCAGTCCTGGGACCAGGCTTGTTCAACATCTTTGTGGGTGCCATGGACAGTGGCATTGAGTGCACCCTCAGCAGGTTTGCTGATGACACCAAGCTGTGTGGTGCAGCAGACAGCTGGAGGGAAGGGATCCATCCAGAGGGACCTGGACAGGCTGGAGAGGTGGGCACAAGCCAACCTCAGGAGGTTCAACAAGAGCAAGGGCAGGGTCCTGCAGCTGGGTGGAGGCAATCCCAGGCACAAATGCAGGCTGGGCAGGGACTGGCTGGAAAGCAGCCCTGAGGAGAGAGCCTTGGGGGTGCTGGGGGAGGAGAAGCTCACCAGGAGCTCTCAGTGTGCACTTGCAGCCCAGAAAGCCAACCAGAGCCTGGGCTGCATCAGGAGAAGTGTGGCCAGCAGGGCAAGGGAGGTGGTTCTCCCCCTCTACTCAGCTCTGGGGAGACCCCACCTGGAGTCCTGCCTCCAGTTCTGGAGCCCCTATTACAAGAGGGATGTGGAGGGGCTGGAAGGTGTCCAGAGAAGGGCCAGGAGGATGAGCAGAGGGCTGGAGCACCTCTCCTGTGAGGACAGACTGAAGGAGTTGGGGCTGTTCAGTCTGGAGAAGAGAAGGCTCCCAGGTGACCTCATTGTGGCCTTCCAGGATCTGAAGGGGGCTCCAGGAAGGCTGGGGAGGGACTGCTCAGGATCTCAGGCAGTGATAGGACTAGGGGGAATGGAATGAAGCTGGAGGTGGGGAGATTGAGGCTGGAGGGGAGGAGGAAGTTCTTCCCCACGAGAGTGGTGAAGCCCTGGAATGGGTTGTGCAGGGAGGTGGTTGGGGCCCTGTCCCTGGAGGTGTTTAAGGCCAGGCTTGCTGAGGCTCTGGGCAGCCTGCTCTAGTGTGGGGTGTCCCTGCCCATGGCAGGGGGTTGGAACTGGCTGATCCTTGTGGTCCCTTCCAACCCTGAATGATACTAGGATACTAGATATTGCCACAGAGGGAAACATGAGAGGGTGATCCTAGACTCACAGAGTGGTTTTGGGTTGGAAGGGACCTTGAAGATCATCTAGTTTCAACTAGGTGGGCAGGGACAAGGGGAGAAAAACAGACATGGATGAGCAGAGGGCTGGAGCTGCTCTGCTCTGAGCATAGCCTGAGAGAGTTGGGGTTGTGCAGGCTGGAGAGGAGAAGGCTCCCAGGAGACCTTCTGGTGGCCTTGCAGGAGCTGCAGGGGTCTGCAAGCAAGCTGGGGAGGGACTTTGGAGGGGGTGAGGGAGGGCTAGGAGTGGGGGGGCTGGAGCAGAAGTAGAAGTGGGGAGCTGGAGATTGGCTGTGAGGAAGAAGTTGTTGGGCAGGAGGGTGGTGAGAGCCTGGCCCAGGCTGCCCAGGGAGGTGGTGGAAGCCTCCTGGCTGGAGGTGTTTGCAGCCAGGCTGGAGGTGGCTGTGAGCAAGCTGCTGTGGTGTGAGGTGTCCCTGCCCATGGCAGGGGGTTGGAACTAAATGATCCTTGAGCTCTCTTCCAACCCTAATAATTCTGTGATTCTATGACACCTCTCACCAGCCCCAGGTTGCTCAAAGCCTCATCCCGCCTGGCCTTGAACACCTCCAGGGAGGGAACATCCACAGCCTTCCTGGGCAACCTGCTCCAGTGTCTCTGCACCCTCGCTGTCAAGAATTTGTTCCCAGTATGGAAGGGGCAGTGGGTATGGATGAACTCACTGGGAGATTGGAACTTTAGAATAGAATAGAAATCAACCAGGTTAGAAAAGACCTCAGAGATCATCCAGTCCAACCTATCACCCAGCACCATCTGATCAACTAAACCATGGCACCAAGGGCCTCATTCAGTCTCTTCCAACCTTACTGATTCTGTGATGCTCTTGTGGTTTACAGTGTCACCAGGGCCACTTTAATGTTTGCCTTTCCCCCCTCACAGCTCTCTGCCATCCTGTTCTCTAGACACCACCACTCTCTCCTGAAATAACATTGTTTACCTTGGAGGAGCAGCAATTCCCAGGAGCTTTGCAGTCCCTGAACACAACTCATGTGCATGAAGTCTCTCCAGTGGCAGGCAACTCGTGCAGGGCTGGTCCCACACTTGTTTGTCAGCTGGGGAGGGGTCTGGGGCACAGCCCTGTGAGGAGAGGCTGAGGGAGCTGGGGTTGCTTAGCCTGCAGAAGAGGAGGCTCAGGTGAGACCTTCTTGCTCTCTCCAACTCCCTGCAGGGAGGTTGTATCCAGCTGGGGGTTGGTCTCTTCTCCCAGACACCCACCAACAGTCTCAAGCTGTGCCAGGGGAAGTTTAGGCTGGAGGGGAGGAGAAAGTTCTTTTCTCTAGGCTGAACACCCTCAGCAGCTTCAGCCTCTCCTCACAGGGCTGTGCCCCAGACCTCTCCCCAGCCTTGTGCCCCAGACCCCTCCCCAGCTTTCTTGCCCTTCTCTGGACACCTTCCAGCAGCTCAACCTCTTTCCTAACCTCAGCAGCCCAGAACTGGACACAGGACTCAAGCTGTGGCCTCAGCAGTGCTGAGCACAGGGCACAAGGACTTCCCTGCTCCTGCTGGCCACACTCTTCCTGACCCAGGCCAGGATGCCCTTGGCTTTCTTGGCCCCCTGGGCACACTGCTGGCTCATCTTCATCCTCATCTTCAGCCTCCTCTCAAGCAGTAATGATGATAAGGGGCACTGCAGAGAGCAGTGATTGTTATCTGCCATGCAGTTGTGTTCCACTCAGCCTGTCCCCACACGTGGCCAACCCACACTTCAACCTTTGAGCAAGTCCCACCACCAAGTAGTCCCAGATCCAAGGCACCATTTCAGTGCCAGCCCCAAGCACATTTCCAACACTTAGTTGGCATTTTTGAACCTGGGAAAAGAAAACAACCCAAACATGTAGCTATTCTTTTCCAGCACCTTAAGCATAACCAGCTGTTTACTTCACCAGGAGGAGGTAACAGGCAGCTGGCAAGCAGCAACAGGTCAGACAGCTATTTCAGCTGCACAAACCATCAGCCTTCCAGCTCTGAGCTGGAGGAACAAAGGCCTTGTTGAGCTGAGAATGCACCTCGGGGACAGCCACAGCCTGAGGCACTGACAAACCTCAGGCTGGAGTTTCCCTTCCTGTCACTAGCACACACAGGGAAGTTTCCCAGCTCCATAAGCTCAGCAGCTTACTTGTGTTTAAGGACCTTGGAGCTCATCTAGTTCCAACCTCACACCAGCCTCATCCAGCCTGGCCTTGAACACCTCCAGCCTGGCCTTGGACACCTCCAGGCAGGAGGCAGCCACAGCCTCCCTGGGCAACCTGTGCCAGAGTCTCCCCAGCCTCTCTCTCAAGGATCTCCTCCTCATCTCCACCCTCAATCTCCCCTCTCCCAGCTCAAAGCCATTGTTCCTCAGCCTGGCATTCCCAGCCCTTATCCAAAGTCCCTCCCCAGCTCTCCTGGAGCCCCTTCAGGGACTGGAAGGCTGCTCTGAGTGTTAATCAATAGTGTGAATAGTCCCAGTCAGAGCCAGTTTTGTAGTGTGGAAGCAGGGTGCACAGGTTCTGGGTAGGTTGTAACATCTAAATGTGAACTGTAGCTTCTGGGAACAAATTACCCAAACCTCCACTGTGACAAAACCTTAGCACATGGCCTGAAACTGCCACAGGGGAGGGTGAGGTAGGAGAGGAGGAAACATTGCTTTGCTGCAAGAGTGGTCAGGGATTGGAACAGGCTGCCTAGGGAGGTGGTGGAGTCCCCATGCCTGGAGGTGTTCCAGAAAGGTGTGGCCATGGTGGTGCTGGGTTGAAGGTTGGACTGGATGATCCTAAAGGTCTCTTCCAACCCAAAGAATTCTCTGACTCTATGAAATGGCCAGGTTTAAAATGCCATGACTACTACTCATAATGTGACTCTGTCCTGAATGATCCCAGTAGAACAGAACAGAACAAAATAGAACAGAACAAAATAGAACAGAATAGAACAGAACAGAATAGAACAGAACAACCAATCCAACCCCACCTAAACAACTAACCCACGGCACCAAGCACCCCATCAAGTCTCCTCCTGAACACCTCCAGGGATGGGGACTCCACCACCTCCCCAGGCAGCACATTCCAATGGGCAATCACTCTCTCTGTGTAGAACTTCTTCCTAACATCCAACCTGAACCTCCCCTGGCGCAGCTTGAGACTGTGTCCTCTTGTTCTGCTGCTGGGGGCCTGGGAGAAGAGACCAACCCCCAGCTGGCTACAACCTCCCTGCAGGGAGTTGTAGAGAGTGATAAGGTCACCCCTGAGTCTCCTCTTCTCCAGGCTAAGCAACCCCAGCTCCCTCAGCCTCTCCTCACAGGGCTGTGCTCCAAACCCCTCTCCAACTTTGTTGCCCCTCTCTGGACACCTTCCAGCAGCTCAACCTCTTTCCTAAACCTGAGGAGCCCAGAACTGGACACAGGACTCAAGCTGTGGCCTAACCAGTGCAGTGTACAGGGGCAGAATGACCTCCCTGCTCCTGCTGGCCACACTGCTCCTGATGCAGGCCAGGATGCCATTGGCCTTCTTGGCCCCCTTGGATGTGTTCAATCTCCTGCCCTTGGCCTCTGCCCATCTGCCCAGCCTGGCAAGGTTCCTCTGCAGAGCCTCTCTACCCTCCAGCAGATCAACTCCTGCCCCCAGCTTGCTGTCAGCTGCAAATTTACTGATGATGGACTCCATCCCCTCCTCCAGATCATCAGTGAAGACGTTAAAGATGCTGGGGCCCAGCACTGCTCCCTGGGGCACAGCACTGGTGCCTGGCTGCCAGCTGGCTGTGGCACCATTCACCACCACTCTCTGGGCTCAGCCCTCCAGCCAGCCTCCTGGCATGACCCCCTCAGCTGCCCAGGGCTGGTACAGGGTAACCACCAGGTCCTGACGTGCTCCAAATGAGACTTAGCCAAAGGTGCTTTATGTGACTGAAGCAATCTGCAGCCCGGAGGCCTAGGAGCAAAATGAAGCCCACTTCTTGCTTGCTTTTTACTGAGGCTCTTCATTACTCCACCCAGCAGGACTAACATTGGGCTACTTTTCCTTCCCTTCTTCCAGGCTATCTGCACATGGAAAAAGTGATGAGGCTTGCCCAGAGTTTTCCTGTGCTGGACCCAGTCCTAGAGTCAGTGAGTTCTGTCTGATTTTGATGCTCTGTTTAAGAACTGGCCAGGTATTGTTTACTTGTGCTCCATACAGTTGCTTGAAGTGATGCTAGATGTGTTTCCTGACCTGTTGAGATGGAGTGGGCAGTCCACATCCCTCTCTTGCTTTGCTTCTCCCTGCCATCAGTGGGTGACTTCAGCCTGCAGAAAAGGCAGGGGAGAGAATCCTGTGCCAGAAGCTTGGAGAGCTGAGCCTTGGGTATCCAGCAGTCCTCTCACCCACACATGGGGTGTGCTGCTTCCTGGTGGAAGCACAGCACGTTGGGCATTGTAGCAACAGAGAGACATTGTCCTGGAGAGCTTAATTGGAAACAGATGTGTGAGGAGTGGGGGAGGAAGAGGACAGACTCACAACAGCAGCATGGGTTGCCCAGATTGGCTTGGCTGGCAGCAGCTTGGACTGGAACTCCAACCTGATGGCCCCTGGCTCATTGCTTTCTTTGGGCTGGCTCCTGTTCTCTGTTTACATCACTCATGACATCTGCCTCACTTTCTGAGGCTTGCCAGGTCAGTTGAAGGGAAGTTAATGGGACATTAGCACTGCAGGGTGCACATCCAGAAGTACCCAGTCCCACAATTACCTCTTTGGCAGGGGGGAAGGTAATAAAGGGAGGTGTTCTAACAGCCAGGGCTGCTGAAGTAGGCCAGTTGGAGGTTGTGGCCAGTTACAGGCTGTACATAGCTTCTGTGCAAGAGGTAGGTAGCAATGGTTGTCCAGTTTGGGAAGCAACTTGCTGCTCCCTGGGCAAGTGGGATGGTGATGCCAAACCTTCAGGCCATCCTTCTTCTCTGGCTGGGCCAGGAGCATTTGTTGCTGTTTCCTTGAAGCTGGTCTCAAAGGTGTTGCATTTCCCTCTTGCATCTGGTCCACAAAGTTTGGCAGGCAGGCAGGCTCGAGCTGCTCTAAAGCCCTGCTCTGTGTTTGGCAGCTAGAGTCTGGCTGGGAGCAGGTAAAGTTTCTGGCAGCCTCTCTGAAAAGGATTTGAGTCCCCCTGGGGGCTCAGTGGGAGATGCAGAGTGATGTGGTGCCCCAGAAAGTTTCTTGTGCAGCCAGTTATGTTTTCTGACTGCTCTACAGCTTGCATTGTCTGCTCCCAGCTTGATCTTGGGTCAGGGGGGCTTGGGTAATGTGGCTGGGACAGCAGCACTCTGAGCTGGGTTAGGAACTGGCTGGAGGCTGAGCCCAGAGAGTGGTGGTGAATGGTGCCACAGCCAGCTGGCAGCCAGGCACCAGTGGTGTGCCCCAGGGAGCAGTGCTGGGCCCCAGCCTGATCAATATCTTCATTGATGATCTGGAGGAGGGGATGGAGTCCATCAGCAGTGAATGTGCAGCTGACAGCAAGCTGGGGGCAGGAGCTGAGCTGTGAGAGGGGAGCAGAGCTCTGCAGAGGGACCTTGCCAGGCTGGGCAGATGGGCAGAGGCCAAGGGCAGGAGATTGAACACATCCAAGTGCCAGGGGCTGCACATTGGCCACAGCAACCCCAGGCAGTGCCACAGGCTGGGGGCAGAGGGGCTGAGAGCAGCCAGGCAGAGAGGGACCTGGGGGTGCTGGTTGAGAGTAGGCTGAACATGAGCCTGCAGTGTGCCATGGGGCCCAGGAAGGCCAAGGGCATCCTGGCCTGGGTCAGGAAGAGTGTGGCCAGCAGGAGCAGGGAAGTCCTTGTGCCCTGTGCTCAGCACTGCTGAGGCCACAGCTTGAGTCCTGTGTCCAGTTCTGGGCTGCTGAGGTTAGGAAAGAGGTTGAGCTGCTGGAAGGTGTCCAGAGAAGGGCAAGAAAGCTGGGGAGGGGTCTGGGGCACAGCCCTGTGAGGAGAGGCTGAGGGAGCTGGGGTTGCTTAGCCTGGAGAAGAGGAGGCTCAGGGGAGACCTTCTTGCTCTCTCCAACTCCCTGCAGGGAGGTTGTGGACAGCTGGGGGTTGGTCTCTTCTCCCAGGCTCCCAGCAGCAGAACAAGAGGACACAGTCTCAAGCTGTGCCAGGGGAAGTTTAGGCTGGAGGTGAGGAGAAATTTCTTCCAAGGAAGAGGAATTGGCCACTGGAATGAGCTGCCCAGGGAGGTGGTGGAGTCCCCATCCCTGGAGGTGTTCAAGAGGGGCTTGGATGTGGCACTTGGAGCCATGGTTTAGCTGTCAGGAGGGGCTGGGTGACAGCTTGGACTTGATGACCTCTGAGGTCTTTTCCAACCCTATTGATTCCATGATTCTCCTTGGGTAAGGGGTCTTGATGAGGAGGGTGGTAGCCACAGAGAGCTCTAGGGGGAGAAAGAACAGGTGACAATGACACTGCAAGAGAGAAACCCAAGAGCTAACTGGAGATTTTTTCCCTGCTAGAATATCTTTATTAGCTCCAGGGAGACCTCATAGCAGCCTTCCATTGCCTGAAGGGGGCCTGCAAGAGGGATGGAGAGAGACTGTTTGCCAGGGTCTGTAGTGACAGGGCAAGGGGCAATGGCTTCAAACTAGGGAGGAGCAGATTTAGATTGCATGTTAGGAGCAAGCCCTGCAGGGGAACATTGGAATAGCTTGCCCAGGGAGGTGGCTGGGGCCCCATCCCTGGCAATAGTCAAGGGGATCCTCTACAGGGCTCTGGGCAAGCTGATCTAATCACCCCTAGGATGCCTCTGCTGACTGCAGAGAGGGTTGGGCTGGATGACCTCTAGAGGTCCCTTCTAAGCCAGAGCATTCTGTGATTCTAACCACCTGGAAGGCAGGAAATAACAGAGTGGAAGTACTCTGAGGCAGTTGAATGGCCTTGGAGGCAGCTTGTGTGTGGGAGAGGAATGGACAGGTGCTGGAGTGGCACTCATGGGTGGGGGAGCAGAAAGAGGACCCTCTTCAGGCTTGAACAGCAGGAAGACTGCAGGGTGGTAAAGGAGGCTCTTGGAGTACAAGGGGAAAAGCCTCATTTTGCTGTCCTGGTGAAATGGAATGGCTGAGGGGCTTGGCAGCATTTTGATGTGAAGTGCCTCTGTCTGAGCTGGACAATGGTCTCTTGGCCATGCCTCAGGAGGCATCCAAAAGGATGGAAGAGAAAGGGCTTTGGAGGGCTGTGCTTTCTTTCCCCAGTGCATCTGTTGCTAGAACAGATCTGTCACTTGAACCCTCTGGTGGGATTTGAAGAGCTTAATTGGGAGATCCTGAAAGCCCCTGAAGCAAATAGTGGAGGGGAGGGTACCTTCAGCAGCTGTCAGGGCTTCAAAACTCAGCTGGCTCTGCAGGTGGAGCAGGGAGCTGTCTGTGCTCTGAGGCTCAGCTCTGCTCTACAGGGCAGCAAATGGCTCCTGCTTATCCCCAGGATCTCTGCTCAGGCTTTCAGAGCTCATAGCTGCATTACTGCAGAGAGACAGAGAAGGGCTGTCTGGAATCTGTCCTCTCTAAAGCAGTGATGTAATTCCATTAGTTCTCTTTGGCTTGGGGCTGCTGGCAGATGACAAGCTGGACAGGAGCCAGCAGTGGGCACTGGCAGCCCAGAAGGCCAGTGGCAGCCTGGGCTTCATCAAAAGCAGCCTGGCCAGAGGTGGAGAGAGGGGATTCTGCCCCTTTCTTCTGGGGAGACCTCCCCTGCAGCGCTGTGTCTGGCTCTGGGGAACTCTGCACAAGATGGTGAGGGTCCAGAGGAGGCCACAAGGTTGCTCCAGGGGGCTGGAAGAACCTCTGCTAGGGGACAGGCTGAGGGATTTGAGGCTGTTCAGCCTGGAGAAGAGAAAGCTGTGGGGAGACCTCAGAGCAGCCTTCCAGTACCTGAAGGGGCTCCAGGAGAGCTGGGGAGGGACTTTTGACAAGGGCTGGGAGTGCCAGGCTGAGGAACAATGGCTTTGAGCTGGGAGAGGAGAGATTGAGAGTGGAGAGGAGGAAGAGATCCTTGAGAGTGAGGCTGGGGAGACTCTGGCACAGGCTGCCCAGGGAGGCTGTGGCTGCCTCCTGCCTGGAGGTGCTCAGGGCCAGGCTGGATGAGGCCTTGAGCACCTTGGGCCTGGTGGGAGGTGTCCCTGCCCATGGCAGGGGGTTGGAGCTGGATGAGCTTGAAGGTCTCTTCTAACTCAAACCATTGTGAGTACTCTATGAAACAAGCCAACTTTGGATGCTGTTTGCACAGGACAGTTGAGAACAGAAGGCTTTACTGCGGTTTCTTCCTGTACAGAGAGTAAAGCCTTCAGAGACTCAGCCAGTGTGAGATTCCTTCCCAGCAGGACAGTGGACATTTTGTAGAGTCCTTAGTGCCCTGCAAAGGTCAAGTTGTAAGGTTTGCAAAAGCTGTCCAGCAGCTTGAAGAACAGGATCATATCCTGCTCTGGCAAAACCTCACCAGGTGCAGCTCTGGGATCCCCAACACCAAAAGCACATGGAACTGTTGGAGAGGGTCCAGAGGAGGCCATGAAGATGAGCAGAGGGCTGGAGAAGCTCTCCTGGGGGAACAGGCTGGGAGAGTTGGGGCTGTTCAGCCTGGAGAAGAGGAGGCTGCAGGGAGACCTCAGAGCTGCATTTTAGTATCTGAAGGGGACCTACAGGAAGGCTGGAGAGGGACTGTTTAGAAGGGCTTGGAGTGATAGGATGAGCAGCAATGGTTGGAAGTTCACAGAATCAACCAGTTTGGAAAAGAGCTCAGAGGTCATCAAGTCCAACCTATGACCTAATCCCCAACACCTCCTGACAAGGAAACCATGGCTCCAAGTGCCACATCCAATCCCCTCCTGAACACCTCCAGGGATGGGGACTCCACCACCTCCCTGGGCAGCTCATCCCAGTGGCCAATTCCTCTTGCTGGGAAGAACTTTCTCCTCCCCTCCAGCCTCAACCTCCCCTGACACAGCTTGAGACTGTGTCCTCTTGTTCTGCTGCTGGGGGCCTGGGAGAAGAGACCAACCCCCAGCTGGCTACAACCTCCCTGCAGGGAGTTGGAGAGAGCAAGAAGGTCTCCCCTGAGCCTCCTCTTCTCCAGGCTAAGCAACCCCAGCTCCCTCAGCCTCTCCTCACAGGGCTGTGCCCCAGACCCCTCCCCAGCTTTCTTGCCCTTCTCTGGACACCTTCCAGCAGCTCAACCTCTTTCCTAACCTCAGGAGCCCAGAACTGGACACAGGACTCAAGCTGTGGCCTCAGCAGTGCTGAGCACAGGGCACAAGGACTTCCCTGCTCCTGCTGGCCACACTCTTCCTGATCCAGGCCAGGATGCCATTGGGTAGGTAGAGGTTGGACATTAGGAGGAAGTTCTGTGCAGTGAAGGTGGTGAAATACTGGAACAGGTTGCCCAGG
Source organism: Melanerpes formicivorus (assembly GCF_026170545.1). Taxonomy (NCBI): domain Eukaryota; kingdom Metazoa; phylum Chordata; class Aves; order Piciformes; family Picidae; genus Melanerpes; species Melanerpes formicivorus. The sequence continues at coordinate 649,873 of NW_027142481.1, read as the reverse complement.
AAGGTGGTTGAGACCCCATCCCTGGAGACAGTCAAGATGAAACTTAATTGGGCCTTGGGCAGCCTGATCTGATTGGAGGTGTCCCTGCTGAGTGCAGGGGCAATGCTCAAGATGCACCAGGGTCCTTTCCCAGCAGAGGCAACCTGTGAGTCTGTGATCTTCCCAGAAGCTGAAACTCACATGGTATGAAAGCTTCTTCAGCTGTCCCTTTGGGGATCACTGGCGCTTGCATCCTGCCATAGGACACCCACAACTCCTCAGCTGTGTGTTGAGCAGCTGCAGGATCCCAGCTGAAATTAGCCAGGTCAAAACTAGGCTGTGTCAGGGTTGGGTTTGGTGCCACCCTTCAATGTTTGTACACAGGAAGAGGAGTTGTGTTCCTGCAAGCTGGTGGTCAGGTGCAGGGACTCACCCTCTGCTGCTCAGGGCAGACTCTGAGCAGTTGCCCTCTCTTATGAAGGGGGGTGGAGGAAAAAGCCAAAACAAGCCCTAGAGCTCAGAGGATCTCCCCACTGGCCAGGCAGCACAGAATCACAGAGTGCTTTCATTTGGGGGGCAGCCTGAAGCTCATCCAGTTCCAACTCCCCTGCCGTGGGCAGGGACACCTCCCACCAGCCCCAGCTTGCTCACATCTCCATCCCTTCAACACCTCCAGGCAGGAGGCAGCCACAGCCTCCCTGGGCAGCCTTGTGCCAGAGTCTCCCCAGCCTCACTCTCAAGGATTTCTTCCTCCTCTCCACTCTCAGTCTCTCCTCTCCCAGCTCCAAGCCATTGTTCCTCAGCCTGGCACTCCCAGCCCAAAAGTCCTTCCCCAGCTCTCCTGGAGCCCCTTCAGGTACTGGAAGGCTGCTCTGAGGTCTGCCTGCAGCCTTCTCTTCTCCAGGCTGAACCACCCCAAAGTCTGAGCTTTGACTTATGGTATTAAATCAAATCAGTGTTGGGAATGGTTGGAGTAGGAGATTGGAATTGGATTTTATTGATACTGATATTATTTTGATATTCAGATTACTTTTACATGGGGTTTGGGGGCTTGGTTTTGGAGCTTGGGGGTTTGGGCCTTGGGTTTGGGGTTTGGAGCTTTGGGCCTTGGGTTTGGAGCTTAGGGTTTTGGGCTCTTGGTTTTGGGGGCTTGGTTTTGGAGTTTGGGGTTTTGGGCTCTTGGTTTTGGGGGCTTGGTTTTGGAGTTTGGGGGTTTGGGGTCTTGGTTTTGGGGGCTTGGTTTTGGAGTTTGGGGGTTTGGGCTCTTGGTTTTGGGGGCTGGGTTTTGGAGTTTGGGGGTTTGGGCTCTTGGTTTTGGGGGCTGGGTTTTGGAGTTTGGGATTTTGGGGTTTGGGTTTGGGGTTTTGGGGGCTTGGTTTGGGGGCTTGGTTTTGGAGTTTGGGGTTTTGGGGTCTTAGTTTTGGGGCTGGGTTTTGGAGTGTGGGGTTTGGGGGTTTTGGAGTTTGGGGTTCTAGGGGGCTTGGTTTTGGGATCTTGGTTTTGGAGTTTGGGGTTTTGGGATCTTGGTTTTGGGGCTGGGTTTTGGAGTTTTGGGGTTTGGGGTCTTGGGGTCTTGGTTTTGGAGTTTGGGGTTTTGGAGCTTGGTTTTGGAGTTTGGGGGTTTGGGGTCTTGGTTTTGGGGTCTTGATTTTGGAGCTTGGGGTTTTGGGGGCTTGGGCTTGGGGCTTTGGGGTTTGGTTTTGGGGCTTGGGGTTTTAGGGCTTGGGATTTTGGGGTCTTGGTTTTGGAGCTTGGGGTTTTGGGCTCTTGGTTTTGGGGCTTGGGGTTTTGGGGGCTTGGTTTTGGGGCTTGGTTTTTGAGTTTGGGGGCTTGGGGCTTGGTTTTGGAGTTTGGGGTTTTGGGTTCTTGGTTTTGGGGCTTGGGGCTTGGAGTTTGAGGTTTTTTGTTTTGGGGGTTTGGGGTTGGGGTTTCAGGGTTGGGTTTTGTGGTTTTGTTGCTTCCTACCTGCTGTCCCTCTTCATGGGAACACAGATGCTTGTGTTCTGTGCCCCTGACCAAAGCCACAAGGTCAGTTACCTTCCTGTGAGGCCAAATGAAGTTTGCTTTATTCCTGGGAAAGAACAGTGTTGTTTATTTCTAGGAGGGCCTAATTCCAAAGTCGTCTTGGAGCAGTATTGGGAGATGTTTAGGAAATCAAAGCCAAGTGGCTTGAGATCAGATCTAATCTGAGCTCCTGGCAAGAGTCTTGTGAAAGAGTCAGGTCTTATTTCTTTGCCTGAAAACCTTAAACCAAACCATTGGTTTTCAAGCTTCCTGTTGGTGCCCCTGATCCTGAGTGTCTTGTTTCTAGGTTTCCACACTGCTCTGTCACACCTGAATGTGTCCAGAGAAGGGCAACAAAGCTGGGGAGGGGTAGTAAGAGGTCTCAAGCACAGCCCTGTGAGGAGAGGCTGAGGGAGCTGGGGTTGCTTAGCCTGGAGAAGAGGAGGCTCAGGGGAGACCTTCTTGCTCTCTCCAACTCCCTGCAGGGAGGTTGGAGCCGGGGGGGGGGGTTGGTCTCTTCTCCCAGGCCACCTGTGACAGGAGAGGACACAGTCTCAAGCTGCACCAGGGGAGGTTCAAGCTGGATGTTAGGAAGTTAGGAAGTTAGGAAGAAATTCTTCCCAGCAAGAGAGATTGGCCAGTGGGATGAGCTGCCCAGGGGAGGTGGTGGGGTCCCCATCCCTGGGGGTGCTTGAAAAGAGCCTGGATGAGGCCCTTGGTGCCATGGTTGAGCTGATCATATGGTGCTGGATGATGGGTTGGACTGGATGATCTCAAAGCTCTCTTCCAACCTGGTTCATCCCATCCCATTCCATTCCATTCCATTCCATTGCATTCCATTATTCCATTCCATTCCATCCCATCCCATTCCATCCCATTCCATCCCATTCCATTCCATTGCATTCCATTATTCCATTCCATTCCATCCCATTCCATTCCATCCCATTCCATTCCATTCCATTATTCCATCCCATTCCATTCCATCCCATTCCATTCCATTCCATTCCATCCCATTCCATCCCATTCCATTCCATTCCATTCCATTGCATTCCATTATTCCATTCCATTCCATCCCATTCCATTCCATTCCATTCCATCCCATTCCATTCCATTCCATTATTCCATCCCATTCCATCCCATTCCATTCCATTCCATCCCATTCCATCCCATTCCATTCCATCCCATTCCATTCCATCCCATTCCATTCCATTCCATTATTCCATTATTCCATCCCATTCCATTCCATCCCATTCCATTCCATTCCATTATTCCATTCCATTCCATCCCATCCCATTCCATTCCATCCCATCCCATCCCATCCCATTCCATCCCATCCCATCCCATTCCATTCCATCCCATCCCATTCCATCCCATCCCATTCCATCCCATCCCATCCCATTCCATCCCATTCCATTCCATTCCATTCCATCCCATCCCATCCCATCCCAGTGACCAGCAGTCATCACTGTGTCTGTTGAAGCTCTCTTCTGTGTCTTCTGATGGGTTTTTTTTGAGTGCTAAGGAGTCAGTGTCATGTGAAGCAGATATTTGTCATGGGGTGACCCTCCCTTCCCCAGCCAGAGCACAGCAGAGTCAGCTTCCTTCTGTGTGTCCAGGCTAGCCTTGTTCTGTTTTTAGTCCCACTCTAGACACAACAAGCTGGACTTGGAGGAAGTAGACCAGCTGAAATTGTTTGGGCCTCTGAGAAGAGGAGGAGGAAAAATTCTCTGCTGAGTACTGCCATCCAACCTAAACACTGGGTTGTGCTGAGCTCTTGCACGGGAGAGAAGAGGGAAGGGATGCCAAGCCTGCTGGTAAATGTGGGTATTCTGCTTGTCCCATGGGACTTGATGGACATCTTGCACCTGGATGATCCCTGAGGTCTTTTCCAACCTTACTGATTCTGTGATTGCCAGGGCAGCCTGAGGGAGCTGGGGAGGAGACTGAAGGCTGAGCTCAGTGCTGGGGATGAAGCTGTGCAGGGGCAGTGCCCAGAGCCTGGAGCTAGGCACTGCTGGGGGCTGCCCAGTGCCAGCCCCAGGGGCAGGGGTGGAAGCTGAGGCAGAGGAAGTGCCATGGACACAGGAGGAAGATTTTATCCCTGTGTAGGCTGCCCAGGGGGGTTGTGGAGTCTCCCTCTCTGGAGATATTCAAACCTCCCCTGGATGTGTCCCTGTGTGATCTGCTCTGGGTGACCCTGCTCTGCAGGGGGATTGGACTGCATGAGCTTTGGAGGTCCCCTTCAGCCCCTAACACTCTGTGATTAAGAGTCCTGCCTTAGTTCCTTCTATCTAGACTGGAAAGCAGGAGTTCTGTTGCTGAGTGCAACTAGAAGCTGCATGTGAACTCCAGCTGTCAGAGTTGGAGGAAGTTGTGAGACAGGGAAAGCAGAAAATCCTCAGGGTGCTGAGTGATGTCTTGCTGCAGCTGAGGGGGGAGGATGTGAAAGATGGGTGGACCTTTGGGAGAGAAAATGATTCCAAAGCAGACAGCTACAGCTGGGTAGATGTGGAGGTGCACAAATTGTTCAAACATCCCTGAGGACCAGGAGGAGAAGTTTCCTCTGTGTGTGCAGGGAAGATTTGACATTTCTTAATCAATGGTCAGGTGTACCAGGCTTTGGCCCTGGCCCTGAGCACTGCCCTGTCTGGGCTTTAGGACTGCTGAGGGGGAGTATCAGAGTATGAGTCAGGGTTGGAAGGGACCACAAGGACCATCTAGTTCCAGCCCCCCTGCCATGGGCAGGGACACCCCACACTAGATCAGCCTGCCCAGAGCCTCATCCAGCCTGGGCTTAAACACCTCCAGGGACAGGGCCCCAACCACCTCCCTGCACAACCCATCCCAGGGCTTCACCACTCTCATGGGGAAGAACTTCCTCCTCCCCTCCAGCCTGAATGTCTCCACCTCCAGCTTCATTCCATTCCCCCTAGTCCTATCACTGCCTGAGATCCTGAGCAGTCCCTCCCCAGCCTTCCTGGAGCCCCCTTCAGATACTGGAAGGCCACAATGAGGTCACCTCAGAGCCTTCTCTTCTCCAGACTGAACAGCCCCAACTCCTTCAGTCTGTCCTCACAGCAGAGCAGCTCCAGCCCTCTGCTCCTCCTCCTGGGCCTTCTCTGGACACCTTCCAGCACCTCCAGATCCCTCTTGTAATAGGGGCTCCAGAACTGGAGGCAGTACTCCAGGTGGGGTCTCCCCAGAGCTGAGCAGAGGGGGAGAATCACCTCCCTTGCCCTGCTGGCCACACTTCTCCTGCTGCAGCCCAGGATCTGATTGGCTTTCTGGGCTGCAAGTGCACACTGAGAGCTCCTGGTGAGCTTCTCCTACCCCAGCACCCCCAAGTCTCTCTCCTCAGGGCTGCTTTCCAGCCAGTCCCTGCCCAGCCTGGATTTGTGCCTGGGATTGCCTCCACCCAGCTGCAGGACCCTGCACTTGATCTGTGCCAGGGGAGGTTCAGGCTGGAGGTGAGGAGAAAGTTCATCCCAGCAACAGGAATTGGCCACTGGGATGAGCTGGCCAGGGCGGTGGTGGAGTCCCCATCGAGGTGTTCAAGAGGGGCTTGGATGTGGCACTTGGAGCCATGGTTTAGTTGTCAGGAGGGGTTGGGTGATAGGTTGGACTTGATGAGCTCTGAGGTCTTTTCCAACCAGGTTGATTCTACGAGTCTATGAAACTGAGAGGGGAAATGACTGTCCAGCCTGCTGTATTGCACAACCCCAGCAGTGAAAATAGGGTGAAAAGATGCTTCCTGCAGTGCACTCAGTAACCACATTCTGCCAACAGAACCTGCAGGGGCTGTGGAGGACTTCTGGGTTTAGTTACAGTGAACAGTTCCTGCTTATACATTTGCCCACCTTGCTCACCAGACTGCAGTGATGCCCTGCTGCAAATACTGTGCCTATAGATGAACACACAGAGGAAGGGCAAGGGCCCTGTGTGTGCTCTGCTGCCCACAAGCTGTGCAAACCCACGTTTGCCAGAGCAGAAGATGCCTGCAAAGGAAGCCTGACAGTGAATGAAGTTGTTCTGGTTTTGCTCTTTGGGTTCCTGTGGGCCAGAGCTCTTCAGCATTTATCTTCATCCAGCTGGCAGCCAGGCACCAGTGGTGTGCCCCAGGGATCATCAGTGCTGGGCCCCAGCCTGGTCAATATCTTCATTGATGATCTGGAGGAGGGGATGGAGTCCGTCAGCAAATGTGCAGCTGACAGCAAGCTGGGGGCAGGAGCTGAGCTGTGAGAGGGGAGAAGAGCTCTGCAGAGGGACCTGGACAGGCTGGACAGATGGGCAGAGGCCAACAGGTCCAAGTGCCAGGGGCTGCACTTTGGCCACAGCAACCCCAGGCAGTGCTACAGGCTGGGGACAGAGTGGCTGAGAACAGCCAGGCAGAAAGGGACCTTGGGGTGCTCGTGGGGAGCAACTGAACATGAGCCAGCAGTGTGCCCAGAGGGCCAAGAAGGCTAAGGGCATCCTGGCCTGCATCAGGCAGAGTGTGGCCAGCAGGAGCAGGGAAGTCCTTGTGCCCTGTGCTCAGCACTGCTGAGGCCACACCTTGAGTCCTGTGTCCAGTTCTGGACCCCTGAATTTAAGAAGGACATTGAGAGATTTGAAGGTGTCCAGAGAAGGGCAACAAAGCTGGGGAGGGGTCTGGGGCACAAGGCTGGGGAGGGGTCTGGGGCACAGCCCTGTGAGGAGAGGCTGAGGGAGCTGGGGTTGCTTAGCCTGCAGAAGAGGAGGCTCAGGGGAGACCTTCTTGCTCTCTCCAACTCCCTGCAGGGAGGTTGGAGCCAGCTGGGGGTTGGTCTCTTCTCCCAGGCACCCAGCACCAGAACAAGAGGACACAGTCTCCAGCTTTGCCAGGGGAGGTTGAGGTTGGAGGGGAGGAGAAAGTTCTTCCCAGCAAGAGGAATTTGCCACTGGAATGTGCTGCCCAGGGAGGTGGTGGAGTCCCCATCTCTGGAGGTATTCAGAAGGGGATTGGATGTGGCACTTGGAGCCATGGTTTAGTTGTCAGGAGGTGTTGGGTGACAAGTTGGACTTGATGAACTTTGAGGTCTTTTCCAACCTTATTGATTCTGTGACTCTATGATAATATGAGCAAGGAAGAGGGAAGTTGGTCCCCAGCTAAGTGACTCCATTTTGCCCAAGAAACACTTTGCCCAGAGGGACAGAATTACCTGTGAAGCTGCCTGCACTTGGCCATGGCTGTTTCATGGCCATGGCTGTTTCATGGCTGAACAGGCCCAAAATGTCCTGTTCAGATGCAGATGTCATACCTCCTATTTGTTTGATTGCTTGCTCAGGTGCTTCTGGATGTTCCAGTAGGGGTTTTGGGGAACACAGCACTGTGGTTTTCCTCCTGAGGGAAAGATTGAAGATCCTAGTTCCCTGCCATGTGTGTTTGAAGTGTCTCAGTCTGCTCAGGTTTGGTATCCAGGGAGTGAGTTATAGAATCACAGAGCTGGCAGGGCTGGAAGGGAGCTCCAGGCTCAGCCAGCTCCAAGCCCCTGCCATGGGCAGGGACACCTCACACCACAGCAGCTTGCTCACAGCCACCTCCAGCCTGGCTGCAAACACCTCCAGCCAGGAGGCTTCCACCACCTCCCTGGGCATTCTGGGCCAGGCTCTCACCACCCTCCTGGACAACAACTTCTTCCTCACAGCCAAGCTCCAGCTCCCCACTTCTACTTCTGCTCCAGCCCCCCCACTCCTAGCCCTCCCTCATCCCCTCCAAAGTCCCTCCCCAGCTTTCTTGCAGCCCCCTGCAGCTCCTGCAAGGCCACCAGAAGGTCTCCTGGGAGCCTTCTCCTCTCCAGACCGAAGAGCCTCAGTCTGTCCTCATGGGAGAGGTGCTCCAGCCCCAGCTGGGAGCAGTCTCAGCATGGAAAGGTAACTGGGTACCTATCAGCACCAGAGCAGCCTTGTTCTTAGCCTTGGCTGTGTGCTGCATGGGGCTGGGTGACCCATTCCCTGCTATAGACCTGCTGTAGCTCAGGGGTGCCTGGATATTGATGATGTACATGTAGAGAAGGCAGCTTTGCCTGGGTGATATCAGTGGGTGTGGCAAGGAGGCCCAGGAAGCTGCTGATCTGAACTGGTTTGCCATCTGAAACTCAGCTTTGGAGGGGGATCTGCTAGCAAAGCATCAGTGCTGCAGGGAGAAGGTGCAGTAGCAAAGGGCCACCCAGAAGCCAGGTCAGAAAGGCAGTCTGGCTGTGGCAAGTGTGCATCAGCAGCCAGGCTTCAGATGTGCAGCACTTCAGGGAGGTGAGTGGCTCTCAGCTCTGTTTCTGAGAGCACCTGCGTGCTGGCACAGGGCTGGGAGCTTGCTGCTGGGCTGGGATCTGGCACAGGACCGAGGGGGGCTGCATGGACCCAGGGCAGAGCTGCTAGCAGCTCCAGTCTGCCCTGCAGCTCGCTTCCTGTGTGTCTCTGCACTTAGGAAGCTCATTGTGCTGCTCCCCTTTCTCTCTGCTAGCTGGAAATGTCCCTTGGGTTACTTCTGTCTGAAGAGAACAGTGCACAGTCATTTCCTACTGTATAAACAACAGGTCCTGTGTGGCACTGGGCTTCAGGCAGAGGCACAGAGCTGGGCAGAGGAAAGTTACAGAATCACAGAAGAGGAGGCTCAGGGGAGACCTCATTGTTCTCTACAACTACCTGAAGGGAGGTTGTAGCCAGGAGGGGGTTGGTCTCTTGTCCCAGGCCCCCAGCAGCAGAACAAGAGGACACAGTCTCAAGCTGTGCCAGGGGAGGCTCAAGCTGGAGGGGAGGAGAAAGTTCTTCCCAGAGAGAGGAATTGTCCACTGGGATGTGCTGCCCAGGGAGGTGGTGGAGTCCCCATCCCTGGAGGTGTTCAAAAGGGGCTTGGATGTGGCACTTGGTGCCATGGCTTAGTTAGTCAGGAGGTGTTGGGTGATAGGTTGGGTTTGATGATCTCTGAGGTCTTTTCCAGCCTTATTGATTCTGTGATTCTGTGATTCTAAGATTACCTTAAAGCTCAGCCAGTCCCAACCTCACACCAGCAGGGACAGCTCCCACCAGCCCCAGCTTGCTCAAGGCCTCATCCAGCCTGGCCTTCAACCCCTCCAGGCAGGAGGCAGCCACAGCCTCCCTGGGCAACCTGTGCCAGAGTCTCCCCACCCTCCCTGTCAAGAATTTCTTCCTGGTCTCCAGGCTAAATCTCCCTTCTTCCAGCTCAGAGCCGTTGCCCTACCAACCCTTGTCAAAAGTTCCTTCCCAGCAATCCTGTGGCCCCATTTGGGTACTGGGAGGCTGCTCTGAGGTCTCCCCAGAGTCTTCTCCAGGCTGAACAGCCCCAACTCCCTCAGCCCATCCCCACAGGGGAGGTTCTCCAGCCCTCTGGATAACCTTTGTGGCCCTCCCCAGAAGAGCCTGAGTTAAGCTTTTGTCTCCCATGGCTTACCAGGCTGCACAAAAGGAGGCTCCCATCTCAGCAGGGCAGGCATGGCCCTGGCTGGGGGAGGCTTTCCAGCCCATTACAGAATGTTTTCTCTAGTGTGTCATTCTGGCTGCTCTCCCTGTGAGCCTGAGTTTGGCAGCTCCCCAAGCTGAAGGCCAGCACAGGTATCCTGCTGGGCCTCAGCTTAATGCTCTCCATCTAGGGTTTGTGCACGTTGCCTTTCTCTCCCCAGCTGGCCCTGTAGCTTGGCCCATGGATCCAGCCTGGCCAGGCCCCCTTGCTCAGCCTTCCTACCCTCAAGCAGATGAATGCTTCTGCTGAGCTTAGTCTCATCAGGTCAGGTCTACTCCTCCTTTACTCTCTGGGGAAACAAAACTCACTCTGGCATGGTGACAGCAAGACCCAGACTGGTGTGTCTGTAGGGACAGGGGTGCAGCCTGATGGGTGGAAGCCATCTGGAACTCACTGTGATGGCTGGGCCCAAAGGGAGCTGGGGAATGGAGCTGAATCCAGCTGGTGGCTGGTCACAAGTGGTGCTGCCCAGGGCTCAGGTTTGGGGCCAGTTCTCTTGAACATCTTTATCAGTGATCTGGATAAGGGGGAATCAAATGTACCTTTGGTAAGTTTGCAGATAAGACTAAGCTCAGTCCAAGTGCCAGGGGCTGCACTTTGGCCACAGCAACCCCAGGCAGAGCTACAGGCTGGGGGCAGAGTGGCTGAGAGCAGCCAGGCAGAGAGGGACCTGGGGGTGCTGATTGACAGCCTCCTAAACATGAGCCAGCAGTGTGCCCAGGGGACCAAGAAGGCCAAGGGCATCCTGGCCTGGGTCAGGAAGAGTGTGGCCAGCAGGAGCAAGAAAGTCCTTGTGCCCTGTGCTCAGCACTGGTTAGGCCACAGCTTGAGTCCTGTGTCCAGTTCTGGGCTCCTGAGGTTAGGAAAGAGGTTGAGCTGCTGGAAGGTGTCCAGAGAAGGGCAACAAAGCTGGGGAGGGGTCTGGGGCACAAGGCTGGGGAGGGGTCTGGGGCACAGCCCTGTGAGGAGAGGCTGAGGGAGCTGGGGTTGCTTAGCCTGGAGAAGAGGAGGCTCAGGGGAGACCTCATTGCCCTCTACAACTACCTGAAAGGTGGTTGTAGCCAGGAAAGGGTTGGTCTCTTCTCTCAAGCAACCAGCAGCAGAACAAGAGGACACAGTCTCAAGCTGTGCCAGGGGAGGTTTAGGCTGGAGGTGAGCAGAAAGTTCTTCAACAAGAGAGTAATTCGTCATTGGGATGAGCTGCCCAGGGGGGTGGTGGAGTCCCCATCCCTGGAGGTGTTTAGGCAGAGCCTGGATGAGGCCCTTGGTGCCGTGGTTGAGTTGCTCAGATGGTGCTGGGGGAGAGGCTGGACTTTATCATCTCTGAGGTCTTTTCCAACCTCATTTATTCTATTCTATCACTGCAGGCCTTTGCAAACAATCCCTCTGCAGCCTTCTTGTAGCCCCTTCAGCTACTGGCAGACTGCTATTAGGTCTCCCTGGAGCCTTTTCTTCTCCAGACTGAACACCTCCAGTCCTTCAGCCTGGCCTCAGAGCAGAGGTGCTCCAACCCCCTAATTATTTTTTGTGGCCCTCCTCTGGACTCCTGTGGCATCTAGCATGCTGGACTGATGTGGTGAGAGGTGGGATAGAGGTTCCATATCTTTCCTTGCTCTCTCTGAATCTGGGGAAAAGAAGAGTGTCAAGTTCTGCTGAGTGAGTCACCCCAGAGAGGGAGCAGCAGCTCCCCAAACTCAATTGCAGCTTGCAGTTTCCATCATCATTCTCCTGCTGATTTCTGCTGTGTGGCTGAGTCAGGCCTGGGGCTGTGGAGGAGGCACACAGCCCTCTTTGTGGAGGCTCCTTGGCAGATCCACACAGGGGCAAATCCTTAGTCCTCCCTGAACAGCCCATGGCACTGAGTTGTGAGGATGCAGTTGAGTCAAGGGCACTGAGTGTGTTTAGTTTGCTGAAGAGGCACCACAGGCAGAAACAGAAAAGGGGAGGGCAACCAAACTCTGTGTAAGGTCCCAGGGTGTCTCTGTGCCAGCTGGTGGCCATCCCCTGTGTGTGTGTGTGTGTGTGTGCAGCAGGAGAGGAGCATCTTGTCCTGAGAGCAGGGGCAAGCTGCTGCTCTGTGTGTAAGGTCTGTGGCAGAGGCACCTGGTAGTGCTGCAAGAAACCACAGGGCTGGTCTGTAGCCCTGAGGGATGGCAGAGCCTGGTGGTGTGGTACCCCCGAGGGATGGCAGAGCCTGGTGGTTGTGTCCCCCTGAAGGGATGGCAGAGCCTGGTGGTGTGGCACCCCTGAGAGATGGCAGAGCCTGGTGGTGGTGGCACCCCTGAGGGATGGCAGAGCCTGGTGGTGTGGTACCCCTGAGGGATGGCAGAGCCTGGTGGTGTGGTACCCCTGAGGGATGGCAGAGCCTGGTGCTGTGGTAGCCCTGAGGATGGCAGAGCCTGGTGGTGTGGTACCCCTGAGAGATCTGAGACCTCGGAGGTCTTGTCCCCCGGAAGAGCTGGCAGAGCCCGGCGGTCTTGTCCCGCTGCTCCGTGGCAGCTGGAGCGGCAGGGAGGCTGTGCCGGCGCTGAGGCTGAGGGCTGCCTGGGAAGGCAGTCGGATGCCTGCCGGCGGCAGGGAGGCTGTGCCGGTGGCAGGGAGGCTGTGCCGGCGCCGGGGCTGGCAGCGCTGCCTGGGAAGGCAGTCGGATTCCTGCCGGTGGCAGGGAGGCTGTGCCGGTGGCAGGGAGGCTGTCCCGCACTGGGAGGCTGTGCCGGTGGCAGGGAGGCTGTGCCGGTGGCAGGGAGGCTGTCCCGCACTGGGAGGCTGTGCCGGTGGCAGGGAGGCTGTCCCGCACTGGGAGGCTGTGCCGGTGGCAGGGAGGCTGTCCCGCACTGGGAGGCTGTCCCGCACTGGGAGGCTGTGCCGGCGCCGGGGCTGGCAGCGCTGCCTGGGAAGGCAGTCGGATTCCTGCCGGCGGCCGCTGGCGCTCCGGCGCTGCCAATGAAATGTGAAACTCGGGGCTGGGTCTGAGGGCTGGCCCCAGAGGCCGTTCCAGCCCCGTGCCGATCATTTACACATCCAGGCTCCGGGAGTCCCGGCTCCTTGCGCCGCGGCCGGGAGCGCTGGCGGCCGGCCGCCGGCGGAGCGGAGCGGAGCGGAGCGGAGCGCGGCGCTGCGGGGCGAGCCCTGCACAGAGCATCGCGGCCGCCGGCGGAGGCGGCAGGAAAAGGAACTTCTCGGCGCAGCCGAGCCGAAAGAAGCTGTCACTCTTTCCAGCCTTGCCTAAGAAGCAGCCGGGTTTATGGGTGAGGGCACCCACCCTGCCCGGGGAAGGTAGGAGCCCTGGCCTGCAGCGCTTCGGGGGCTCTGGCTGCGCTGGGGCAGCAGCGCTGCCGCTGAAACCGGGGTAGGTAGCACCGATGGGTTTCTATCCGGGGGACAAAAGTGTGTGAGTGTGTGTGAGTGTGTCTGTGTGAGTGTGTGTGTGTGTGTGTGTGTGTGAGAGTGTGTGTGTGTGAGCGTGTGCTCCGTGCAGAACAAACACTCGCTGCAGAGCAGGAGCTGGTGGCAGCAGCTGTCTGCGCGGCTGTTCTTGGCTCGGGGGAGGAGGTGTTGGCATCTTGAAGTGCCGGTTGTGTGCTGCTGTTGTTTTTCACAGCCTTCACTGCTTCATAACAGGATTTCCTTTCGTTGGCTCCAAGGGTCTGAGCAGAGTTGTGTGTCATCTGACTGCTTGTTGGCTGACATACGAGCAAAAGCCCTGGGTGCTCTTTGCAGTCCCCCCGTTCATGCTCATCTTGGGCTTTGCGGTGGTTGCCTTAGCAAACCTTCCTCCAGGTAGCTGGAGGAGGCTTTCAGGGATCAAGCCCTCACTGGGCCAGCTGTGAAGATTCCACCAAATGATCCCTGAAGTCCCTTCTGACCTGGCAGTCTGTGGTTGCTGTGTGAGTCACAAGCAGGTTGTCACCACAAGGGAGTTAGGAAGTCTTCAGAGGACTTTTCCAGATACTGAGTGGCTTGCCTTTTGTGATGAGGGAGTAGTTACCTTCTGGGTTTTTATTCCATTTGCTGTCAGCTTGGGGAGTCTTCTTCTTTCAGCAGAGTGGAGAGCAGTCAGTAATTCATGTCTGGTGAGGTTAGAAACGTTTTTCACAGCAGATGTCTGGGGAAATAAGCAGCAGGGTTGGGCTTGGTTTTTTTGCTGGGTACTGTTGCCCTGTGTAGGTAGAGATAAGAACGTAACTCAATCCCCTGTGCAGCACAGTGAGCTCAGAGCACTGAATTACAGTATCACTCAGGTTGGAAGAGACCTCAAAGATCTGGATGAGGGGATGGAGTCAGTCAGCAGCACATTTGCAGATGGCACCAAGCTGGGAGCAGATGTTGGTCAGTTAGAGGGCAGAAGGGCTCTGCAGAGGGACCTTGCCAGGCTGGACAGATGGGCAGAGGCCAACAGGATGGCATTCAACAAGTCCAAGTGGCAGGGGCTGCACTTTGGCCACAGCAACCCCAGGCAGAGCTACAGGCTGGGGACAGAGTGGCTGAGAGCTGCCAAACAGAGAGGGACCTGGGGGTGCTGATTGACAGCTGCCTAAACATGAGCCAGCAGTGTGCCCAGGGGGCCAAGAAGGCCAATGGCATCCTGGCCTGGGTCAGGAAGAGTGTGGCCAGCAGGAGCAGGGAGGTCCTTGTGCCCTGTGCTCAGCACTGCTGAGGCCACAGCTTGAGTCCTGTGTCCAGTTCTGGGCCCCTCAGTTTAGGAAGGACATTGAGAGACTTGAAGGTGTCCAGAGAAGGGCAACAAAGCTGGGGAGAGGCCTTGAGCACAGCCCTGTGAGGAGAGGCTGAGGGAGCTGGGGTTGCTTAGCCTGGAGAAGAGGAGGCTCAGGGTGATCTCATTGCTCTCTCCAACTCCCTGCAGGGAGGTTGTAGCCAGGTGGGGGTTGGTCTCTTCTCCCAGGCAGCCAACACCAGAACAAGAGGACACAGTCTCAAGCTGTGCCAGGGGAAGTTTAGGCTGGAGGTGAGGAGAAAGTTCTTCACCGAGTGAGTCGTTTGTCATTGGGATGTGCTGCCCAGGGAAGTGGTGGAGTCCCCATCCCTGGAGGTGTTCAGGAGGGGATTGGATGTGGCACTTGGAGCCATGGTTTAGTCATGAGGTCTGTGGTGACAGGTTGGACTTGATGATCTCTGAGGTCTCTTCCAACCTTGGTGATACTGTGAGACTGTGATACTGTGATCGAGTCCAACCTGAATGAATCTGAGTTGGGTTTGTCTCTGTCAGACAGTGTGGCTGCTGGCAGAGAGGGAGCACTCTTACTAGATCAGCAGCTGTTAAGATGCTATTAGGTTGAGTTTTCCTGGTGCTGAGTAGAGCTGTGCCAGGAAGGTGACAACAACTTCTGTGCCTTCAGGATTCCCTGTGAGGTGGGGGGGGGGCATCAATGCAGAGGGCAAAGCATCTTGCCCTAATCAAAAGCCATCTCAGGGGCATCTCCTCCCCACAGAAGGCATGCAGGGCTACAGGCAGAGGGAGAGGGGAGGCAGGAGTGGGGCTCAAGCTCTTGTTTCCAGTCCCATGCAGTTTTCATGTTGTGGCAGGTCCTGTTATTGCAGGAGGCATCTTCTGGGACGTGAGAGAGTGACTTGTGGTAAAAATAAATGTGCTCCCTGCTTGCCTGCCTTTGTGCCTGCTGTCTGAAGTTGTTCCTCTGCCTCCTCTCTGATTGTTGAGCTGTCTCGCAGCTGCTCCTTCCATCTCTTGTTCTCTCCTCGGCTTTCCCTCTGTAGGGAAACTGGAGAGGTTTAGTTTGGCATAAATAGCCTGTCCACTCCAAAAGGGGGGGAAACACCCCCCCCAGTCCCACAAATAAAGAACAGGAAAAGCCCCACAGCCAGCCAAACGTGTCAGGCTGTGTGGAAAACTCAGCTGACAGCAGAATTCATGGGATCATAGAGTCAGTAAGGTTGGAGAAGACCTCAGAGATCATCCAGTCCAATCTATCACCCAACACCTCCTGACAACTAAACCATGGCTCCAAGTGCCACACCCAAGCCTTTCTTGAACACCTCCAGGGATGGGGACTCCAACACCTCCCTGGGCAGCACATCCCAGTGGCCAATTCCTCTTGCTGGGAAGAACTTTCTCCTCCCCTCCAGCCTCAACCTCCCCTGGCACAGCTTGAGACTGTGTCCTCTTGTTCTGCTGCTGGGGGCCTGGCAGAAGAGACCAACCCCCAGCTGGCTACAACCTCCCTGCAGGGAGTTGGAGAGAGCAAGAAGGTCTCCCCTGAGCCTCCTCTTCTCCAGGCTAAGCAACCCCAGCTCCCTCAGCCTCTCCTCACAGGGCTGTGCCCCAGCCCCCTCCCCAGCCTTGTGCCCCAGACCCCTCCCCAGCCTCATTGCCCTTCTCTGGACACCTTCAAGTGTCTCAGTGTCCTTCTTAAACTCATAGAATCATAGAGCCCTGGAATGGTTTGGGTTAGAATAGTCCATCTATTCCAACCCCCTGCCATAGGCAGGGACACCTCCCACTGGACCAGGTTGCCCAAGGCCTCATCCAGCTTGGCCTTCAGCACCTCCAGGGAGGGGGCAGCCACAGCTCCCCTGAGCAAGCTGTTCAGTGTCTTCTCCCCCCCCTCACTCTCAAGAATTCCTTCCTCATCTCCACTCTCAGTCTGTGTGGAAGGCACAGCTGCTTTGCACACTTCTGGTGAGCAGGAGGCTGAGGAGTTCTCCTGTCAAACATCCACCTCTGCAGGGCCTGCAGGCTGCTGCTTGAGGATGACTTTTATTAGCAGCCATGGAAGCAGGTTTGAAAGGTGGAGTTTGGAAAGCTTGAAGTGAAGACCCCTTAAAGGAAGCTGCCTCACACGTGCTAGCTTGAACTCCTGGTAAGGTCATGCTCTTCAAACTAGCTAGAACAGAACTCCCCTGGGAGCTCCATGAGCAGCTAGAGCACACAGGCATCTCTCAGGAGCTTTCCTTCTCTTCCTGCTTGATTCAATACCTTTGGGTTTCTTTCTTTTGGGGGGGGGGTAAAACACACACCAGGTGGAAAAAACAGGGGGATGACATTCACAGTGGGGAGTTGGAAATGGATTTAGGAAGGGCAGGTCCTGCCTCTCCAACCTGATCTCCTTCCATGCCCAGGGCACTGCCTGGTGGATGTGGGGCGGGCTGTGGATGGAGTCTGCCTGGACTTCAGCAAGGCCTTTGACACCATCCCCCCCCAGCAAGCTCCTGGCCAAGCTGTCAGCCCCTGGCTGGGACAGCAGCTCTGAGCTGGGTTAGGAACTGGCTGGAGGCTGAGCCCAGAGAGTGGTGGTGAATGGTGCCACAGCCAGCTGGCAGCCAGGCACCAGTGGTGTGCCCCAGGGATCAGTGCTGGGCCCTGTGCTCTTTAACATCTTCATTGATGATCTGGAGGAGGGGATGGAGTCAGTCAGCAGCACATTTGCAGATGACAGCAAGCTGGGAGCAGATGTTGGTCAGTTAGAGGGCAGAAGGGCTCTGCAGAGGGACCTTGCCAGGCTGGACAGATGGGCAGAGGCCAACAGGATGGCATTCAACAAGTCCAAGTGCCAGGGGCTGCACTTTGGCCACAGCAACCCCAGGCAGAGCTACAGGCTGGGGTCAGAGTGGCTGAGAGCAGCCAGGCAGAGAGGGAGCTGGGGGTGCTGATTGACAGCTGCCTGAACATGAGCCAGCAGTGTGCCCAGGTGGCCAAGAAGGCCAAGGTCATCCTGGGCTGGGTCAGGAATAGTGTGGCCAGCAGGAGCAGGGAAGTCCTTGTGCCCCTGTACTCTGCTTTGATTAGGCCACAGCTTGAGTCCTGTGTCCAGTTCTGGGCCCCTCAATTTAAGAAGGACATCGAAAAACTTGAATGTGTCCAGAGAAGGGCAACAAATCTGAGGAGGGGTCTGGGGCACAAGGCTGGGGAGGGGTCTGGGGCACAGCCCTGTAAGGAGAGGCTGAGGGAGCTGGGGTTGCTTAGCCTGGAGAAGAGGAGGCTCAGGGGAGACCTTCTTGCTCTCTCCAACTCCCTGCAGGGAGGTTGTAGCCAGGTGGGGGTTGGTCTCTTCTCCCAGGCCCCCAGCAGCAGAACAAGAGGACACAGTCTCAAGCTGTGCCAGGGGAGGTTGAGGCTGGAGGTGAGGAGAAATTCTTCCCAGCAAGAGAGATTGGCCACTGGGATGAGCTGCCCAGGGAGGTGGTGGAGTCCCCATCCCTGGAGGTGTTCAGGAGGGGATTGGATGTGGCACTTGGTGCCATGGTTTAGTCATGAGCTCTGTGGTGCCAGGTTGGCCTTGATGATCTCTGAGGTCTCTTCCAACCTCAGTGATGCTGTGACACTGTGATTTGCATCCCATTGCCTTCAGCTGTGTTCTCTGCAGGCTGTTCAGTGTTTATTTTGACCTGCTGGGCCTTTGGATGTCTGCTTTATTCCTGGAGCTGTTACTTACTGGATTTATCTTGGCTGGGCAGAGGGGAATGCTTGACATGATGCTTGTATTAAATAACCTCTTGGAACAGGGTAGGGACTTAATCACTTTGGGATGGCATTTGAGTTGTAAACTGTTTTGGGGGGGGATGAACTGGTGTGTGAGCTTTCAGCCAGGGAGAAAAAGGAAAGGTGGTCTTCTCTTGGCTTCCTGAAACAAGAAAACCCCTGAAGGACAAGATCTGGTGTAAGCTTTGTTCATTGACTAGCTGGGACTGGGATTTCTGTCATGTTTAGGGCTCCTGGTAAGATGAGTGGCTGATATTCATAGAATCATAGCATCAATAAGGTTGGAAAAGACCTCAGAGACCATCAAGTCCAACCTGTCACCCAACACCTCATGACAACTAAACCATGGCTCCAAGTGCCACATCCAATCCCCTCTGGAACACCTCCAGGGATGGGGACTCTACCACCTCCCTGGGCAGCTCATTCCAGTGGCTAACAACTCTCTCTGCAAAGAACTTTCTCCTCACCTCCAGCCTAAACTTCCCCTTGGCACAGCTTGAGACTGTGTCCTCTTGTTCTGGTGCTGGTTGCCTGGGAGAAGAGACCAACCCCCAGCTGGCTACAACCTCCCTGCAGGTAGCTGTAGACAGCAATGAGGTCTCCCCTGAGCCTCCTCTTCTGCAGGCTAAGCAACCCCAGCTCCCTCAGCCTCTCCTCACAGGGCTGTGCCCCAGACCCCTCCCCAGCTTTGTTGCCCTTCTCTGGACGCCTTCAAGTCTCTCAATGTCCTTCTTAACATGAGGAGCCCAGAACTAGACACAGGACTCAAGCTGTGGCCTAACCAATGCAGAGTACAGGGGCACAGGGACTTCCCTGCTCCTGCTGGCCACACTCTTCCTGATACAGGCCAAGATCTGTTGACTGCTGTCAGCCACTACCCCCAGGTTCCTCTCTGCCTGGCTGCTCTCAGCCACTCTGCCCCCAGCCTGTGGCACTGCCTGGGGTTGCTGTGGCCAATGTGCAGCCCCTGGCACTTGGATGTGTTCAATCTCCTGCCCTTGGCCTCTGCCCATCTGCCCAGCCTGGCAAGGTCCCTCTGCAGAGCTCTGCTCCCCTCTAACAGCTCAGCTCCTGCCCCCTGCTTGCTGTCAGCTGCACATTCACTGCTGATGGACTCCATCCCCTCCTCCAGATCATCAATGAAAATATTGATCAGGGTGGGGCCCAGCACTGATCCTTCAAGGAATATCCTGCTTTGGGGCCAGCAGGTCACTCCATGGACCTCAGTGCCCTGCAGTGTAGTCACTTGGGGTAATCATCATCAGCCCTTAAGTTATCTGTTTTACTGCTTGCTTTATTTGCCTATCTTTGGTAGCTCTGCTCTTTATTAGCTCTTTGTATGCTTAGTAGCCTTCTCTATCCAAGTTTCTCCATCCTCTACAGCTGCTGCCTTATTCTTTGCTCTCCTCTTTGTAGAAGTGGAAATCAATTCCTTCCCTGTGTGCTCCCAGCCTTGTAAAAATGGCTCCCAGTTCTCCCCAAAGGCTTGTAGCTGGTTGGAAGCTGGCACTGGAGGTAAGGCTTAGGGTGCAGTGCTGTGAAAACCAGACACACTCAGCTCTATGCTCTGTGTTGCCTTGGGGTCCTTTGCTGACACCAGAGATGGGGCTGCTGTCTTGAACAGGGACCTTGCTTTCCCCTTCCTCACTACTGTCCAGTTCTGGGCCCCTCAGGTTAGGAAAGAGGTTGAGCTGCTGGAAGGTGTCCAGAGAAGGGCAACAAAGCTGGGGAGGGGTCTGGGGCACAGCCCTGTGAGGAGAGGCTGAGGGAGCTGGGGTTGCTTAGCCTGGAGAAGAGGAGGCTCAGGGGAGACCTTCTTGCTCTCTCCAACTCCCTGCAGGGAGGTTGTAGCCAGCTGGGGGTTGGTGTCTTGTCTCTAGCACCCAGCACCAGAACAAGAGGACACAGTCTCAAGCTGTGGCAGGGGAGGGTCAGGCTGGAGGTGAGGAAGAAGTTCTTCATAGGGACAGATTGCCCACTGGAATGTGCTGCCCCGGGAGGTGGTGGAGTCCCCATCCCTGGAGGTGTTTAGGAAGAGCTTGGATGAGGCCCTTGGTGCCATGGTTGAGTTGATCAGATGGTGTTGGGTGATAGGTTGGACTTGATGATCTCTGAGGTCTTTTCCAACCTGGTTTATTCTATGCCATGCCATGCCATGCCATGCCATGCCATTCCACTCCACTCCACTCCACTCCACTCCACTCCACTCTACTCCACTCCATTCCGTTCCATCCCATCCCATCCCATCCCATCCCATCCCATCCCATCCCACTCCATTCCTCAGGTGTCAACTCACAGAATGGTTTGCTTTGGAAGGGACCTCAAAGATCCTCCAGTTCCAACCTGGGGGGCAGGGACACCTCCCACTAGCCCAGCTTGCTCCAGGCCTCATCCACCTTGGTGGATGGCCTTGAGCCCCTCCAGGGATGGTTGGTTCTTCACAGCTCTGTGCTTCTGCTCAGCAAGTACCCCCAGAGGGTGCCCAGGCAGCTGTCTGTCTGTCTGTTGTCTTTCCTGTCTGTAATTAATGGCTGCTTTGGTGCTTGTCACCTGCACAAGTTTTCAGTCCTGGTCTTCTTGTAGTGAGAATTGTTTTCTTCCAAGCCAGTGGCTCAGCTGCAAATGAGGTGGTTCCCCTGAGGCTGGAACCCACCTGCACTGGGATGCTTTTTTAGCTCATGGTTGTGGCTTTTGACTCATCTGCCAACTGCCTGAGCTCACTCTGCCTGCCTGCCTGCCTCAGCCCGTGCCTCTCTGGGCTTTCCTCATGCAAGCAGTGTGCTGCACCAAGCCAGAGACCTCAGAGGAGCACAGGGAGCTCAGTGCTTCTTAGCTTAAGGAACTGCTGTTGTTTACTGCTGTGGTGGTTGGTTTGGAGAGGCTTTCATGCTCTGTGAGCCAAACTTCAGCAGCACATGCTCACATCCTGCAGTTTCTTGGCATGAAATCCCTTTCATGTTCACAGAATTACAAAATCCTAGAGTGGTTTGGCTTGGAAAGGACCTTAAAGATCATCTGGTTCAAACACCCCTGCTGCAGTGCCTCCCACCAGCCCCAGCTTGCTCATGACTCTGTACAACCTGGCCTGGAACATCTCCATGGAGGGGGCAGCCACAGCCTCCCTGGGCAGCCTGTGCCAGAGTCTCCCCAGCCTCACTCTCAAGGATCTCTTCCTCCTCTCCACTCTCAATCTCTCCTCTCCCAGCTCCAATCCATTGTTCCTCATCCTGGCACTCCCAGCCCTTGTCAGAAGTCCCTCCCCAGCTCTCCTGGAGCCCCTTCAGGTACTAGAAGGCTGTTCTGAGGTCTCCCTGGAGCCTTCTCTTCTCCAGGCTGAACAGCCCCAGCTCTCCCAGCCTGGCCCCACAGAGGAGCTTCTGAAGCCCTCTGATTATCTTCATGGCCTCTTTTAGACCCTCTCCAGCAGCTCCAGGTACTTCTTGTGCTGCGTTGGGTTGGAAGAGACCTTCAAGATCACCTAGTTCCAACCCCCCCTAACAGGGACACCTTCCACTAGACCAAGCTGCTGAAGGTCTTGTCCAGCCTGGCCTTCAACACCTCCAGGCAGGAGGCAGCCACAGCCTCCCTGGGCAGCCTGTGCCAGAGTCTCCCCAGCCTCACTCTCAAGGATCTCTTCCTCCTCTCCACTCTCAATCTCTCCTCTCCCAGCTCAAAGCCATTGTTCCTCAGCCTGGCACTCCCAGCCCTTGGCCAAAGTCTCTCCCCAGCTCTCCCAGAGCCCCCTCAAGGTACTGCTCTAAGGTCTCCTTGGAGCCTTCTCTTCTCTGCACTGAACAGCCCCAACTTCCTCAGCCTGCCCCACAGGGGAGGTTCCCAGCCCTCTTATCACCTTTGTGGCCTCCTCTGGAGCCTTTGCACTTAGTTCTGTGCAGTTTGAAAGGCCTGAGGGCGTGGTGCTGAGGAGCATGGTTTAGTGGTGACTTGGCAGTGCTAGCTAAGTGGTTGGACTTGATGCTCTTGAAAGTCACAGAGCCACACAATCACAGAGCCACACAATCAATAAGGTTGGAAAAGATCTCAGAGATCCTCCAGTCCAACCTATTACCTAACACCCAGCCCCTCCTGACAACTAAACCATGGCTCCAAGTGCCACATTCAATCCCCTCTTGAACACCTCCAGGGATGGGGACTCCACCACCTCCCTGGGCAGCACATTCCAACAGCTAACAACTCTCTCTAGGAAGAACTTTCTCCTCACCTCCAGCCTAAACCTCCCCTGGCACAGCTTGAGACTGTGTCCTCTTGTTCTGGTGCTGCTTGCCTGGGAGAAGAGACCAACCCCCAGCTGGCTCCAGCCTCCCTTCAGGTTCTTGTAGAGAGTCTCTTCCAACCCAAACGACTCTGTCATTAGCAGCTCTTTAGTGAAGGCATTTTTCATGTCTCTTAACTGCTAAGAAGTAGCTGGTGTGTTCTTGTCATCCTTTCCCACCTCTGCCTCTGCTTTCAGAGAAGCTTCCACTGAAGCTTCCACCTTGGCCTACCCATTTCAGCCATCATCAGCTGCAAAACCCCAGCAGCTTGCCTGTCCCTGGGAGCTGGCAGGATCACTAACTGGGAGAGCCAAGCATGCTTTTCCCTACGTTAGTGTGGTCTGGGCCCAAATGTCTTGGCTGTGTCCCTGTCTTCTAAGGAGGTGGAAGTGCCAAGCTGTCAGCCCCTGGCTGGGACAGCAGCTCTGAGCTGGGTTAGGAACTGGCTGGAGGCTGAGCCCAGAGAGTGGTGGTGAATGGTGCCACAGCCAGCTGGCAGCCAGGCACCAGTGGTGTGCCCCAGGGAGCAGTGCTGGGCCCCAGCCTCTTTAACATCTTCATTGATGATCTGGAGGAGGGGATGGAGTCAGTCATCAGCACATTTGCAACTGACACCAAGCTGGGGGCAGGAGTTGATCTGCTGGAGGGTAGAGAGGCTCTGCAGAGGGACCTTGCCAGGCTGGGCAGATGGGCAGAGGCCAAGGGCAGGAGATTGAAGACATCCAAGTGCCAGGGGCTGCACATTGGCCACAGCAACCCCAGGCAGTGCCACAGGCTGGGGACAGAGTGGCTGAGAGCAGCCAGGCAGAGAGGGACCTGGGGGTGCTGGGGGAGAGCAGCTGAACATGAGCCTGCAGTGTGCCCAGGCAGCCAGGAGGGCGAATGGCATCCTGGGCTGGGTCAGGAAGAGTGTGGCCAGCAGGAGCAGGGAGGTCATTCTGCCCCTGTGCACTGCACTGTTGAGGCCACAGCTTGAGTCCTGTGTCCAGTTCTGGGCTCCTCAGTTTAGGAAGGAGGTTGACTTGCTGGAAGGTGTCCAGAGAAGGGCAATGAAGCTGGGGAGGGGTCTGGGGCACAATGCTCGGGAGGGGTCTGGGGCACAGCCCTGTGAGGAGAGGCTGAGGGAGCTGGGGTTGCTTAGCCTGGAGAAGAGGAGGCTCAGGGGAGACCTTCTTGCTCTCTCCAACTCCCTGCAGGGAGGTTGTAGCCAGGTGAGGGTTGGTCTCTTCTCTCAGGCAGCCAGCACCAGAACAAGAGGACACAGTCTCAGGCTGCACCAGGGGAGGTTCAGGCTGGAGGTTAGGAAGAAATTCTACACAGAGAGTGATTGCCCATTGGAATGGGCTGCCTGGGGAGGTGGTGGAGTCACCATCACTGGAGGTGTTCAGGAGGAGACTTGATGGGGTGCTTGTTGCCATGGGTTAGTTGTTTAGGTGGTGTTGGATTGGTTGATGAGTTGGACAGGATGATCTTGAAGGTCTCTTCCAACCTGGTCTGGTCTATTCTGTTCTGTTCTGTTCTATTCTATTCTATTCTATTCTATTCTATTCTATTCTATTCTATTCTATTCTATTCTATTCTGTTCTGTTCTGTTCTGTTCTGTTCTGTTCTGTTCTGTTCTATTCTCCCTCAGCAGGCAGAGGAAGAAGCCTCCCAGTTAGATGACCTGCCCTCAGCTCCAGCAGCAGCCTGGATTCTCTGCCCACTGCCTTTTCTAGCTGTTTCTTTAACCTCCCCCATTTACCACATCCTCTGTGGTGAGAAGAAAAATGTGAAGGAAGAGAGAGGTGACAGCAGGGGAATCCCCTGCTGCCTGAAAGTGCTAGTGGGTTGGAGATTAGGCCAGAAAAATGCAGGAGAGGGGTGAGAGGAAGTGTCAAGGGCACAGCAGAGCCTCTGCCCAAGAAGGATGAAGCAGGAAGGAGCTTTTTAGCCTGGAGATGAGGTGACTGAGAAACCTGCCAGGGAAAGAGCAGAGAGAGGTCAGTTCTTCCTTGATTTCCCAGCCCAGGAATCTCAGGGTGCCTGCAGGAGTGACAGTGGCAGGCTCCAGACAAAGAAGAGGAGGCAGTGATGTGCACAAGGTGTGAATAAGGTGTGGGTAGGGTGTATGAGTGCTCCTCAGGAAAGAGTAAAGGGAAAAGCCAGTTTTGAGGGGGGAGCCATACCTGTTGTTCCATGCTGGTCTTGCTCACCCTGTTTCTCCCTGAGGTTTGGCTTTAGAATAGAACAAAATAGAGTAGAGTAGAGTAGAGTAGAGTAGAGTAGAGTAGAGTAGAGTAGAGTAGAGTAGAGTAGAGTAGAGTAGAATAGAATAGGACAGGATAGAATAGAATAGAATAGAATAAAATAGAATAGAATAGACCAGATTGGAAGAGACCTTTGAGCTCTTTAGTCACAGTTGGAGTTGGGATGCTGGGCTGAGTGGCTTCTGCCCATTCCTTGGGCCTCTCACTCCAAGACCACTGAAGTGCTGCAGCCTGGCCAGAGAAAAGCAATGGCACTGCTGAAGGGCTACAGCTACAGCAGATGCCTTGTGAGGAGTGGCTGAGGGAACTGGGGATGGTTAGTCTGGAGGAAAGGAGGCTCAGGGGAGACCTTCTTGCTCTCCACAACTCCCTGAAGGGAAGTTGGAAGAAGGTAGGAGTTAGTCTCTTCTCCATGGTGATAAAGAATGGGACTGCCAAGCCGTTCTCCATCATTCTTCTCCAGTCCTGGCTCACTGGAGAGGTCCCAGGTGACTGAAACTGACCAATGTGGTCCCCATCCATAAGAAAGTTCGGATGGAGGAACCTGGAAACTCCAGGCCTGGCAGCCTGACCTCAGTGCCAGGGAAAGTGATGGAGCAGATTGTCCTGGGGGCAATAACTGCGCACCTGAAGGATGGCCAAGGGCTCAGGTCCAGCCAGCATGGATTTAGGAAGGGCAGGTCCTGCTTCTCCAACCTGATCTCCTTCTATGATCAGGTGACTGCCTGGTGGATGTGGGGCAGGCTGTGGATGGAGTCTGCCTGGACTGCAGCAAGGCCTTTGACACCATCCCCCCCAGCAAGCTCCTGGCCAAGCTGTCAGCCCCTGGCTGGGACAGCAGCTCTGAGCTGGGTTAGGAACTGGCTGAAGGCTGAGCCCAGAGAGTGGTGGTGAATGGTGCCACAGCCAGCTGGCAGCCAGGCACCAGTGGTGTGCCCCAGGGAGCAGTGCTGGGCCCCAGCCTGTTCAGTATCTTTATTGATGATCTGGAGGAGGGGATGGAGTCCATCAGCAGTGAATGTGCAGCTGACAGCAAGTTTGGGGCAGGAGTTGAGCTGTGAGAGGGGAGCAGAGCTCTGCAGAGGGACCTTGCCAGGCTGGGCAGATGGGCAGAGGCCAAGGGCAGGAGATTGAACACATCCAAGTGCCAGGGGCTGCACATTGGCCACAGCAACCCCAGGCAGTGCCACAGGCTGGGGTGAGAGTGGCTGAGAGCAGCCAGGCAGAGAGGGACCTGGGGGTGCTGGTTGATAGTAGGCTCATTCACTGAGTCAGCAGTGTGCCCAGGGGGCCAAGAAGGCCAAGGGCATCCTGGGCTGGGTCAGGCAGAGTGTGGCCAGCAGGAGCAGGGAAGTCCTTGTGCCCTGTGCTCAGCACTGCTGAGGCCACAGCTTGAGTCCTGTGTCCAGTTCTGGGCTCCTGAGGTTAGGAAAGAGGTTGAGCTGCTGGAAGGTGTCCAGGATATGAAAGAGACTGCTGGGGATCTATTTATTGAATGATATCAATGCCTAGATATCAAAGTATTGCCTTGAAAAGCATGCTGGAGCACCTCTTCTGCGAGGACAGGCTGAGGGAGCTGGGCTTTTTCAGCCTGGAGAAGAGGAGGCTCTGGGGAGACCTTAAAGCAGCCTTCCAATACCTGAAGGGGCTGCAAGAAGGCTGCAGAGGGACTGTTCCCATAGGCCTGCAGTGACAGGATGAGGGACAATGGTTTGAGATGAGAGCAAAGCAGATCGAGATTGGATGTGAGGAACAAGTTCTGCCCCAGGAGGCTGCTGGATGCCTGCAAGAGGTTGCCCAGGGAGGTGGTTGAGGCTTCATCCCTGGAGCTATTCAAGGTGAGGCTGGAGAGGGCTCTGGGCCACCTGATCTAGTTGGGGATGTCTCTGCTGAGGGCAGGGGGAGGGGGGTTGGACTGGATGACTTTTGGAGGTCCCATCCAACCCAGAGTGTTCTATGATTTGAGGTCTTAGTGGTGTTATTAAGAGTGAGACAATGATGAAGGAAAGAGTTGTGCTGTACATCTGCTTGTTATAAACTACTGGCCATGGGATCTTGATTGTCCACAAGAAATGATGCCTCCTGCCTGGAGGTGCTCAAGACCAGGCTGGATGAGGCCTTGAGCAAGCTGGGGCTGGTGGGAGGTGTCCCAGCCTGTGGCAGGGGGCTGGAGCTGGCTGAGCTTTAAGGTCCCTTCCAACCCAAGCCACTCTGTGATTCGATGATCCTGTGCCAGCAGAGCAAGCAGCCTGCTGGCTGTGGAAACATTCATAGAGTGGAGCCTCCAGGCACCTCCTTCAAGGGTTGAGGTTTCTGCTGTGTTGATGTGTCTCTGTGCTGTGATTTTTTTTACCTCTTCCCCATGGCAGAGCTCAGAATTGCATGTCAGAGGTGGGGATAGTGACTGTGGTTCTCCACTGCAAAACACAAACCCAGAAGTCCTGGATGCTGGAAGGAAATCTCCCCTCTGGCAGCTGCAGGATGTGTGCAGCTGCTCCCACAGATGTTGCCTTTGTTCTCCTCTCTTTCAGTTTCTCCTGAGAAGAGAGCAGACTGAAAGGGAGATGGTAAAGGGCTTCCCTGGAGGAAGTGCAGTGCCTTTTAGGGTTGGAGCCTTGCTTCTAAAAGGGACTGTGAATTCTCCCTGATGTTAGCAAGTACAAAGCCTGCCTGGGCTCTGTGTTCAGCAGGGCTAAATGGAAGTGTCCTACAATGGGAGCTTTGCAAATGGGGTTGGAGAGGCAGAGCCTGGCTGGAGGAGCTGGGGATCTTCCAGCATTGCTGGAACTCCAAATGATTCAATGTCAGCAACTGCACTCAGAATCTGCTGAGTCTGAAGTGAGCAGGGCAAGTCCAGGTCAAAACCTCTGTGCTGACAGAGTTGTGCAGTGTGGCTGAACATGAATAGAATAGAACAGAGCTAAGCAGGTTGGAAGAGACCTCAGAGATCATCCAGTCCATCCTATCACCCAGCACCAGCTGAGCAACTCAACCATGGCACCAAGGGCCTCAGCCAGGCTCTTCCTAAACACCTCCAGGGATGGGGACTCCACCACCTCCCTGGGCAGCTCATCCCAGTGGTCAATCTCTCTTGCTGGGAAGAACTGTCTCCTCACCTCCAGCCTCAACCTCCCCTGGCACAGCTTGAGACTGTGTCCTCTTGTTCTGCTGCTGGGTGCCTGGGAGAAGAGACCAACCCCCAGCTGGCTACAACCTCCCTGCAGGGAGTTGGAGAGAGCAAGAAGGTCTCCCCTGAGCCTCCTCTTCTGCAGGCTAAGCAACCCCAGCTCCCTCAGCCTCTCCTCACAGGGCTACCCCTCCCCAGCCTCACCAGAGATGTTGCAGTGCCCTCAGCATCTTTGTAGCCCATTATTGATGGTGCTGAAACTCCTCCTGCTTCTAGGAGCAGAAGCCTTGTGAGGAGAGGCTGAGGGAGCTGGGGTTGCTTAGCCTGGAGAAGAGAGTAGGGAAGTGATCATGCCCCTGTATGTGGTGCTGGTGAGGCCACAGATGAGTGTTGGGTTCAGGTTTGGGGCCCTCACTCCCAGAAGGACCTGGAGGAGCTGGAGCAGGGCCAGGGAAGGGCAAGAAAGGTGGGGAAGGGTGTGGAGAAGAGGGCTGGGGAGGAGCAGCTGAGGGAGCTGGGGGTGGGGAGTGTGGAGCAGAGGAGGCTGAGGGAGACCTCCTTGCTCTCTGCAGCTCCCTGAGAGGAGGCTGCAGCCAAGTAGGGGTTGGGCTCTGCTCCCTGGGATCATGAAAGGAGAGGCAATGGCCTGAAACTGTGCCAGGGGAGGTTTAGGTTGGAGATGAGGAAAACTTCCTTTGCCTTGAGAGGGGTCAGGGATTGGCAGAGGCTACCCAGGGAGGTGGTGGAGTCCCCATAGCTGGAAGGGTTCCAGATATATGTGGCTGTGGCATTTGGGGCCATGGTTTGATGCCCATGGTGGGGTTGGGTTGGTGGTTGAACCTGATAGCCTTAGAGCTCTCTCTCAACCAAAACACTGCTATGATTCTGTACCTTTCTGTACCTCTGAAGAGTTTCCTGGGTGTCAGTGTTGCTGTTAAGACCAATTCTGCTCACTTTCCACACCGCTTCTCCTCCGGGTTTGGCCACCTGTCCCTGGGAGGCTTTGCCACATTTAGAAACAGCTGCTGACTCGGCCCCTTGCCCTGCTCTCTGGGTCTTTGTGTGGGAGTAGCTGCAGGAGTGCCTTCACACTGCCTTCTCCTGGCTGTAAGGGGAGAGGGAAGCCTCTGGGGAAGGAGCAGGGGGCAGCTGTGACACCGACTCTCTGAGCTGGGGAGCTCCCTGCAGGGCTGTGTGCAGAGAGATCAGAGTCACAGTGTCACAGAGTCACAGAGTCACCAAGAGTGGAAGAGACCTCAAAGATCAGCAAGTCCAACCTGGCACCACAGACCTCAGGACCATGGTCCTAGACCTCAGGACTAGACCATGGCTCCAAGTGCCACATCCAATCCCCTCTTGAACACCTCCAGGGATGGGGACTCCACCACCTCCCTGGGCAGCACATCCCAGTGGCTAATGACTCTCTTAGTGAAGAACTTTCTCCTCACCTCCAGCCTCAACCTCCCCTGGCACAGCTTGAGACTGTGTACTCTTGTTCTGCTGCTGGGTGCCTGGGAGAAGTGACCAACCCCTTCCTGGCTACAACCTCCTTTCAGGTGGTTGTAGAGAGCAATGAGGTCACCCCTGAGCCTCCTCTTCTCCAGGCTAAACAATCCCAGCTCCCTCACCCTCTCCTCACAGGGCTGTGCTCAAGGCCTCTCCCCAGCCTTGTTGCCCTTCTCTGGACACCTTCAAGTCTCTCAATGTCCTTCTTAACCTGAGGGGCCCAGAACTGGACACAGGACTCAAGCTGTGGCCTCAGCAGTGCTGAGCACAGGGCACAATGACTTCCCTGCTCCTGCTGGCCACACTCTGCCTGACCCAGGCCAGGATGCCCTTGGCCTTCTTGACCCCCTGGGCACACTGCAGGCTCATGTTCAGCTGCCCCCCACCAGCACCCCCAGGTTCCTCTCTGCCTGGCTGCTCTCAGCCACTCTGACCCCAGCCTTGATCTCTGCCTGGGGTTGCTGTGGCCAAAGTGCAGCCCCTGGCACTTGGACTTGTTGAATGCCATCCTGTTGGCCTCTGCCCATCTGCCCAGCCTGTCCAGGACCCTCTGCAGAGCCCTTCTGCCCTCTAACTGACCAACATCTGCTCCCAGCTTGGTGTCATCTGCAAATGTGCTGCTGACTGACTCCATCCCCTCCTCCAGATCATCAGTGAAGATGTTAAAGAGCACAGGGCCCAGCACTGCTCCCTGGGGCACAGCACTGGTGCCTGGCTGCCAGCTGGCTGTGGCACTATTCACCACCACTCTCTGGGCTCAGCCTCCAGCCAGTTCCTAACCCAGAGTCCCTTGAGGTTGGGTGTCACATCCTCTCCTGTTCACTATGGGCTGGAATCACCTCCCTTGCCCTGCTGGCCACACTTCTCCTGCTGCAGCCCAGGATCTGCTTGGCTCTCTGGGCTGCAAGTGCACACTGAGAGCTCCTGGTGAGCTTCTCCTCCCCCAGCACCCCCAAGGCTCTCTCCTCAGGGCTGCTTTCCAGCCAGTCCCTGCCCGGCCTGGATTTGTGCCTGGGATTGCCTCCACCCAGCTGCAGGACCCTGCACTTGGTCTGTGCCAGGGGAGGTTGAGGCTGGAGGGGAGGAGAAAGTTCTTCCCTGAGAGAGGCATTGGCCACTGGAATGAGCTGCCAAAGGAGATGGTGGAGTCCCCATCCCTGGAGGTGTTCAAGAGGGGCTTGGATGTGGCACTTGGAGCCATGGTTGAGTTGTCAGGAGGTGTTGGGTGAGAGGTTGGCCTTGCTGATCTCTGAGGTCTTTTCCAACCAGGTTGATTCTGTGAGTCTATGATTTCCAGGGGCACCTCTTGTGCTGCTGCTGTCAGCCTGGCCTCACAAAGCTCCCAGTGCTCTCTGCTGACCCCAGGGAAGGCCTGAAGCAGCCAGCTGAGCGTGCACCACACGGCACCTTTGTCATGTAACGAGATTAAGCCATCGAGCAGCAGCTCTGTGCCGCGCAGCTCCCCGCACCTTCCCCTGGCGCCTGGCACAGTGCAGGAGAGGGGTTTGGCAGCGAGCTGAGCCTCTGCCAGCACCAGGAAGAAAATCCTCGATGCTGAGGCTCCCTGCAGACGTTTGCATGCTGTTAGATGGCGTCACCCTTCGGAGGGCTTCGTCCCCCAGCGTGGCCAGGCGGGCTGGGAAACGTGAGTGCTGCCGGCTCTGCCTTTCACAGGGGCTGCTAGGAAAGGAGGCCTTCACCAAAAGGACACCTTAGGCATTAGTTTATCTGTGACTGTGTCCAGGGAGCAGTGCTCAATTGCTGCACAAGCCCTGCATGCCCAGCAAAGGAAATCATGCCTGGGCTGTGGTGGTGCAGCAAACGCTGCCTGAAGCCGGAACAACGAGACGAGAAAGAGGAGGTCACACTGCTGGGGTGGCAGGAGGAGAAGTGGAATAATGGGAGGGAAGCAGAGCTGCTGAGAGGTTTCAGAGGGCTGGGCCTTAGCAGAATTTCAGTGTCTCTGCTGAGGATGTGACAAGCTGGTTAGCTGACAGTGCTGCAGGCAGAGCAGTTGGGATGTAGGGGCTGCTGTGCTGCTGTGCTGCAGGCAGAGCAGTTGGGATGTGGGGGCTGCTGTGCTGCAGGCAGAGCAGTTGGGATGTGGGGGCTGCTGTGCTGCAGGCAGAGCAGTTGGGATGTGGGGGCTGCTGTGCTGCAGGCTGAGCTGTTGGGATGTGGGGGCTGCTGTGCTGCAGGCTGAGCTGTTGGGATGTGGGAGCTGCTGTGCTGCAGGCAGAGCAGTTGGGATGTGGGGGCTGCTGTGCTGTAGGCAGAGCAGTTGGGATGTGGGGGCTGCTGTGCTGCAGGCAGAGCAGTTGGGATGTGGGGGCTGCTGTGCTGCTGTGCTGCAGGCAGAGCAGTTGGGATGTGGGGGCTGCTGTGCTGCAGGCAGAGCAGTTGGGATGTGGTGGCTGCTGTGCTGCAGGCAGAGCAGTTGGGATGTGGGGGCTGCTGTGCTGCTGTGCTGCAGGCAGAGCAATTGGGATGTGGGGGCTGCTGTGCTGCTGTGCTGCAGGCAGAGCAGTTGGGATGTGGTGGCTGCTGTGCTGCAGGCAGAGCAGTTGGAATGTGGTGGCTGCTGTGCTGCAGGCAGAGCAGTTGGGATGTGGTGGCTGCTGTGCTGCAGGCAGAGCAGTTGGGATGTGAGGGCTGCTGTGCTGCAGGCTGAGCAGTTGGGATGTGGGGGCTGCTGTGCTGCTGTGCTGCAGGCAGAGCAGTTGGGATGTGGGGGCTGCTGTGCTGCAGGCTGAGCTGTTGGGATGTGGGGGCTGCTGTGCTGCAGGCAGAGCAGCTGGGATGTGGGGGCTGCTGTGCTGCTGTGCTGCAGGCAGAGCAGTTGGGATGTGGTGGCTGCTGTGCTGCAGGCAGAGCAGTTGGAATGTGGTGGCTGCTGTGCTGCAGGCAGAGCAGTTGGGATGTGGTGGCTGCTGTGCTGCAGGCAGAGCAGTTGGGATGTGAGGGCTGCTGTGCTGCAGGCTGAGCAGTTGGGATGTGGGGGCTGCTGTGCTGCTGTGCTGCAGGCTGAGCAGTTGGGATGTGGGGGCTGCTGTGCTGCTGTGCTGCAGGCAGAGCAGTTGGGATGTGGGGGCTGCTGTGCTGCTGTGCTGCAGGCAGAGCAGTTGGGATGTGGGGGCTGCTGTGCTGCTGTGCTGCAGGCAGAGCAGTTGGCATGTGGGGGCTGCTGTGCTGCAGGCAGAGCAGTTGGGATGTGGTGCTAGCTGTGGGAATGTGGGTATGTGACCTGGGGGTGCTGATTGACAGCTGCCTAAACATGAGCCAGCAGTGTGCCCAGGTGGCCACGAAGGCCAATGGCATCCTGGCCTGCATCAGGAAGAGTGTGGCCACCAGGAGCAGGGAGGTCATTCTGCCCCTGGACTCAGCACTGGTTAGGCCACAGCTTGAGTCCTGTGTCCAGCTCTGGGCTCCTCAGTTTAAGAAGGATATTGAGAGACTTGAAGGTGTCCAGAGAAGGGCAACAGAGCTGGGGAGAGGCCTTGAGCACAGCCCTGTGAGGAGAGGCTGAGGGAGCTGGGGTTGCTTAGCCTGCAGAAGAGGAGGCTCAGGGGAGACCTTCTTGCTCTCTCCAACTCCCTGCAGGGAGGTTGTAGCCAGCTGGGGGTTGGTCTCTTCTCCCAGGTACCCAGCAGCAGAACAAGAGGACACAGTCTCAATCTGTGCCAGGGGAGGTTTAGGCTGGAGGTTAGGAGGAAGTCTTACACAGAGAGAGTGACTGGCCATTGGAATGTGCTGCCCAGGGAAGTAGTGGAGTCCCATCCCTGGAGGTGTTCAGGAGGAGACTTGATGGGGTGCTTGGTGCCATGGGTTAGT